>NC_137436.1:4810000-5410000 GCF_964374335.1 Astatotilapia calliptera
TTCGTTTCTATATATTAAGCTAAGAAAATGGGACATTGGTGCAGCAGTTTATTGAAATATTTGCAAGGATAATAGTTCAGGTTTCTTGAAGGACATTCAGAGTTCTTCTTTGGATGTTGGCTGATTTTATTCTCTGTACTCTGTTACAGTGATCCCACACTGCTTCAGTAATGTTTAGCTCTGGGCTCTGGGGAGGCCAATCCATGACTGACAGTGTTCCACTGTGTATGGTTTTACTGCATTAGCAGCGTGTTTGGGATCATTTCATGGAAAAAAGAAACAGTTACCAATCCAGATAGTATTGTATGGTAGATTTCTGTTTATAATTCCATCATTTATGACAAGATCCCCAAAACCGAAGGGCCAGATGTATCTCTCGGGTCCTGAGTCTGGTCTTTTTCCAGTTTTTAAGGACATGGCTTTCAGATACATGTCCAGTTTCCTCAAATCTTTTAAAGGCATACTACACACCATGCTGACATGTGTCACATGTTCAGCTAATAGCTCTTTGGGAATAATCTTGTTGGTGCAAAAATACAGTTTTACAGCTGTCTTATCTTTGGCGTCTTTTGATTCAGCTAAAGAAATTGAAGCAAATGATGTTTTTTTGCAGCAGGCTGATAGTAAAAGAGTGCCTAATGTTAAAATTGGTGCTTCTCTAAGTTGTCTGCTATGTGCAGACTCGAGACAGGCTCATCCCTTGAGTTAGGTGTCTTTTTTATGCTTGAATCATTCACAGGTCAGTGTGAACAAACAAAAAAACCTTAATCATTTACTGAAAATGGTCAGGTACAAGGACTGGACTGAAAGTGAGTGAAAAAGCAAAGAAAACTTTGAAAGATCCTTAGAAAGCCTCGAACTGTTGCTCAAGACCACTTTAAAAGATGATAAGAAAGTCTGTCTCTTCTTGAAGGGTGACCCAAGACTTTTGCACACCACCGCAGCCATGAAATTTATTCTTTATTTAATTTTTATCACTTTGTTTAAAGATAATGCAGTTTTTATCGATGGAACAGTTTGTGCTCGTGCAACATGTGTAAGAAAATTATGTGCAATGAGGAGGCTACTGTCGCTGCTCTGCCCTGAAACTGTGGATAGTTAGTTTGCTCTTCAGTCTGACCATAAAGCCCAAAAATGATATCTCTCTGACCTCAGACGTGCACAAGCCAAGAACAGGAAAGATAAACGATTTTACTTCTAGAAATGTTCTTTTTACAATGGCACGTGTTGAACAGAGCAGGATTTTGTGTGTGTGTCTTTGGCAGTACATAAGGTAGAAACAAAAAGGCAAAATCCTGTTGCTAATGAACAATTATAGTTCCCACTGTGCTCTTAGTACAAAAGTGTAATTTTGTCATTATTCGCCGAGCACAATAGGAAACGCTTAACAGAGATGTGACTCTTCACACCTGCTGTTGATTTCAGAATGAGATTTTCGCCTCTCGGCATCAGGATGAAAATAGCGTGGCCTGCATAGAAGACAGATGCTATGTTCTCCCACTAGCCCAGTACTGTAGGTAAGTAACGAACACGGTAATTGTTGCTAGAAGAAAAAGTCTTTTCACAAGGTTTGAAGTTTGAAATGAACAGCTCAGCTTTGACGACACGTGGAAGCTTTTTTTTAAATCACACACTGGTGACACTACAACTGTTAATGAATTTGCAGGAACATGAACACTTACCGTGATAACCTTTGTGAAAAGAAGAAAATGAAGGCAGAGAAGCAGGAAAGTTGCCTTTTAATTAATTTTCCTCTCCCTTCCTAGATTTTGTGCCTTGGTGAAGCGGCGTGCTGAAGGTGCCCCGCCTGGCAGTGCCAGTATGGTGCCCTGCCGCCCCGACTTTGCCCCTCCTTCCCACCGCTGTGTGCCCACAGACGTCGACCCCGAGTTGGTGTATCTCTGCCGGCACGTCTACGATTTTCGTTACGGTCGCATCTTGAAGAATCTGCAGTAGAGGGTGGAGGGCTGTTGCACCTTTTGAATTAATCGTCAATGAAGCACCGCCCCATCCCGCACAAAGAAGAGGGAGTGAAGGGGCTGAGGGACTTTTTTTGTTTTGTTTTGTTTTTATCCAGTGAGCACCTCACAATCAGAGGGAAGGGGGTGGTGATGGGGTGAGGTCGTCTATTGGGCCAATACGAAGCACAGATCCCTTTAGCTGGAATGTGGTAGACAGAGCACCAATGTTTTCTGGTTTTGGTTTTGGAAGAGAAAGGAGTGATAATTCATTCTTCAGATCAGATTTTGTTTTTAATTTTTAAAAGCTTCCACCACACTCTGAGGTTTCAGCCTCCAATCGCTTCCCTGCCAGAATTGCTGAACGCCAGGCCGAGCTGGGCTGCTGTCAGGACTGTGTTTCCCCTCAAGCGTCTTAGCACAACAATCATGTTTGTTCCATTTGTAAGCCAGTGGCTCAGGGATGGTCCGGCACAGAGGCGCTGCTGGGGAACACAGGCCTGCGCTGTCCGCTCGGCGTTAACGGTGCTCAAGCAGCGAGAGTGAAGGAGCAGCTAATAGAGAGTGTCGTCTCATTTCTCCCGATTTCGAACCCGCATGAGTCTGCGCGTGCGTGTCAGAGAGAATGGAGAGCAAGTGTGACTCCGGGGTGAATGGATAACTGTCGCCATGTGTGATGTTTTTTTTTTTTTGTTTGTTTTTTTTTTAAGGAAGCTTTCAGGCAATCAAAACCAAAACAAGCAGCTTCTCTTCTCCTGACACTGACCGAAACCTTTTCATCTCAAGTGATGAGCTGCGCAAAACTAAAATGATTGCACCTGAACAGGGTTCGTGAGACAGTCCTTTCCCTACTAGACTCGAGCAAACTAGAGCAGGGCTCTTTTAACTTTGTTTAGTACGGACCAGTGACACTAAAATGTCTCGCGATAGATTCGAACCAGTAAAAAAATAAACACACGTGGTGAAAGATGTCGAAGCAAACTGTAATCTCAGCTACTTGAAGAAGAGGCTCCCTTATGGGTTTTTGGTGGTGTCGTGTATACTTTTTCACATTTACTCCTGTGACTTGCCTTATGACTTGCAGGGAGAGCTTCAGGCAGCTACGTCTCGCCACATCAAACACTGAAGCGGTAGAACAGGGTGCACCTGCAGTCCTTGGAAGTAGGGTTTGGTTCAGTCTACGTGGCTCTCTTACAAACAGTAAAAGGTCTGAAAATAGTGGAGAACATCTTTTGTACATTTTTACAGCAAAAAGTTTCGTTGGCTGTTCGCTCGGCAAAGAGAAAAGCATGAATTTGTCAGCTTAGATGTGATGCGCTTGGCATTTGTGCACCCTCTCTCCAAAACAAAGGCGGATGACATTAGCTCCCGATTGTTTTTCTGATCGCCGATACAGCTCAATACCCCCTCTCTGCCAAGATAAACCAAAGGATGTCTCACGCAAGCCAGAATTCCCGTCTCCACCCTCACTCCTCTCCGTCAGCGCTTCTAGTCCTCACTTCCTTGTTCTATTGCACTAATCCATTCCTTAATTACTACACATGCGTTCAACTTCCAGCTACTTAATATTGACGCCGGGTGGGGTGGGGCTCACTGTATATCATTTCTTTGTGTGTGTGTGTGTGTGTGTGTGTCTTTTTTGTACCTTTGTAGAAGGAAACCGTGAGGATGTCATGGCTGCTTTTGTCAGTGCAAACTGTGTATTTCTATTACTTAACCAGTAGAGGAGTCAAGTCAGCCAGCCAGCGTGTTTGTCATATAACCCGATGCTCGACATGTTGAATCATGGGATATCGCTCGAGTCATTCCATCCGATTTGTCAGTCAGCTCTAACGTACCTATATAATTATACAGTATATATATATATACATGTATGTATCCACACTGTCAATGTGATTAGAGTTCAAATAGGCATCTGGATGGAGGCCTGACCCACTGTGCGGGCAGACGTAGCACCAAGCTGGAGGGCGTTTGGGTGGAGGTTTGGAGGGGCAGGTGGGCTATTTTGATACTTGTAAGTTGTGGCAGGTTTCTCACCACACTCTTCTATCGCCTTAACCTCGCAAGCGTTTTTTTTTTACTTGTGAGTGGTGTCGGAGTGCGTGATCGTGTACCTTTAACGGCATCAAGAGTAACCAGCTGCTTTCCCACGCAGCAAACGCCCCGTCCTTCAACATTGGGTAAAGCCTGCAAAAGTTTTGACACACTAAAGCCATCCTGAACTTTTTTTCTCTATTTGAGCCGCACGAATCGTGACCCAAGACAAAAATCAAATCCTGATTATTGGGAGGTTTTTGCTTTTAAGTTGTTATTATTTCTATTAATCCCCAGATTCTTCAAAGAGGTAATATAAATAGATATATTCTCCTACTTTACGATTTCTCCTTATTAGGGATATTTTATTATGTCAGTTTCCTAAGATGGTGTATGCAGTATATTTTTAGACTTGCTATTTTTGGAAAATGAACGTAACTAATCGAGAGGATATGCATTATTTTTCTGTTTATTTCAGGTGAGTTTCAAAAACAATGAAATGTTAATTGAAATTTGACCAAATGGGGGAAAAAAAAACAATTAATGGGGACTGATGTATGACCTGAGGTTGGAGATAATAGGCCAATGGAAATCTCCCATCCAGCCAACTTCTAATGAAGTGTAGATATTTGAATCCAGGAAGCACCGGGCACTCTTTAAACAGACAGCCAATGCACAGTGTAGTATTTTTGCAAGATCTGTAATGATTATATTTAAAGTAAGAAAAAAATATTTAAATCTAGTAAAACATATTAAGATTTAATTTTAACTTATTTGGAAATACTGTGTCTAATTGATGAACTATATCCTGTTTTCTTTGTGCTCCAGGATAGAAAAGATTTCTGTTCATTTGTAACAATAGAAATATTATTTAGAATTTTTTTTCTTTAAATTATATCATTTTTAATTGGGTGGAGACCACAGTGAAGCTCACGCGAGCAGGCAGGGGAGAAAGCGCTCGCATGAAAACACGGGCTCGTGTTTTATCAGAATTCCCGTCTTTACATGCTGGAAAGAAAAAAAAGTCCAACCTGACCTCAAGAATGGGGGGGGGGCAACTCTTCCAGGTCACATGCCGTGTGGAAGAATGTGGCAACGTGGTCACCTGAGCTTTTATTGATTGGTCCTATTAGGGGAGAGACTGATGGGACACCTGAGACAGGACAGAATGCCCCCTGGGTTTCAAGGAGAAGATCCCCCTTGGATGCTGAAGTGGGACCAGTTTTCATCCTCTGAAACAAAAGTCACTGAGGGTCAGGAATTAGGCACTGTGTGAAAATTATTAGATTAAATGAAGTTTCTCCCTCCTGCATCAGATGACCACTCTTGCCCTTCTCCCAGATGTGCTGTTACATATTTGGCCCCTAGAGGGCATGAATCAGGTGTTGGAGAAGCATGTAGAGGAGTCACAAGGCCACATCCTAAACCCTTTCAGCAGCTTTTCCTTCTTTTCCTGCCCCCATTTTTTTTGAGTACTAGGAGAGATGCAGAGACTTCCTGGAAAATTAGATCAAGAAAGCTCAGCAAGGAGGCTGCCCCACGTTTTCCAGCCAGATTGTGTGTAGCTATCCACTCAAGTGAATTTCCTCCAAGCACCCCACAGGCACAGTCGCATCCTTCTTTAACATGGCAACAAGGCAGGGCAGGAAGTTTGTACGTGGCGTCCACAGTGGCGGGGTCACACACTGAGTAACCTGTGCTGATGCCTCACAGGAAGCGTGTCCACAGAAAGAAAAGTACCCAGAGCAACCCCTGAGATTCTGCTTTCTGTGTGGTCTGTATTGATGCTTATTGTTGGCGTATATTTTGGGTGGGGGGGTTACAAATTATAGTGAAAGGTCTAGATATTTTTGGAGTAGAGAAGCAATGTGTGTATCAGATTATTGTCACTTTGTCTTGCTCTCTGAAAAATCTCTTGGAATTTTTTTGTTAGTTTGTTTTTCTGAAGAATTCTATAACATCCCGACTGATTTAATGTTCGATTCAGAGAATATTTATAAATTTTAAGTCCTTTGTGAAAATTCTGTGTTTGTGTTTTTATTTCAGAGCTTTTAGTTTGTAAACTAATTGCAGGTTAATTGCGGTCACCTGACAGGTGTAGAGGTCATCTTGAAAGTTTATTTGGGTTAGATTCCTACCATTACAGGATTATGTGTTTCTCTTCAAGGTTATCTAATTTTGCCTGTGTGCAAACCTTAGAGGACGTTAGAGATTAGTTCACTGTATGCGATCAATACCGAGTTGATCAAAATTCCTCCACCAATGAGCCGTAGTGATGAACAGTGTCCACAGGAGGTCAGTGGTGTGACACCAGTGTTCAGGTCAGACAGGGTCGAATCCTACTCTGACCTCTACATTTAAGTATTAATAAGGGCACTGATTAGACAGTACGTGGTCATCTGTTAGTTTGAAAACAACAGGCAAAAGGTTTCAACCTTCCCCTGCCCGTTTTCCACGTCTCCGATTTCCCTCCCTTCATGTCCTCTGTCAGCAAAGTCATTATCTGCCTTTGCCCTTCATCCCTGTTCAGGCCTCAGGGCATTAGGAGCGTTCAGCACACACACACACACACCACACTGCAGGGCCTTAGTGTCTGTTACGCGGGGATAACAGCAGCCAGACCACAGGACGATTAGTGTGTCATAATAACATAACTAGCAGCACACTTTGACCTGAGAGGCCTCTCAAGTGCACCAGCCTGCTTAAAGACTAGTGGCTGCGTGGTAATGGAGCCGAGAGAGTATATTAAAAACTCACTGTGGGTGGAATAAATGGTGACCTCTTGTGAATAAGATAGCAGCGGAAAGCAGTTTAGGGTGGAATAAATGGCACTGATGTCAGTGTATTGAAATTGTGATGCCTTCATCTTAAACAAAGAAAAATGTGAGGGATCAGGGTCAATTCATTGTTTTTATTTCTTCATGCAAAAATAACAAAACAAAAGAATGTAAAACAAAAAAAATTCTTGTAGGCTAATCTTATTATTTTTATTTCTAAAACACATCTGCAGTCAGATAGGTCAGTTCCAAGTTTAAAAGGAAATGTTGCCGTCTGTCTTTTCCAAATCAAAAATTAGCTTACAACATTTTAAGTAATGAAACATTCTTTTTACAGGATGCACTATTTATCAAACGTATCCATCTTTTAAAGGCCACCTTTTGCATTTTTCCATACTATTATATAATTAATTTCAATTCATTTTATTTATACAGCACCAAATGACAACAACAGTCGCCTCAAGGCGCTTTATATTGTAAGGTAGACCCTACAATAATACATACAGAGAAAAACCCAACAATCATATGACCCCCTATGAGCAAGCACTTTGGTGACAGTGGGAAGGAAAAACTCCCTTTTAACAGGAAGAAACCTCCAACAGAACCAGGCTCAGGGAGGGGCGGGGCCATCTGCTGCCACCGGTTGGGGTGAGAGAAGGAAGACAGGATAAAGACATGCTGTGGAAGAGAGACAGAGGTTAGTATATATTAGTTAATTAGAATATATACAGTTTTGCATCACTGGTCCGTACTAAATATTGTTTTGATCCCAATGGGAAATTGTAACATTATTACAAAGAAGTCAGGCATGTAAATCTTCACCAGAACCCTACTGATAATGTAGCAGGTGATCACTGGTCAATTGAAATGAATATTGAAATGAATTTACAATATTCAGATAAAAAACATGCATGGGTATGTCACATACCGAAATATATTTATAGGTTATATATACAGATAAACTATAGAAATCCATTTAATTGATAATAGTAATTATAACCAAAAGTAACACCAAACCTTATTTAAACTTTTGAATAATACTTCAAATGTGAGTTTCTTTGTCTCTTATGTTTTATTTACTTTTCCCCTTTGTTTTCTGTAATGGTTTTGTCATCATTAGAAAGCTCCCATCCTTCATAACAGTCTCAGAGTTCTGATAATTGAAGCACAAGTTAATTCATACACAGAAACATGAAGTCACAGCCTGTTGTCCTCTATATTTCTTTGTTTAATACATTTATACTAAAACTAGCCTCTCGAATACTGTACTGAAGTACAAAACATTATGTGCTTAATGATTAATCAAGCAGGTACAATATTAAAATACTGGTGAATCACATAATACATGGGTAAAAATAAGACAATAATGTGATGTGATAGAATATGTAGAGAAAAACAAATATTTTTTGATTTCCTATGTAAGTATATAGTTCGGCTACAACAGCATCGATCCACCAGAGATGCACCTCGCCATGGCAGCAAGTCTGATGGGCAAGAAGCAAAATAGTTTTCCATGTATTAACATTCACATACTGCATTCCCCATTTATGCTTGATCACAGTCAAACTGTTTCATGATTTTCATTTCAATTATTTCAACAGCAGTAAGCATAGGGCACAAAAAATGGCATTAAGAATTAACTTAAGACATTAGATAACCAAATATTAAAAATAAAACATTCTGCAGACTCAAGGTTGTCCTTTATGTATGAAGCCAGAAAGCTGCTTTGACAGATCAGCAAATGGAAGCATCTGCTAGAGAAAGAATCAATCCAGCAAATGCAAAATAGACAAAAAGCCAGCTTACACCGGGGGAGACCCTGACACAATTGCCTAACTAGCTTTTCATCTGCTCTTCTTTCTTTCTCTGTTGGTCTAATTACCACGTCCGGCTTATTGTCCTCCTGATGACTGTAATTAATCAAGTTCTGCTGCCTAATCTCTGAATCTCATCATCCTTACAGTACACCAGAGCCGGCCACTCCGGATGGTATCCTGATGTAAGCTGTTTTGGGGAGTGCAATTGTGTGCGTCTCTGCAACTTTGCATGCAACAGCAAATTGCATGGTTCCACCCTGCTGTTTGTTTTCTTTTCTTTCTTTTTTTGTTGGCAGTGTTTATCCTCTGCATACAGGTCAGTAATTGTTACTCATCTTCTCCTCCTCCTTAGAGCAGTAGGTGGATGTTTGCAGACAGGAGTTGAGCTATTTATCTTCCAAGAAGGTTTATTTAGCATCAAAGTGTTCTCCCTAACTGAGGCCTCCTTGGCTCCTGTCTACAGAGAGGGAGAGAGAGAGACTCCTACTGTCACAGCCTTGTCCTCTCTTGAGCTTCAGATGGCTTACCGGCTCCTTAATCTGTCCTATGAGTGACATCACCCTCTGCCAGCACGCTCCACTTATTTCTTACAGGACAGCAGGCGAGAGGGAGGGAGGGAAAGCATTAGGTGGTGTCCACTGGTTTGTTAGGAAAGGTGAATTAGCTCAGCAGCAAAGCTTTGGAGAGTAAGTAAGAGTAAGGTGGGATCCTGCTTGCACACTTTGTCTGGGCTATGGCAGAAGGCACAGCGGAGGGAGACAGTCACATGGAGGAGCTGCTGGATCACGGTCTAGGCATGGAGGAGACAGCCCACGGCCTCCTGAGGAGGCCCTCATTGAAGGAGAGCTACCACAGCGACTCCCTGCTGGCACCAGACACTGACTTCATGACAGGTATACGGCCACAGCAGCTCGTTCTCTCACGTACATCACTTCCATGTAGTTTTGGTCTGACATCTGCTTGCACACAGATGCATGGAGGAGGACGCTAAGCCCAAAGTAAATGAGCTGGTATGTGAAAGAACAATTACACAGCTATTTTCACTATTATTGCTGTGCATTCCTCATATACAGTGGCAGAGTGTGTGTTGGATGCAACACGTAATGCAGTACACACAGTTCTCACTACACAGGCCACTTTATTAGTTACAGCTGTGAAATCTCCTCTGAGACAAGTTTGGCATTTTAACATTTTACTCCTTAAAACCTCAAAGCTAAACCAACATTAAAGATAAAAGAACAGTTAGCTTTTTGACGTAAAAAAAAACTGACCAAAAAAGCAGAGCTGATGCACAACTGTTGTTTTGCATTGCACAGAATTTTGCAGGTGGTTCTAAGGTAAAGGGTCTGTGTGGCGTATGAATAAATCTTACAATGAAGAGAAAGAGAACTCGTGCATGCATGATTTCCAATATGACAGATTTATTCAAATCAGTTTGTTATTTGTGTCCAGAAAACAAAATGAAAACAAATCTGAGCTGGAAACTTTGTTTGAAGAAGAATGTGACTCAACAGGTGTGTCTGACAGAACCTTTTAAGAACCTGATCGCTCTCTTTTCAGGCATAAATTATTGTTGTTACGATTGCTTTTAATGACACATTTTGTTTTTGTTCTGTTTCTTTCACATTCTCATAAATACACTGGCTAAAAAACAACAACAAAACCAATAAAAAAAAGATCTTCCCAGGCTGCTAGATTGCTGTTGCTGGACCCTATTGGTTGTCAAACAAGAAAAAGCCAAACACTAATCCTAAACATCTCTCTTACTTCTCACATGTGACATAGTCATAGTCAAGCTGTGGGTGTTGTGGGATGTGTCTTATCTGAGAAGATTTGGGGAAATGCCCTGTCCCTGCTGGGATATTAGCATCAGTGGACTAACATGTGAAGGACTGCGTGCGCACACGTGGCCTGTGTGTGTGTCAGGCTGCTGACTGCTGATACGAGCAGACGGTTGCCGTTCCTCCATTCAAGAGGCGCCAGCTGCAAACCGAGATTAAAACGCTCCATTGGCTCTCCGTGCTGCAGTTATAGCTCAACGTATTTGCATTTTGCTTAAATGTATATAAGTTTGTGAAGTTTGGAAGCCTTCACTGCGATAACTTGGCAGTGCGTGCGTGTGACTGTGTTTGAGAAACAGCAGATATACTTAATGCACGGGGCTGCATGTGTGTTTACATTTGCCTGAGCAGCGCTGAGGGTGCCTGCCTGTTCTTTGTAGGGCCGAGTTAGTGCAGAGACTGAGCTCTGGGCTGCTAATTCCATTTTACAGCACTGGGATTATGTGCTATTCTAATCTCAGTCCCATATGGGCTGCGTGGAGGTAGCACGAGGATGATGTCATGGTCAGGACAGGAGGAGAAACAGAAGATCACATGCCTACACAAAAATCACAACTCTCCATGAGAGGCGGATTACTGCCTGAATAATTACACTGAAAATCGTCATCCTGGACAGGTCAGCGCTTAGACTCGATTCTCAAAGGAACTACGGCAACAAGTGAGAGTTAAAAATAGTTTGAACGTGCACTTTATGCACTTCACAGACGCTACATTCTGAAAACATTGAAAGCATTCAAACAACAGTGTAAGTTCCAAACCTGTCCACGTGATTGGAGTTTAAACTGCATATTATATAATAGTGGTCAATGCAGTTGAGATTATTATTATTATTATTATTGTTATTATTATTATTTCCATCTGATTCATCGTTTGGTATGAGTGTATTCATTTAAATGCATTATCAGGGATTGTTACATTTAGTCCTCTTACTGAATCTGGAAAATTGTAAAATATTCAAAGTAAAATCCCCCATCAGTATGAAATAGTGTAATATTACTGCTGTATTTAAGACTGGGCTCATTTTAAAACTTTATGCTCAGCATCATATATTCTATAAATTGCTGTCCTGTGAGTGCCACATATCTATGAAAGAAAATCAATTGTTCATGAGCTCAGAAAAACAGTTTTCAGAAAGAATTTAAAAATAAAATAATGAAGAAAAATCAGCTGAATTAAAAGGCTTGAGCAGTGTGCTGGTTAATTGTTAACTGTCAACAGGGAGGGATTCAAATGAAAAATCAGTGTGAAGTGTTGGCAAAACAGCTGATTAAACATGGTAGACTGAGATATTCTCATAAATGCTAATCTGAAAGTGCTGTGAGGTGCACCTGCTTAACTTGGCTGTTTTATTCGATTGGACATGGTCACAGCTGCTGTCCTCTCTCCATCATTGTCAGCACTTTTCTTGAGTGCACTGAATGAGTTATTAACAGCTTTTTCAAACTCAATCTTTTCTACATCACACATGTTGACCGTGGGTGGTTGGCAAGAGGGAACTCATCTGGTACGATGCTAAATCACTGAAGCTCATTTACTTGCTAATCCTAGCTGTGTTTCTATATGAAGCCTCATGACAACTCAGTCTGAGACTAAAGGAGAGAGATCATTATACTTTAATTTAAGTTTATTTTTATATTTCATAAGCTGAGCAATGTTGCCTTGCTTGTCTTGAACTCCGCTGCTCGTGACTGACAAGTCACAATGATATCAGTGTTCTTGGGTTACTGTTTACATTCCCTTTTGGTTCTTCACACGTGGTTTTAAAAGATTAAGATTATGGTCAAAAATTCTAACTTGAGTCATCAAGAAAAAAGTAGGAGAGATCACAGTGGTTATTATCCATATTTTATATACAAATGGCAGCTTTTACATTAGCCCTAAGCTATTTGTTTATGTGTTACTTGTTACCTTTTTATCCACCAGTTCTTAACGCTAACTTTTTAAAACGTTGTAGCATTACTTTAGTTTTTCTGCCTTTTGTCCGTTTGAGGTATTCTTAACTACTGTTTGTTATACTCTTGCCCACTTTTAAGATATTCTTTAGTAATTTTATACTTTTAACCCCCCCCCCCTTTTTTTTTTTTAGCTACTCTTTAGCTATTTTATACTTTTAGCCTTTTTAAGCTTTTCTTGACTCACCTTTAGCTATTTTATACTGTAGTTCGGTTAAAATTCCAGATATTTATGCATTTTTTGCACTTTTAGTCACTTAACCATTTTTTGTTACTTTTCTATTACTATTTATATTTATATCTGTATCTATTACTCTTACCTATTACCATTATTAGTATATTCAGTTTAATTAATTAAACCCGAGAGCCTGTTCAGCTAAACGGATCTAGCAAGCAACCCATATGCTGTAAGTTTAAAGCCGCGGCTGTGCTTTACTGTGTGTCTTTTCCCCTTAGCTGAGCTATCGCTCAGCTTTCTTGTCTCCACTCTTTTATCACAATAAAGTACAAGGTGCAACAATTGTTACAAAATAAATCTACTGAGGCTAACACGTTTTCATGCAACAGTGGTATTATGGTTTGGACAGCTAACTCATTATGCTGATGTACTTTTTAATCAAACCAAAATGCTTACTTAATCAAATTAGTTGAGCTTCTTCACGATTTATCCTCACAGCCCCTGGCAAACTGGATAAGTACCCCCTCGGGTAAAAGCACCCCTGGTTGGGAATCAGAGTTTTTGTTGACTTAAGGAAGCAGATTATGCAACTGATCCCTGATCCTTCTTGTATATTCTGGCTGAGCACGACTGGGAAATGATGCCGCTCAGCCGACTCCTGTTTCACTGGGTTTTTTTCTTCTTAAATCCTGTGCAACCACAAAGATGCATTAGTTTTTATTTGTCTCTGCCTCATCCTCCCCGTTACTCAGAGTGACATCCACTGTAAACTGTAACTCTGTGGATGTGCAAGATGTTTACAGCTTCACGGCACAAGAACAAGCAGTGTCTCAGGTTTATCTCTGCTGCTTCCTCTCTGTGTCTCCAGCGCTGTTAGTGACAGGGGGCTTACGTGTGGGGGCGGGGTCAAAGAGGCTCAGGCTGTGGGATTAACCTTGTAGTCTGCACACACGCACACACACATATACACACAGAGACACACATGCAAGTACACTTACACGTACACACAATTTAGGCTGGATTGGACGACTGCAGAGTTTTTAAGCATTATCAGCCCCGCCCCCACCTTCATACACTCTCATCCTGAGTAAAGGGCTTTAAGCTCTGTCATACACAACTGCACATCACAGATTGTACCCGGCGACCACCAAGGAAACGTGAGAGCATCTAAACACCAAGACCCTCATCTCCTGCTGCAGATTCTGTAATACCATTTGGATGCTCTAAAAAAAACAAAAGGCGGCTAAAATACCAGAAAGGCTGATCTTGTGTGTGTGTGTCTGTGTGCGACATAAGTGGAGCAAAAGAGATGAAATCTTAGTGGACGTCAACGCCAGCGGATCAAAATTAGATGGAGGGAGAGCAGGCCCGTCTGATAGGAGCAAGAGGAGGAACAAGCACTGAAAAAGTATGCTCGCGAGAGGAGAGGAAGAGGAGGAAGAAGTCTGGAGGGGTGGAGGAAGGCCCTGCTGGCCTGCAGAAGCACCCTGACTGCTCCTCAGCTTCCAGCATCTCCCATGGTAGCCACCTTTGACCCATTGTGACCGTGTTGGATTACAGATTGCCTGCAGTTAAAGATGAAGCAGAAATCACTTGAAGAGAAATGATGGTGGCAGAGGTGTTTTGGATGTGTGCTTTGACGCCATTGTTTACACGCTGCTGCATGGTGTCTGCGGGGATGATCTATGTCCAGCTGTGTGATGACCTCATTAGATTTCTACAGTGCAGCCATGAAAAAGGGAACGCTAAAGAGCTTGCCCCTCTCTCTGATTACACCTTCTATAGATCTTGATGTCAAGTCAGCTGCTTGCATCTATTTCAGGCAGGCAGTTGTTTAAAGGAAGCATTTTTTTCTAATGATAATGCAAAACATGTCATGCTATCTGTCCTCATATCCGCAGACGACCGCAGCTCGGCCAGCGGCCTGGATGTGGCCGATCGGCTGACATATCTCGAGCAGAGAATGCAGATGCAAGAAGATGAAATCCAGCTTCTGAAGATGGCTCTGGCTGACGTCCTGAAGAGACTCAACATTTCTGAGGAGCACCAAGCAGCTGCTTCTGCTGCTGCTGGCAGGAGAGCACCGGGGGCCAAAGGTGAGCAAAGATCTACTGTCATATCTACAAGCCAGTGGAAGGATTTCAGGTGTGTCGATACATAAAGTGCTTTAATCCCTCAGCCTGCTGTACACGAGAAGACATCGACTTTTTTATAGATTGTACATGATGTGCTTGATTCAGTCATTCTTCCTCAGGTGCATTTGCTAGAATGGGACTATATTATTAAAAATGTGCATAATGGAGAAAATAAAAGATGTTTTAAAGAGACGGGTTTTGTTTTGTTGATTAGGTCTATATGTAGTCACAGAGTAAATTGAATATCACAGTTTATCAAATCCAAGCATGTGTGCTCAAATTTTAGAGATAAATCTCACAAAGCAGAGTAAAGTATCGTGTTTGAGAAGCTGAATCAAATCATTTTTGTTTTGCTTAATCCCAGAGTCGTGCAAACCCAGTTATGTGCTCAGTGTTTAACGACAGAAATGCTAATAAAAATCCAGTCATGGCTTTTTCTCAAAAGGGACTTTGTTTGTGCAGGCAACAAAAAGAGCATTCACAACAAACACAGTTCACAGAATATGCGTGTGTGTGTTTGCTCCCACAGCCAGGCCAGTGTCTCTGGCTCTGCCCTCCAGAGCCCCCATGGTGACCCCCAGCACAGCTTCTCTGAAGAAGAGCACCACGCTGCCCTCCAGCACCACAACCAGGAACTACAGCCCAACACCACCCCGAAGGTACCCTGTCCTCTGGGAGGGAGCTGGAGATTATTTTCACTTTTTGAATATGTGCAGGAGATCACGTTGTGTATTTTCCAAGCCGACTTAAATGTCTGCCGTTAAACGAGGCATTAAATTTCTTTACTGTTCACTGTGGAATGATCTCACACAGCAGACCTTCTCACCCCACCTCACCCAGAAGAGAAGTCTAACGTATACGAGCGTGTGCTAATCAAGCAGCTTCAGTCTTCATTAGCGAGCTTCGCTTCTCATTATTTAACATGCAAAGGCAATCAGAAAGACAGCCTCCGGTATCTAAGAAACTGCACACGGATGCTCCGTAACGATCCCCAACACCAACCTCTTCTTTTTCAAAGCAATAAAGCGCCGCTCCATTTTCTGCACATCTCTTCCTCTCAATTACATTTCAAATGATACTGCTATTAGATAGCATTAGTTAGAGAGCATGATAAGCTATGTCTGTGGCACCTTAATGTGCTGGTGCTACATCTGGGCTACTCTGATATAATTGCACTGAGAGTGGTAAATCTCCATTCACTTAAAACCGGCCGCTCAGTATGAGGAAAAAGCAAGACGGAGAATCACCCTCATCATCGCGCTCATCTTTATTAAAGCGGGTTCATTTCTTTCCACTCTTATTTCACCTTTCTAATTAATCTCTCCTTACCTTCTGGCTCTTTCCTCTTTCTCTTCTGTGCTGTCCATTTCTTCTTCTTTTTTTCTGACCCCACTCGCTCTTTTCGTCTTTCCAGCGGTGTGAAGAGCCCACCTGGTAGCGTGAAAGACAGCCCGTGTAAGACCGCTAGAACACGACCCGCCTCTGCAGCCTCGAGCAGCAAGAAAGTTCAGGACAGGTGAGAAGCTGTTATTGAATTTCTAAATTTACACACAAACAACAAACTTAGGCGTCTGTCAAATTTACAGCACAGTTGTGTAACAGTGTTTCAGATTTCTTTGCCCACGTACACACTTCTCACAAACCAGATCATGTGTGGATCTCTGCTGATTTCGAGGTGACTTACGGCCGATTTTGTTTCTAAATTTAAATCAAACTTATTTCCGCCCCAGACATCCTGTTTCAAGAGCAAACGCGGGGCACGAGCACAGGAAACCTTTAATTAGGCCTACTCAACCGGAAACTGATGTGTCAAGATTTCAGCCTTTTATAGTCGGATGAAATCTCCCTTCGGATCTGCTAACTCTCTCTTTCTGTCCCTGCATCTCTTTGTTTCTCTCTCCCACTCGTGTCCTCTGGCATCTCTGTATCATTTTCTCTCTCCGTCAACATAACAGCGGCAAACCCAGAGAGGATGCAGTGAATGTAGGTAAGTTGACTGGTTCCCGCCGGCAGCATTCAGAACAGGACTGTTAAAGAAACCCGGCGTTGTTTAACTCTGAATTGCATGTGTGTTGCTTTGCTGCAGGAACCAGGCGTGTGACACACTGCAAAGGTAGGCTTCTTCCCTGTCTGACACCTCCAGTAACGCAAAACGGCCACTGTTTACATTTATAATGAAGCGAATCGTGCTTGAGCTCCTGTTTTATCGTCATCTTTTCATATTTCCACATCTCACCATGACTTGTGTGCCTTCCCTCGCCCCTTCCACCCTTATTTTTTGTCTTTCTTTCATCCCATCCACACCCACAATCCGCCCTTCACGCTCTCTTCATCGCTCTCCTTTCCTGTCACTCCTCCACTCTTACCTCCTTCTCTCTCCGTCCTCACCTCACTTCACCGCTTCACTTAGTGACTATGCAGATCTATCTGAGCCCCCTCACAAGAAAGACTGGATCTTCTGAAGCTGCCAAGTCCGCTTCTGCGGTGCCCGCCCACAGCGGGCCCGCGCCCACTCCTAATCGCCCTCAGGCGAAGAGGGGCGGCAAGCCAGAGGCGAGGAAAGCAACACCATCCTTCACCTTAAACTTCCAGAAGACCTCAAGCGGCCAGAGCGCACCGCATGACACGTCGAGCTACAAGAGCCCCATCAAATCACCCAGCCAGTACTTTCAGATTTGTTACTGACACGCAGGTGGACCACAGAGGACAAGAGCTGCACTCTTCTGCTTCACTTTTAATGCACAAATAGGGAAAAGTGTGGACAATTTATTTTTTCCATCCCTGCTACTGAGCGTACTAAAACCCCAAAACAAATATGTGAAAGCCTCAACGAACCACTTGAAACCTACAAATACAGGTTTTGTTGCAATTCAGCAATTGGGACTTATTTCTGAGGATAGAGTGAAAGCTTTGATGCATTCGTAGCCACACCGCACAGCATAGCAATAGCTCAATTTGTCACACGCTGGTACCTGCACAGCACTTCACCGAAGGCCTGTGTTCACCGCTAATGTTTGTCTCCATCACGCTGCGTGAGAAGTTGCCGAGTGCGTGGGCACCGAGTGTGCGATGTAAGAGAGAGGCTGGGTTTTTGTTGTTGTTGTTGTTGTTGTTGTAACTCAATGTGTGCCAGCGAGTCTGTTTGATGTGATGTTTTCGGTTTCGTAGCTGATGTCCCACCTTAGATCCCACCTTAGATTATTTACAGTGTGTACCCAGAAAGTCTCATTTTAAATCAGGAGAAACAATAAAAACAAACACTGTGAAAACACTTGTTGTGGTTCAGTTTAATGTGTGTGAGTGTGTGCATGTGGTGGTGGCTGGTACCATAATAAAAGAAAGAGGTGGTTTACAGCTGTGCTCCAGCTATCAGCTGCTCATAGCAACAAACATGGGGCCACTTTAATATGATGACAGCAACAGGCTTTTATGAGGTAGCTAAAAAGAACTAATGGCTGCTGAACACTTTGATGAGCAGTAAATTGTTGAAAATCACGTACTGTGACCTTTTTTTTTTAGCATTCAAGTGGAGATTTAAGAGAATTACAAGAGCAACAGTTTCTGGTTCTACAGTTTCCACAGCCTGCAATACTGGAACTCTGAACGCTCCAGTATTAGCTTTCGCAGATTTGATTGTTCCAAGCATATGAACTGTGAAAGATCTTGGAATTTTCCTTTCTCAGAAGAAAGCTGAGGATGAGGAGCCTCATGGAGTAAGCACACACAGCCAAACATTAGCTGGCCTGTTAACTTCAGCTATTACTCACACTGGCCCAAAGCTGTGTAACTGGACAGCAAATAGACTTTGTAATAGAGAGCCGGAAGGTTACAGGCTCTTTAACTCACACGCACTTTCCTTTGGCAAAGCCTTGAAAAGTCTAGGTGTGCAGTGAATGTGTCTATGAGCAGGTGCGTCACAATTGTTCAGGTGTCCTGTGATTCGTCTGCAATGTTCCCATGACTTCCCATGACATCGCTTTCCAGACTGTTCTCTCTGTTGAGGTCAGGAAAGCGATTCCGCTCCCTGAAGACCAACACAGAGAGACTGAGGAGGAGCTTCTTCCCACAGGCGATACGGTCTCTCAATCACACCACCACACAGTACTGACCCACACATATGGTTCTTACACACACACTGGACTTTCTGGACTTTGGTTTTGCACAACACTGGTCACTATATTCTTCATTTCCGGTTAATACTTGTACAGCTGCTGTTATTGTGTATATATTTATTTATATTTAGATTTCTTCATACATTCTTATATAGTTCTATATTGTGTATTGTGTATTTTGTTGTACAGTTATTTTATTTTCAACTTTAATTTATATATTTATCTTTATCTTATTCTTCCCAGTTAAATTTACCCTTCATTCTAATTTGTGTTGTACAGTTATTTCATTTTTAACCTTAATTTATATTTTATTCCTTCCTAGTTAAATTTACCCTTTTTAATTTTTCATATTTATTTCCTTTCTTATTCATAGCCTTTTCCTTTTTTGTTTTCTTTAGGTCACGAGCAGTTGTCCAAGCATTTCACTACATTTCGTACTGTGTATGACTGTGTACGTGACAAATAAAAATTTGAATTTGAATTTGAATTAGAATTTTATCACATTGAACTTTTAGAGTAAGTGACAAACCAAAATGTTTCAGTCTAACCTCAAGATCAGTCAAACTAAAGCTTTCTGCTGAAATGCTGCCCCCCCCCCCCCCCCCCCCCCCCGTGGTGTTAGCAAGGTCAGAGGTCATGAACTTTAAATACATGTACCATTTAAAAAAAAAAAAAAAAAAAAGTGTCATTAATCAGTTAAAATTGGAAATAAATAAGTAAATACATTTCTTGTGTATTTAAATAAATAAACTGAATTTTAATTTGAAGTAACTTATATATTAAATCAGTTACTTCCAGTTTTAATGTATTAATGACACATTTAATTAATTATTTAATGATGTATTTAATTAAGAGAGTGAGCACATTTTTCTTTTAGTATTTAGAAATCAAATGTGTTAGACTTGAAATGGAAGCAAAAGGTGATTTTTGGCCATAAATATTTTGCATTTTGTCAGACTATGTTTATGGATGAACTGAAGATTTATAAATGACTGTGATAGGACACCCTCCCTCGATGGCACTCACTTCCAAATGATAACTAGACTGATGGTTAAATCAAAAGCAAAATGTACATGTCTGTACTGGAAGCATTAGATTGCAGCTGTGGCAGGTGCTATCCTGTGGCTACTCACCATTTATTTTTTGTAATTCAGTTTAGTTTCAATTAATTCCAGAGTTTCAAAAGTCAGTTGCTTTTTGTAGGTTAGTTTTTTGGTTTGAAAATGTTTAGTTTTAGTTTAGTTTTTACTCATTTCTGTGTCAGTTTTAGTCTTTTTTTATATATATTTATATTGAATGGAGGGCATATGTTAGAGGCACAATTTAGGAAAATCAGTACAGGTGTTATAGGTGTTAAAACACTGAACTTTTTGAAATCAGCTAACTCACAGTGATGTAGAGAAGAAAAGTCTCATGCATTGAAACCTCGTCGAGCAAGTTAATTAAAAACAACAACAACAACAAAAAACAAGACGAAAACAAGCAAAGACAAAAACTGAGGAGGTCGAATGCTGGTGACCTTGAGCTTAAGGTCAGAGGTCAACTTCTTTAATAATCACCTGGGATATAAAAAGTGATCTATCTACAGGATAATGAGGGGCTGCGAGTATCTTTTAACAATATATATATTTTTAATTTTAGTCAACAAAAGTATTTTTAATATCTTATATTAATATTTTAGCTGACTATAATAACCTTGGTACTCACCCATCAGAACTTCATTTGGGGCTTGCGCTTTTCAAAGTCACTGCCTGAATCCAAAGACATGGAAGTCTTTTCTCTTTTGATCATAAAACACTTGCCAAAAAAAGCCTAGCTCTTGCATTAGCTGACATCAACAGGTTTGCACACATTATCCACAAATGACAGAGAGCAAGGAAAGGATGTATAAGTAATATATTTCCCAGCATGCTAGCTGGACCTCCTTCATGTTCTGGGGCCTGGGACACTGCCTCAAATGTTTAAAATATCACATATTCTAACATCGTAAGTTACAACACATTTAGAATGTGTGCAGCATCTGACACACATAGTTTCAGTGTTTCAACAGAAAAATCTGCACCCAAAAAAGATTTAACACAGAAAAAGCTGTGCAGGAAATTTGTGACCTCAAAGTGCATCCTCCACGTGCTCTTTGGGAGTTAATAGGACCTCTGCTGTTGAAAAGGAGAACTACTAAAGGCTTGATTGGGATTTTATGATGGAAACATTTGTCAAGTTTTATTTTGATTCTTTAAAATGTTTTAGTTCAATTTATGCTGCTTAGAACCCCCCCCCCCCCCCCCCACACACACACACACACCTTTTTTTAAATTCAGTGTGGGGGTATTTGTTATTGACAAGATTTTAAAATATAGAATGGCTGTTCCAGGGCGTTCCAGTCATAACATACACACATGACCCCAAAGGCTCCTCGTTTTTTCTGTGCTGAAAAGTTTTATAATAAAATATTTTTTCAGCTTTTTCCTCTTTTATATTAACTTTTAAGTTCCCCCAAAAAGTTTCAGATTGTTTAATTTTTCTAGAATGTAGTTTTTATTTTTAATTCATTTCAGGGCACAAAAATTCACGTGCTTAAAAATGGTTTAGAGCAGAGGTGAAAAATTTCTCAGAGGGCCACATAAGAAACTGGGACTGTTGTGGACGGTCGGACCAATCAAAGCTATTTGCTCCCTCCTATAGAGCCTTCCAATATTAATTAAGGTTACCAAGAGAATGTGAAGAAAAAGGCTGCAGTGACTTTATGTCAAGCAGTTGTCCAAAATATTGCACGCGTTGTGTTGAAGAGATCCAAGATTCAGTTGAAGCTAAAACGTCTGTATTTTTCATGTAATACCAATTTCTACCACAAGATGGTGTAAGGAGTCAATGTGACCTTTATTCAGTCATTTAAAAAACTAAATAACAAAAACGGCAAGTATCCAAAGCCTCTGCAGGAAGTTGGTAGGACTTAAAATAAAGTAAAAAAAACAAAACAAACAAACAAACAACCCCCCCAGAAAAAACCCGCACAGTCACTGGTTTTAGCACACCTTCAGTGAAACAGCGCCCCCAAGTGGTGATAGTTTTAGTTACAGTTTGATAAAGTACATTTAACTGTTATTTCTGGACACCTAGATTTTACATATATGATAAAACGTGAATTTTATTCATTATAGAAATTGGCAGTGGTTTTGTCTCATACTAGCTTTCATCAGACCCATTAGATTTATGAAAAAACAAAAAAACCCAGATCAGACCTGACTTTCATGTACAATCAACAGCATACCAGTGTGAACATAAATCGCACCATACAACCCAACGATCCCATTTTCCTGAAAAGCAGAGCCACAGTTCTGGAGCTTTGATCGAGTCTGTCTGACAGGAGACAGATGTTACAGATGTTACAGTGCCATTTTTCTACATGCAGTGATGATATGAGTTGGTCCCATCAGCCAATGAAAGAAAATACAAATTTGAAATAAGATGCACACACACACACACACACACACACACACACACACACACACACACACACACACACACACACACACACACAGTCATCGACATCATACAGTAATATAATACTAGCCTATTTCTCCAGGGTCTTAAAGGCTTAAAGTATTTGTGGTAATCGTGGGTTTCTCTCCAATCACTGTAAAAACTATTTCCAGGTCTACTGCGTAATAAAACGACTCTGATAATATATTTTTCTCTAAAAGGATTGCGCATAATTCATGTGGTCCAACTTTATGTGCTCAGAAAAACACAGGGAGTTTAGTTTACCTACCTGCCCTCATCAGCTGCACAGTTGCAACCTCGCCGGGATGAGGGCGCTGCCGTGCAGCAAAACCAGCCACACTTGAATATTCCAGCAGCCTGCTCTCTCTCACTCTCTCCCTGTACCCCCTCCTCTTTGCCTCTCCATCCATCCAGCCTCCCAGTGGTTGGAGGCAGGAAAAGATGGCACCTCAAAAGCCGCTGTCAGCCACTCCGCCCGGCTTCTCGTCCTTAGGAAAGCGGCGTGCTGCCCTCTGAAGTGGCCCCGACCGAACCAGCCGCTGCCTGAAACACAACGGAGGAGGATCTTTTTTAAATTATTATTATTTTCTATTAATATTATTTTTTTTAAAGACAGACCCGAAAACTGTGGGCATCCGTGTAGCATTTTTCCACACCCTCTCGCCTTTTCCACCCTCAGCATCTGCACGTCCAGCCCGCTGCAGGCTTCGCAGTTGTTTTCTTCTTCTTCCTATCAAAACCATACAGATCTGCTGCTATTGCTGGACCTGGATCGTTTCTATTAGAGCCGAACTTGAGGACGAAGGACTCACTGATTTCATTCAGAAGGACGATGAGGTAAGGAGAAGCATGCGTTGGTCTTTCCCTGCACATAAAAGCGCAGACTTCTGCACTGGTTGTGGTGGTGGGTTTCCTTTTTTTAGGGACATTAAGGGGATGTGGGGCTGATTCACAGGGAATCTGGACAATTTATGGGATGCAGCTGAATTTAGAGGCCACAGTAGGTGTATCACAGCCCGGGATTCACGGCAGCACGCGCTTTTATTGACCGGTAGGTCACCTGTTGGCCGACAGAATATGAACCTTTAAGAGAAGCACACTGAGGTCAGCCTTTGATTTAAAATAATAAGAATTTTAAAAAAAATAGCCGACTCCAGTTCGCTCGGTGATGTTTCACGTGGAGGTACTCTGCACAGGCGGAAAAAAAGGTCTTGTCACGGGAACCAGACTACACGTGCAGTAGTGTGGCGTTACGGTGCACTTAATTAACAACACTTGCTGCGATTGCAGTTTTTAAACATCACCTGAAAAAAAGGTGAAACCTGCGCAGCGTGCACGCTCGCACACACCTCTCCGCACGGGAACCAATCAGCTGTGAGCATTCGATACAGCGATCCAGACGCGGCTCGGAGATGAGGGCGCTGGGTTGACTAGACCAGTGTGAGTGCCTATCAGGTAAAACGTTACTGGCAGGCCCGGGTTTGTCGTCACAGCCTCCCTCCAATCAGCTGCGAGGCTGCCGCTTCACAGTAGTGGGTGAGGCAGCAGAAGCAGCAGCGTTTGGCACAGGTTCACCATGAACAGGAGGAAAAATCAGCTGAGTCTAATTGCTGTTGGCTTAGAAAGTAGAGTGGGTGACGGAGTGTGCGTGCTAGTGTGGTGTTACTCATGGTGTGTGACAATCTGCCTCCCTGCTAGGGACACAAAAAATGTGGCTCGTTGTTGGTTTTTGATCCTGTGTGCTTTGATAATGCAAGGCGTCCAGAGGTTACACTGCATGGATATATATGGGGTATTTTGTTGTGAAGCGAAATACGAGCTCTGGGATGCCTCAACTTCCAGACCTACTCCCAAATTATACACTCATGTGTTCCTCGTAGTTAGTCCCAGGCTCTAATTCCAGCACAGCAAGCGCCTTTTTCATCCTCTGATTGTGAGACAATCAGAGGATGAAAAATAACTGATATGTAGAGGGATGCCAGCACTACCTATTCCCTGCAAACCTCCCCATAGTATAAATCAATAAAGGGGTCCTGTTGTTGCTCGACAGCTCAACATTCATATTCTTGGGCTCTACTAGTCTGTCTTTTCTTGATTCCGGTTTAAAATAATTCATACTTATTTCACTATAGTGAGGCCCCTCAGTCCATTTCATGAGAGATACAGGGAGCATTTAGGGCAACCTCCCTTTAAGCCAGGAATGTCAAATATAAGGAATGGGGAACAGAAGGACTCCAACATCATGTGTCCTATGATGTAAAATGAGTATAACATCCCTGCTTTGAACCAGCTTTCCTCTGATTAGCTCCCCATCACAAACAGAAGGTGGAACGTGTGGATGGGGACTCAATGTCTGCTTTTAGGCTTTTGGGGTGCTCTGAAACCTGAGATTTTGGCTCAGGAAACACTTGCACATACTCTGACCTTCCTTTTTGAAACTGCGTGCTTGTGTCATGTGAACATCCACCGTTGAAAGTAAGTAAAATTTATTTGTATAGAACCTTTCAAGATAAAAATCACAAAGTGCTTCACAGAAGCTAAAACATAAAAACAAAAATGAACCAAAAGCAAGTTTAAAAAGATAAGTTTTTAGCTGTTTTTTACAATACAATACAATACAATACAATTTTATTTATATAGCACATTTAAAAATCCAAAGGGACACCAAAGTGCTTCACAGTAATATGGAGAGTCAACATAAGTCGACAAAAAAGTCAACAATTTTTAAAAGAGACCACCGAGTCCACAGATCTCAAGCTCAAAGGGAGAGAGTTCCAGAGTCTGGGCACCAGTGTATATATGGCAGAAATAAGGAATAGCAAACCTGGCACACTTAAACCCAGGTTTAGGGGGTAGGATTAGTGTTAAGCAGTAGTAGCTGTCAGTAACTCAGAAAATGTAACTCAGTGTAGTGTCCTGATAAAGGTATTACTGTGTGTGTCTGTGTGTGCATGTGATCCAAGGTCAATGTGAGACTGTAAATAAATTATTCCTGTTCTGTGGTGATAATAAAACAGCTTTTATTTTGTTAACACATACGTATCAACCGCTTCCTGTGAAAGTTTGCATTGTACACTAGGCAAACTTACTTTTTTGTCGTTTTTCACACAAAAAAAAGCTGTGCAAACTGTGATCACATTATCCAAACTTTACCAGCACGAGTCCAAACTATGTGTAACACTCTGCTGTCACTTAAACAGCCAGTTAAACATACAGCTGTGATTTAGGAGGACAGATTGTGTGCTTTGTGGAGGTGCTCTGTAGGTGGCAACACAGACTATGGTTCACAAGCCTCTGCTTCAGCAGAGTTTGCTGTGGTTCCTGCGTCTCGCCTGATCACTGTGTGGACTTCATTTATCTTTCTCCTTAAATGACTGCGTGGCTTTAAATCTGCAAGCGCGATGGAGCGGGCATGTTGTTTCTGCTCATCATGACCGAGAGGTCCTTTGGTCCGAGCGTCCGAGTCGCTCGCGTTTGTGTCTTCTCTGTGCTGCTGTGCTGCGAATGTCAGTAGGACACCCACAGTTGTTTTGTGCTGTGATCTAATGAGCATTGATCTCAGTGAGCTCCTGTGGGCTGCAGTTTTTCATCCAGTATTTTTCTATAATGAGGCAAACTGCAGTATTTTGGAGAATTTGTATTATAGTCCCTGCATCCGCCTATTTTTTAAGCCAGGTTTTAAGGAACTGGCACATGCACACATCAGGCATATTTTAATAGTGGTTGTAGTAGTTATGTTTAGAACATTTTTGTTGGTAACTGTCATTTTTAATGGTGAGATTTCTCGACACTGGCTGTAAGGCATGATGGTGAGAACACAAGAGATACAACCAAATGGCAAAGGTCCCCTGGTCTCCCTCTGTGCTCTATTGGCACAATTCGGCCTGCACATCGAGAACCCTGGCTATAAACACAAGAGATTAATGAAGGAATCCAATGCTTGTACCACTGTATTTGCTCTTCATTTGTTATGATTAGCCACACTAGTTTTAGTTATCTCCAACTGCAGAAAGGGGGAAGGTGCTGATCTCTGGAGGAGACAGTAAAGCCTTGCTTGGCACTTGTTTTCTGGAATTGTGGGCTAAAGGGTTGATTCCTGGCTTGTTTCCCCTTCTGGAAGTCGGTTATTTCTCTTCTTTTTTCTTCTTCACCCTCCCATCCATCTTTTTGATTAATTTGCTGTCCTTCACAAATGCAGCAACCTGTTTTTTCTTGTATTAAATCACTTCCTTTCCTTTCTGAACACTCGTATTGTGAACCTTTAAAACGGGACTACGCTTGACTGAGTTGCTCAGTTTTTTTTTTAGCATGATTTGCTGCTTCGCTTTGTTTTCTGCAGCTGAATGCTATGAATAGTTTAGGATTTTCAGTGTTATTCCTTCAAAGATAAGGTATGTGAAGCCCTCTGCTGGCGCCTTAGAGATACTGTAATGAATAGCAAGAAAAGTCCAATAATAGGTCATTTGACTATACTGATCACCGTTATTTTTCTAGTCTTAATCATTCGAGCCTCAGTAACTGAGAAGCTTTAAGGACCTGTTTTTGTTTTGCTTCACTTCATGTTACTACACATTACTCAGAGCTATTATTACCTTTTAAAAAGGTCTCCAGTAAGCTTTGTGTGCCCGTTAACTACATGTTAAAGAGCACATACAGTTGATGTGCGGTCTAGCCTGTGATCTGAGCCTGCCCATTGCAGCCTGTCGTCATCACCACTGCCTCCATTTGAGTGGATGGTTTTTCATTATGGTCTGAAAGTGAAGTGTAGACCCTATTAATCTGATTCGTGGCCTGATGTGTATTGACAGGATCAGTTGGTGGTATGCGTGTGACCCATATGAATACTAGCATTAATAGTGAGCTGAATTGATGCATGACAAGGACAAACAGGGTTATACTGAGTTTATCTCTCTATGTCAAGGTAATGCAAATGTACCGTATGAGAGGCTACTTTTGGGAGAAAACAAAGCACATTTCCATTCTACACCCACAGTCGGTGCTGCGAGTGTCTGAGCTAAAATAAATCATGGAAATGTCATGGTTTATGCCCCGCTGTTCCAGGGAGTGATACACACCAGTGGAGGTCAAATTTCCCCCTCGGTCCATTGCTCCCAGATCTCACAGCTGTGTGCTTTGAAGCTGTTACAGGTGTGCGTTCTTGATGACACATTTGTTGTTGGTCCAGTGTTAAAACTGTGGCATTTTCACCTTTTGTTCCAGACATGTTGCAAGTTTAGTCATCTTATGTTCCCACACTTCGGTAGGAACACACATGTGCTCCCTTAAAAATAATCTTGTGTGAATCATTAAAGACAAAGCGCTGATTAGTTAAAGCTGCTTAAATAATATTTTCATATGAGCCATGGGTCAGGAAGCAGTGCGTATGTGAGGGGTCACTCTTTGGAGCAGTCATAGATAATTATCAACCAGTTTCCCTCATATTTGGAAATGATGTCATTTGGTTCAGTTGCACAGCTCACATCAAACTCATGAGCAGAAAGGACTGCTGCTGCTGTGCTGAACTCCAAACAGCAGAAAGTTAAGTCTTCTTCATGCATGAGCTCAGCAGAACATCAGAAGAATCAGTTTGTCCAGAGGTAGCATACAGCAGCAGACAGTTCCCGTCATTTGCACCCTCACTGCCTGAAATGCTCAGTTTGGTTTAGCTGCGTGCTGGAGGCAGAACACGTGATGTGCAAACTGCTGGTTGTGAATTCCCTTGTTACCTGTGCTGTTCTCACACTGGAGCATCACGTGGGCTTTGTACTAGGGTCTTGTCAGCTTTGATGACTGTCCAAGTCTGTACTGGCCTTCTCATGCGCACCTCTGTCGGGTAATGTCAACAAAAGTTCAAGGCTGCAGTTCATGGCTGAAAATGGCTAAAAATAATGTCTAAAAACCATGATCATATATATAAATTAAAATATAGTGGCACTGAGACATTAGCAATGGATCTTTTGGACTCTGTGTGCTATTGGATGCATTACAATTGTAGGGTCTACCTTGCAATATAAAGCCCCCTGAGGTGACTGTTGTTGTGATTTGGCGCTGTGCAAATAAAATTGAGTTGAATTGAATGGAATTAAGCAGATTGGAGTTTGGAGACCAACTCAATATGTTCAGTTCTTTACTGTGTTCCTTGAGGCACTGCTGAGCAGTTTTTGATCTGTGGTGGAGGAGATCCATGTGAGGACTCAAGGTTTTCCAGCTCCACACTGCATTGTGCATGGTTGTGCGTTGGTCTTATTTGGAGCCTACATACATACATACTTTTAGTCTTGATGTAACTTTTATTGTGAATTGTTGCTATAAAAATAAAACAGAATTGAATTCAATCCTGCATTGTTTTTGCACAAGTCATTGCAAAACCTAAAGCTTGTTGGGAAAAATCATATAACCAACTGCTTTTGGATTGTGTCAGTGGATTGATTTTTTTCCAATACAAATATAAAGTTTAATACTTAATATTATAGCATTTTAAGGATTACGCAATCCTTGGATGCAAATCTGCAGAGCTGTAAAAGGCTGATGGGGTATTGCTGTTACGCAGCAGGGTGGGCAGGCGGTGTGGACACTCAAGTTTGTGAATGTGATAACTCGAGAACGAAGCGACGTAGGATTTTGGAATTCACAGCATGGGAGCATCGACTGAAAATCTTTGACAATTTCGAATCTCAGTGACCTTGAGCTCAAGGTCAAAGTTAAAGGTCAATGTTTCTGAAAATCACCTCGGCTTTTCAAATTTACACCATAGGTCCCTGTACTAGGAGGCTGAGGGGGATGTGTCTTGTACTTTCTTTTCACTGTGAAATGTTTGTATGCAACATGATCCACTTTTTAATGATTCATAGTGCATGGCACAGGAAAAGATTGTAGCTTTGGTTTAATGTTGGTGTAAGTCTTGGTATGCAAACTATGGGACACACATTTAGTTTTGTTCTGTTCTTTGTGTCACCCACCTCTCTGCAATACAAGAATGTTTTACTTTAAGGACTGGAAAAAGGCCACAGACCACAATTCAGGCATCAGTTATTTTAAACTAACAAAGGCAATGTAATTTTGTAGCATGTAAATTAAGAGTTAACTTCCTACTAAAAGCTGCAAGCAATGATGCTTTTATTGCTTGCTATCAGTGCACCATTTAGTCACAGCTCAGCTGCTGTTGTGCTTTGTTAGTCTCCTTGGTTAGGGTAAATGGATGAACTCTTAGTGGCTTGTATATCTTCATATGTTGGAGATGCTGGTGCTAACAGGTTGTGTAATGATGTCTGTGCTGAATGCTGCTGTAATAACCCCATTTGTCTAAATGCAGTATGACACGCACAGCTCAAAATGGAGAATGATGTTGCACATTAAGATGCCTCCAGAGTCAGGTGTGTGGTCATGTGTCTGAGTGTGAATGATAACATTTTCATTTTAGGTGACAGTAGTGCTGTTTATGAGTCACAATGATGCACACGGAGGCGTCAAGAGGCAGAGTGGGAAGGCTGATCTGCACAGACGGGCGTGTGTGTTTAAGAGTGGGATCTTTGTGAATGAGAGGGAAATCACTCCCCGCCCGCCCTCCGTGTCTCCTCTGCCATCTCCCATTGGTGTGCGGTGTAATTAGAATTAAAATGTGCAGCTCATATGAGTCAGACGTCGTGCTCACGCTGCTGGTGCACGTGTGAGTATTTGTTTGCAGCTAAAAAAAAAGATTCAATCCCCGGGCCTGAGAGGATGAAATCGACTGAGAGCACAGGAAACGTCAAAGAGCCGTTTAACGTCGTCTCTGTCACACCGCTCACACTCGTTTAATCCCTTTTCTTTCTCCACCTTGCTGCGGGTCGAATAGCGTGACTGCACACAGGTGGGTGCTGATGGGATGACGGAAGCAAGAAATTAGATTGGATTTTACAGAATATAATGTGACTGGATGGGGAAAAAACATGCACACTGTAAATGATATGAGAATAAAATATAAAAATACTTTAAATTTGCATTCAAAGTCACATTGCATCATTCATTTAAATTTTATTTACATTTACACCGCGCTCCAAATTATTATGCAAATTGTGTTTAAGTGTCATAAAGATTAAATAAGTTGTTTTTCAATTAAACCCATGGATGGAATTGTGTCTCAGGGCTCTTTGGATGATTGAAATCTATCTCGGACACCTGTGATCATTAGTTTGCCAATTAAAGGAAAAACTACTAAAGAAGGATGTTCCACATTATTAAGCAGACCACCATTTTCAAGCAATATAGGAAGGAAAAATGATCTCTCCGTTCCTGAAAAGCGTGAAATAGTTGAGTGCATTGGACACGTAATGAAAACCTTAGACATTTCACGAAAACTTAAGCGTGATCACCATAATGTAGGAGATTTGTGGCTGAGTCAGAGCACACATGGGTTCGTGCAGGTAAAGGCACAATGAGGAAGGTTTCTGCCAGACAAATACATCAGATTAAGAGAGCAGCTGCTAAAAGGCCATTACAAAGCAGCAAACAGATATTGGAAGCTGCTGGTGCCTCTGGAGCCCTGCGAACCTCAAGGTGTAGGATTCTCCAGAGACTTGCAGTTGTGCATAAACCTTATATTTGGCCACCCCTAACCAATGCTCACAAGCCCAGAACTACAAGAAGACTAATTTTCAAACAGTCCTGTTCGCTGATGAGTGCATTGCAACCCTGGATGGTCCAGATAAATGCAGTGGTGGATGGTTGGTGGACAGCCACCATGTCTCAACAGGGCTGCAACGTCAGCAAGGAGGTGGTGGAGTCATGTTTTGAGCTGGAATCACGGGGAGAGAGCTGGTCGGCCCCTTTAGGGTCCCTGAAGGTGTGACAGTGACCTCTGCAAAGTATGTGGAGTTTCTGACTGTCCACTTTCTTCCATGGTAGAATGAACAGAACTGTGCCTTCTGCAACACAACCATCTTCATGCAAGACAATGCGCCATCTTATGCTACAAGGAGTATTATATCGAACCGCCCTAATAGTTGGATATCTCTTACATACAGTCTGTGAGTACTCTAATCTTTTTTATTGATCTATGCTTTAAAAACCCATTTGTAAAGGTCTAATGAGATTTCATGGTTTCTCTCTCTTTTTATTTTATTTCTGTTGATGTCCTGATCTAAAGTGTAACCTGTGAGCTGAATACAAAGGTTTCTGCTTTTTTGAATTATGCCCAGTGAGTCATTTTGCCAGGTGGACACGATAATGTTGCAGACGTGTTTCAAGCACCAACAAAGTAAAACAGGAAACAGGATATAGCATAATTTCAACTGACCACAAGTTGGAGTGCCACAGCAAAGATATTATTAAGCTTGAATAGTTTAATAACAAACATATTGCAGAGTTTGATTTGAAACATGTTTATACTTCATCATTATCATTCCACTTGGGTTACTGATCATCTACAGTGGAACAAAGTATGTTCTTTATCCTTTTGTTCTTTCTCCAGCATTGCTTTACTTTAGGTCATCGGTTTTACCACAAAGCTCAATTACACTCTCTCCCTCCCTCCCTCCCCCTCTCTCGCTGTGCCACACACATGCATGCTCACACACACACGCACACAGTCATGCTATGTGTTACACTGAAGGCCAAACCTCCTGCTGGATGCTAAAAATCAGGTTGCCAGGACTTAAACCTCGCTTTATCGCACTCTATTGTTCGCTGTCTCACTCACTTGCTCACACACTCACTCACTCATTCACCCACCTAACAGGATGACGGTGGGGTTTGGTGGGGGGTGTATGACAAGACTGTACAGTGTAAGTGCTGACTGGTTGTCCTTTCACCCTTGCTATCCTGGCTCTCCCTCCCTCCCTTTCACCCAGGCATTTGACTCTCTCCCTCTCTCCGTCTGTCTCCTCCTCTTTGCTCTCCACCAAATTGTTTTTTTTTAACCCAACCTCCTCCTGTATTTTTGATAAGCAGAATATGATTGCTTTATAAAGAAAAGAAAACAATGAATGACTTCAACTGGAGTCACTATTCAGCCATCTACTGCTGCCATTTCAAAGAAAAGAAAAAGATTCACACGAATGCTTTATTGCAAACAAGAGAGTGTCTGTTTGCTTCAGTCTCTTCCTCTGCCTGTGCTCTCAGTGAGTCACAGTAAGATTGTAAGATAAAAATGATGGTGCAGATGGTGTGCTGCGACTCAATTGCAATATAATGTCCTTTATTGATTTGACACTAGCCACTGTAGTGAGTTAGTCTCATATTCAGCTACTGGGAGTTGCTTTCAGAAAATAATGCTGCCATTGTGTTGAAAAGAAAAAACCCACGATGGGCTTTTCTCTTGTTTTAATGAGTTTTTGGGAATTATTGCTGGTATAATGCACACGACAATGAAAAGCAGATGCACTTGAGGAAATTGTGTAAAAAGTGAATTTAAATGAAAAAACACAAATCCACTTTTATTTTAGCTTCTAACAGCTTTAAACAGAAACACAATTTTCTTTTTACGTGTCTTAACAAATCAGCTCTGGATCGCCTTCAGTCTGTACAGAATGCAGCGGCAAGACTTTTAACTGGTATAAACAAGAGGTCACACATTACTCCAGTTTTGGCTTCTCTTCATTGGTTGCCTGTAAATTTTAGGGTTCATTTTAAAATTTTAGTTGTAACTTTTAGAGCTCTGCACTTAGGTCTTCAGGTCAGAGGCTACTGGTGGTCCCACGTACTAGATTTAAAACACGTGGGGATCGGGCTTTTCAGGCACTGGCACCTAGGCTGTGGAACTCTCTGCCGTTGTCTTTACGCTGTCTAGACTCTACTGACTCCTTTAAAAAGCAGCTGAAGACATTTTTATACAAACGGGCTTTTAACTAATTTAATTAATTTTAACTTGTATGTCTGATCTTACTGTAAAGCACTTTGTGATTTTTATCTGTGAAATGTGCTATATAAATAAATTTTACTTACTTACTTTACTTACAATTTCTGGGCCCAGTACTGTGGTGCATTATTCCATATAGGGATCTATTGAAAGTTAAGAGGTTCGTGTACATATTCAACTCCTCCATTCAGTTTCTGCATGAGAAAGACTTAGGGGTAAGCTTGGGTTAGAAATAAAGGGCTAAAATTAAAAACAGTAAAAACAGTTTTATGGGTTTGTGTAATAGTCATGATTAAAAAGATTGACTTTTGGTTTGAAAGGAGAAACTAACACGTAAAAGTCAGTTAATTTCATGACCCATTAATACACCCCAGCCTCCTCCTTACAAAGGCTTCAAAGCCAAATACAGACTAAATATAAAAGACACAGGCAACGTATTGGAACATAATTTTAAAGCCTCAAATTTAGTGGCCATATCTGAACTAGGTTTAGGTAGCTGTCAGCTAACCCAAGACTCAGACAGCTAGCTTGGTTAACAAGTTGCATTTATTACTTGTTGCAAGATTAAATGGTATGCTGATGTTTATTAGCAAAAATGCAGCTTAAAGAAAAGTGTTACTAACAGAGAAACTGAGCAGCTAAAAAAGAAATCTTTAAATAAATGCCAGCGTTGAACAAGAGTGAACATCACCTCTAAATCCACGCTAAAGTAGTGCATAACTTAAAGGGTCAATGTCATTTAATTTATTGAGTTATAATAGAAAAAAATCACCCCTTTCAGGTTTTTTTGCCCTCTTGTTGCCTGCTTGCTTCCTTTGACGACCACTCCACTCAAAATACACCTTACCCCCACCTTTCACATCGGTGCAACAGTAAAAGAAACAAATTCCTGTACATTTTTACCAAATGATAATGTATCACAAACACCAAAACTCATGATTTCATAGAGGCAACAGAAGTTTGAAGAAGGCTGTTTGATGCAACTCACTGCAAGCAGACATTTGCTTCTAACTTAAGGTAATATTTTTTTCTCATAAACTAACAAATATGAAATTATTATCAAACAAGTAATAAAAGGACATGGCTGAAATTTCATTGGCATGACGATTTCTAGCCAAATGGCACTTTCAGCAGGCCCTAAACTGTGATTTTCCGGTGCCGTCGGCATCCAGCAGTTCTACAGCCAGTTCAATCAATGAAATTGCCTGCTGGCAAAACACAGCAGGACAGATGTGGGTGGTGTGTGCAGGTTGAACTGTACTAGAAAGAGACCACGGGTGTGTCTATTTTTGTGGCATGTCAGAGGATGCACAGTAAATGTGGCAGGGATTTATTGATGTTGAACTCACCCACCCAGCCAGGAGATTAGTTTGTGGCTGCACGCCGCTTACTGTACTTTGCTTGTAATCTATATGTGCTGAGATAAATGGAGCACGGGACATTAAAGAGGCAAACATGGGGCCTCGCATGCTCGAATTTGTGTGTCCACATTTCGTATGTTGTTGTATCCGAAGCCCCACCCAAGCCTGGCACTCCACCTCAGATCATCTGCGAGAAAAGATGGGAGCCATCAGATGAATTAAAATCTGTTGCTCCTCCTCTTTTTTCCCCCCTCGTTCTCTCCCTCCATGCGGACTTACGCATCCTCGTCTCGGCCAATCCGGCGGCTGGCGGAGGAGAGCTGCATGGTGAGGAGGAGGAGGAGGGGCAGGACCAGCAGCCTCCGGGGCTGGCAGCCCGCTGCTCTTCTCACAGCTGGGAGGGGAGAAGGGGAGTGATGGAGAGAAGAGGAGGAGGGAAGGTGGGGTGTGGGGAGGGAGTATGGAGAGGGAGGAGGTAATCCAATGAGACACAGAGAGGAGAGGCAGCGTGAGGGCAACGCCTCACAGCACCGGGAATCTCTCTCTATCTCCATCTTGCTCACCCCCCACCCCGCCTTTCCTCTGTGTCTGAAGCGTAAAAAACCAAAGGACTCTCATCTCCCATTCAGTCTTCTCTGTACGCTGAGGAGTGCCCTCATATTGAAAACACCTTTTTTCCCACCAAATGCTTCAATTTCACCTTTATTTTTACCGATTTTTACTTCTTTACCTGCTGCCAAAGGATGATTTGATGACCAAAAGTGACATTTTTTTCTGTTGACCTGCCGGGAGCCTGTATCTTTTACACGAGTCATCTTTGTTCTAGAGCTCACAGTTGCTGACTGTACACTGGCAGTGGGGAAATAGGTTAGTGTGCCTATCTGGTGCTGGGCAGGAGAGCTGATTGAACGTTCAGTCTGCCAGAGGAGGTAAAGAGGAGGGAGATGCCTTCCTGGTGGTAGCCTTCTGTAGCTCTGCGACTATTCGGGGAGAAGGTGACTAGAATGCTCCCGCTGAACTCCAACCTCTAGCGGAAGTATCAGCGACGGGATTTCAGGGGAGACAAAGGAAGGGAAAAAAAGCAACTGAGGAAACAGACAGACATTTGTTTTCAGTTTCTGGAGTCACTGAACAGGGTTGACCTGTGTGCACCTGCTGTCCGCGGACACCATGGATATCAACCTTCAGTCTCACCGATTTTACTTCCCTCAGATATACTGTGCTGAACCGGGGGCACAGCCACAGCTCACTGAGTTCAAAGTCAGGTAGGCATCCAATGCATGGTGGTGGGGGCGGTGTTTAGGATGGCATCCATCAGTAGATCAGATCCATCACTCACTGGTAAACGATGGAGTCATCCGAGGCTGATACCTCTAATTGCTTTTTCCATGCAAATTTTACTTACAGCATCATGATTGCATCTTTCACCAGACCCCCAGCTGCTGCTGCTGCTGCTGCTGTTGCATATGAAACGCTTTCTGTGTATGATGAGTGCTGCTGTGAGTGGCTCATTGCCCTTGCAGGGGGATGGGGCTGCATGCTAATGTGTTTGCTAGCTGTGCAGAAAAGTGTCAGGCTCCTTGGAGAAGCAGAGGGCATTGACAGCCTATGAAGGAGATTGCCAAGTTTGGACAGTGCCACAGTTGTGCTACATTTGCCATCCAGGAATCTATCGCCTTCTTATCGGGCGCCTCTGTGGCTTCTTTTGTTCTCTTCCTTTGCGCTGCTCTCTTTTTCTTTTTTGCTACTCTCTCCTCTCCAATCGCAGCTGAAAGTGCTCAGGGTGGCTTGTTGCACATCCACAGTCGACGCCTGCCGTCGCGCTCACAGACGCATGCTCAGACGTGCAACAGCTTTCCTCCTCTTTGTCTTGTTGAGATGTAATTGTGCTCGGACGGAGCTATTGCACTCGGGCGTGCAAGATCTGAGACCTGATGCTTTGTGACATACATGAAAAGAAATAGAAAATAATCTTCAAGCTCTCCTTATGATCTTTGCCTCTCTCATCCATCATCAATCTTTGCATGCACAGCTTGAGATGTCGTTATAATCTCGTGTGTGATACATTTGACAATTCCTCTGCTAACAGCTCTGATCAGTGCAGCTTTATGGGACTCAGAGCCAGAGTTTTGCCCCACTAAGCAGCTTTGACCTTGGCCTGGTCCAAGCTGGTGGACCAGCAGCTTTATTGGGCTGGAGCGTGTCACTGTCACAGCCTGGCCGTGCTCCCTGATGGCGCCACGGGAGTCTGAGGTCATTCGCAGCTCGGTAGCATCAGCGCGAGGAGGGAGAGGACAGAAAAGTGCAAAGTGAGAGCATCTGTTTCTGAAAGACAGAAAAGGAATAGCTCTGCTTCATCCACTTTACTCGAGCTGTCGTTGGGCATGATGTCATTATTAGATTTTCGACTCTAACATATTGGCTCACATTTCATATCTGCTGCATTTAGCCAGGTTAGTGTTTGTAGTTTTATTGTTATTATTAATGTTATTTTCACAGTGGTTTAAGCCCAGTAGACAGTTAAAGAGATTTCATCGACAGCGTTCCCACCCCTGTGAAATGTCCACATCAGCAAACCCCAGGAAATGTCAGTAAATATCAGCGTTTTTATGCAAACTGTAGCCTTAATGAAAAAAAAGTAGTCTCACACATTTCTGGCTGTGCCTCACATCTCTATTACACGAGGGACGCACGCACACACACACACACACACACACAAACCCTGTGTGCATTTGCAGAGATTAACGAGGTTTAAAAGTGTAATGTGTTTTCACAAAACCAATTCAAGCCCATAAGCAATATTAATGTTTCACAAATCAGATTTTATGCAATGAATACTCGCTTAGAAAAGCTGAGCGTGGATTTGATGCACATTCATACTAAGACACTGCCGTATCTGTTCCTGTGTACACTAATCACTTTCACTCATTTTCTGGTAGTCTCCATGTTGAACCCCGCAAACAATAAAATCAGTAATGGGCAGCTTTACAAAGCAGCATCTCTAACTATATTCCTAAAAGGGTGGGCTTAAGCGATAATGAAACCAAGAGGAGCAGAGAGAAAAGAGAGGGAGAGAAAATATTAGACCAGTGGGGGGTGGAAGGGGGAGCACTGGTAAGCAGAAGGAAGAGAGAGTGGAAGCGTGAGGCAGATGGATGGAGGTGAAATTAGAGGAGAAAGGAGAAACCAGTGTGAAGGAGTAAATATGTGGCTGTTTGAACATAGACTTTGATGTGGCATACACCCTGAAAGAAAAACATGTGCAATGGATGCTGGGATATTAGCACCAGCTTCATAGTGGCCAAGCTGGGTAACTAGAGTATAGCCAGATAACCATGACAACCAATGCTGGCCAACGCATGAGAGCATAGATACGTATACAGTGCATGTATACATAGCAATGCACACAGGCTATGCATACGAAGAGCAAGAGCGCTTCTGTTTCAGTGCCTCCTGCAACTACAAAAAACCCTTCTTATTTATTGTGCAGACCCAGTGCACTGATATTTATTAAAGAATAATAAATCATAGTTTCAGTTTTGGATCGCCCACTTAGTATAGTCAATATGCCAAGTCTGTATATTTTAAGCAACGTCCACATATAAATTGTTTGTCTGTCTTCCACTGCAACCAGTTCTGACTCTCAGCTGACCCCAGGCCTGGCCAGAAGCTCCTTCTTGTCTTTTTATAATGTAATGTTTCTAATGTTAGTGTTGATGCACTTTAGCAATCATTTTCAATGTGAGGAAGACAAAAACCAACAAAAGTCATTAAAATCATTAAAAGCTATTTGGCTAGGTTTAGAAGGAAAATCAAGGTTTGAGTAAAATATATATTAAATACACATTAAAGGATAAACTTGGATGACTTTTCCCCCAGTTTAAAACTTCTGATAAAACTGTGATTTTTCCTGTTTTGGCCTCGCTCTTGATAGAAATGGGCCTTGATGGCCAACTCTCCCCTTCAGCTCTCTCTCTCTTCGTTCACCTTGAAAGCCTCAGACTTAAATCCAAGAGCTGCTGTAATGTAAGTTATTGCTTGAGGATTAAGTCATGGGATGAGGGAAGAGGCTTTCTGTTTTTCAGGATTCTCCGAGGAGACTAAATGTCTGCGTTGTTCCGCACCGTGGCCTGACAGATTAGTGATGGAGTCTACCACACATGCATGTCAAACATAAGAAAGCTCCAATGGAAATCTGTGAAATATTCTAGGTCAGTGACTCTGGTGACTGATGATCTTTGACACAAACATGTAGGATGCTACGGCTTGTTCACAGGATTGAGTCGCCCAATTACAGACACTTGCGAGTATGTTTTATGCAGACTGTTAGGATTTTCCATGGAGAGCACTTAACCTAATGGCCTTTAGCTAATGCTCAACTATAAAAGGGATCATATGTAAACATGTCTGTGCTGACTGTAGTCCTTGTGTGTCGGGGGGTGGGTGGGTGCACAGTAGGCAGTTAAATGGCATCATGGGTGAGAAGGAGCACACCCTCTGGGCACAGCTACAGCTTTCTTTTTTTCCTTTGAGGGATGGGAAGGTACATATTTTAGACGTTGCCAGTCTTTATGCTCCAGCTATGCTCTCACCTTCAACCTCCTCCCTGTTGGGAATTTTTTTTCCCTACGTCAAATGAAGACGCATGCATTTTTTAAAGCTGCTCCCACTTCTCGCTCTATTTCCTGTCTTCCGTATCTCTCTGCCTCCTCGATTTATCTTTTTTGTTTCCATCTTAATTTCTGATTCTCTTCTGTGATCCTCCTCTTTTCTCTTCCCTTCATTTATTCTTCATATTCTTGCCTTTGTCCTCTTCTTCCTCCTCTCAGCATGAGGTCCATCCATTTGAGCCCCTGGGTTGATCTGCAGCTTGACTGACCTCCCTAAATGCATGCACGCGCTTACCAATGGCAGACAACCAAGTTTTGTTCCTCCAATATGTTTACAGCAGTGCACAGCTTCACTTGGATAGAGACAAGGGCAGCCTCGGGCTCTTTGCTGAGTATTAAAGATTCCAGCAAATGCTCATTAGAGTAAAATCAAGGTTCCCACGAACAACTAGCTAGACAGGAAAGTCTGGCTTCTTGCTGCAGCCTTTAAATCCACACCTGCAATAAAGATGAAATGCTTTTTAAATCTGGGCTTTAGCATTTGGGAAATATGCTTATTTGCTTAATTGAAAATTGATAGCACTCTTGCACGAATAAAGAATAAATAGATCCACAGCCAGCACTCTGCATAGCATGAGAAATGTCATATCTTTAGCTTTACAGGTACTGACATGTCATAGCTATAAAGTTCTCCATACAAGCAAATATGTTTCCCTAAAGTGTCCCTGCAGGTCTCACATTTCATCTTAATGTATCTAATCTCAAATCCCATAGTTTGTTTCGGGCTGCCATCCACTCATTGGGGATCTGTTGACTGTGTGCTGTCTCTGTCAGTGCTGTTATGTCAGAGGATTATCGAAAGGTTGTTCAATCCCCGGCTTGGACAGTCTCAGTCGTTGTGTCCTTGGGCAAGACACTTCACCTGTTGCCTACTGGTGGTGGTCAGAGGGCCCGGTGGCGCCAGTGTCCGGCAGCCTCGCCTCTGTCAGTGCGCCCCAGGGTGGCTGTGGCTACAATGTAGCTGCCATCACCAGTGTGTGAATGTGTGCGTGAATGGGTGGATGATTGAATGTGTAAAGTGCTTTGGGGGCCTTAGTAAAGCGCTATACAAATACAGGCCATTTACCATTGTGCCTTGCAGAGACATAAAGGACCATCCGAAGTCTTAAATCCTCTGTCGCTGAGATTATTTTTCAACTTTCTTCTGTCACTATAATGTAATCCAAGCAGGGTCAGACGGAGACAATCCTCAGTTTAATTCCGTTGTTCCACCTGGTGTCTCGTCTCTCTGATGAGAAGATAAGTCAGAAGTGTGCAGGATGGTGTAAAGGCAGCGGTTTTGCTGACTGGAAGTCCTTACAGCTACAGACGGGAATGAAAACCACTGTTAATATCAAGGCAAGAGTTTCTCATCCGCTATGCTGAAAAATGCATGCAGGTGTTGGCCAAACATGAAAGTTGAGAGCACCTAATCTTAAATTAAACCTCCTGCCCTGCCCTGCCCAGCATGATTTCCCACTGCCTTTTCAGAGACTCAGCATTAGCTCTCAGGGGTAAGGAAACTCTTAAATGCTTTATGCAATCATGCGGCACAGCCGTAAAAGAAACCTTGTGCTCTCTTCACAGGCTTTCAGCTGGTATTAAACCATAAATTCAGACCTCTTTCTTGGCACCACATCGTCGTGTTATTCCTTTCGGCTGTCCCAGCTGACCTCTGCGGACTGCCGGAGGCGTTCAAGGCATTATTTGGTGTTGGGAAAGCGAACAACAAAACCTTCACAGCAATGAATCATGAACACTAGGCACATCACGTAGTTGGATGTAGTTATAGTTTATAGGTCTGCATTTACCGTCTTTTAGAGACAGAGATTAGAACTCACACAATATTTCACAGCGGCACATACACAAACTTCCACTTACTCAAATGGATGCACCCTCAGATGCACAGTTGCAGCACTGAGAGACAGTCATTTGATGAGACGGGGCATTGTGCGCGCTGTAATTACAGAGTACGCTGTCTGTGGGCTTATGTTGCTGTTTTTTTAATTCATCTCTCACTGCTCATTCATCTTTTCTTCCCAGCCATATTTTCTAGGCCAAGCGAAGATTCCACTCCAGTTGTCATGCCAACAGATTAGCGTGCTCTTGCGTGGTCTCAGCAGTAGACTCTAGGAGTGCATGCGTGTGCACGTGATCTTCTGAGTGTGTGTGTGTGTGTTTGTATGCATCTTCTCTGTGGGGTTGCCGGCTCTGACATGCATTCAGATACACACGAGCTGAATATAATCAACTGTGTGTTCACACAGTCGTACACACAGTGTTTGAATAAAAAGCTTTTCATTATCTAGTCTATCACACATCATGTAGTTATTTAAACTCATTTTCCTGAGCATACCAGCATCGCCTCTTGTCTTGGAAAAATGGAACGGTTAATATTTGGGCTAAAAGCACAGACTATATAGACACAAAACACCACAATGTTACCTTGTGGTTTGTGGACCTCTATTAAATATTGTGCCTGTTGCCATCTTAAATTTTTTTTATGTTTTTTTGCATGGCACAGTTTTTAAAAGTACTACTCCATCTGCTGATACTAATTAGCTTGGCGAGCATTGTAAATTCATAACAAATATCTGTTAATTAATGCAAAGTAAAATACAAATAAAATGAGGAGCAAATATGTTCTGTTAGTACAGTTAAGCACACAGCAACGCACATTTGTAAGCCTGGACTAACTCTATAAAACGGATCACTAATTTGAATTAGCTGAGCTGAAGTCCTAGCTTGCTAGGCTATGCCATGTTAGCTTTCAGGCTTTTCTGTGGAATCAGCTCCCAGTTTGGATTTGGGACACAGACACCCTCTTACTTTTAAGACTAGTCTTAAAACTTTCCTTTTTGAAGAAGCATAGTTGTGGTTGGCTCAGGTGACCCTGAAACCTCCCTTAGTTATGTCTTTGAAGGTTCTCAGTCATCAAGAAAAGCGTCTGGACTTGGACACTGGACACCTTGGCTCGTGTGATTAGGTAGAGGATTAGGGGCTCCATTGTCCCTCTTGGGGGGACACTCCCATAGGGCTTAAATCTGGGACTCCCCACCATTTGACCTTAGAACTGAAGAAGCTTCTCTCATGAGAGGTGAAATGTCTTCAAGCAACTTAAAGAAGTCCAGACGCTTTTCTTTCCAAGCTCCTTAGGCCTGGTTCTGCTGGAGGTTTCTTCCTGTTATAAGGGAATTTTTTCTTCCCACTTTTGCCAAACGCTTACTCATAGTGAGTTGTTTGATTGTTGGGGTTTTCTTGGTGTTATTGTAGGGTCTCTGCCTTACAATATAAAGCGCCTTGAGGTGACTGGCGTTGTAATTTGGTGGTATATAAATAATATTGAATTGAATTATTCTACCATTCATGATAATACTAATGATCAATGATATAACAATGCCACATATTTACATTCCCTAGCACAGACAACAATGATAGTAGCCCAGACATGTCTGAGGGCAAGAGCAACATGTCACCTTCTTTAAAAAAGGGATTTACTAACATGCTACTTCAATAGTATGGAAGTGGTCTGGCTACAAGTAGTCAGACCTTTAAAAGTACTTGCAAGAAAACTGTTCCCACTAAACGTGGAAACAACAAACTGGTTTCACCATTTGAGACAAAAACACACTATTGAGACAACCTGGATATGCAGGCACATGAGGAGGAGCAGCTGGTTATATGTGACCCAAAAGTTAAAAAAGAAACAAACAATGATTATAGCATCACTGGAGAAAACAGTGGATGGAAATTAGTTATGCAGTTATGTTTTATGGCCAGAAATATGATGAAAACACACAAGTGGAAAAGGAGGTCTTTAAGCAAGTGGTTAAAAAGCTCTTGCCAAGATACAACATCCCAGGGAGACCTTATTTGTTAAGCAGTTATGTTATACTTGAACTTTTTTGTCCTTAGGTTTGTCTTGTGCTTTGTTACTACTGTTGCAATATGATGCTGCTGGCACTTTGTGGCAGTAGATTCACACTTTGAATTAGGTAGCCTGTCATCAGTGACAACAGCTCATTAGAAAAGAAGGATGGAAAATACCCTTTGTTTTGTTTGTACTATCGGTGACTGCTGTCTGCAAACTACAGTAAAATATTTTCTCTATATAGTCAGAAATATTATTGCAAGTTTGCTTAAAATATCATGAGGCTATATAATCCACCTTTATACCACAGTGCATCGATACGCACCTCACCCAAAACATAAGGAAAAGGTTTAAAGTTTATTACAATCAAAACAATATCCAGATCAAGACTTTCTGGGTACCAAACTACAAACTTTTTAAAATCTGATGTGATTTTGGGCATTTTAAACATGGATATAATTTTTGGAACCAGTCGCAAGTGGCCACATGTCACAGTTACCTGCAGAAATCGGGCCAGAAAGAGAGATAATTTTAAACTCTGTCTCCTCAGAGATGAACTTTAAAATCCGCTGCTCTATTTTGGTTCTAATATGCCGTGTCATATCCAACAATAACAGCTATTACTGAGTCACATACAGCAGTTTTTTCTTGAAACCCAGCTTAATAGCCAGTCTGTTTGTAAAGAGTCATAAGATGTTAACCATGACATTTACAAAGCCTGAATTTCACACATGAAATTTGTAACCCATGTCAGTCAGGGGTTATTTTTAGGCTTTTCCTTTGCAAGTTGAGCACTTTGGTTTGTTTTATTGCTGTTTGTATTAGAGCGGCAGGCTGTTTGACAGTCTGCTGTCTGCTCAGGCCCATGTTTCTCTCTTCTGAGTCTTCACTTTTCGGCCAGCCCCCACCACCACAGCACCACCAAAACCTCAAATACGCAGGCAAGCGAGCTGCTTATGTAAGCGGCCTGCATACCGGGCTGAGAGTTTACTTTTCTCTAGCCCATTTTTCACAGATATATACAAAAGCACGCTTCAATGGATAAACATGAAGTGATTTATACCATGGGGCGGTAGACACACTCACATGCACACACACATGCTCACAGAAAACAAGAGAGGTGTTCTTTTAGAATTTAAAAAGAGCCAGAATAAAATTTAATTCGCTGATACCTTGAAGCTGAAGGACGTGTATCACAGACATCTTCACCATTTCATTTCCTGACGTCATATCAAGTGTGCACAGGCATAAATAACAATTCATTTTTATTTCAGATCTGTTTTCAAACCTGCCAAACATGATACGACTAATCCTTCAACACACGATCACATAAACGTAACTTTACTAATCATATAATGGGTTTTTATTTTTAAAAAAAAAACTATGGCAAGCTAACTCTGTCTTACTGATTTCTTTCACAGTACTATGCAAAAGTCTCGAGCCGCCTCTCATTTCTTGAAATTTTGCTTACTTTTGTCATTTTTGAGAATTGGTCTTAATAGAGTAAAGAAGGCATGTCAGACCTAAAAAACTATCTACATTTCATGAACACTATCTGTCCTGTTCCTTTAGAAATAGGGGGAAAAAATAATCTAAAACAGGACCTGAGAGATCCATTTGTGATTCACTGAAGCTTTATCAGAAATGATATCAATAGATGGAAGTGAAATGGGTAGAAAAGGTAATTCAAAACTGAATTGTATTGAAGCGGTGCGAGATCACCTTGACAGAGAACTGAACAAAAGGCAGCGAGAGTTTTGCACTGTACTCTATATTAGTTGGCTTATTAGCTGATTGCTATCAGAAAAACAGCCAAAGAAAATGGAATCATTTTGTTATTGTAACTTTAATATAATCTAAATGACATTTCATTTTTTTCTAGTTCAGCATTTTAGAATATGGCTTACTCCCATTAAAATGTTGCCCATGAGTGTTGAGGTCCTTTAGCAGATTTGTTTTCAAACACAGAGAATAATGCATGTCAAAGCTTTTTGATTAAAAGAAAAAAGTTTTAGGAGAAGCGCAGACATGTTCTGGCATCCAGTACAGCAGACTCTAGCTTCACTAAAACTGCAGAAGCAACTGGGAGAAACTCCTCGAGCCACTGATTGTGCATATTCGTCGTGTAAATGGGTGCTTGCCGAGACGCTGGGATAGATGCAGAACACTTAACCAAAGTGGCTCCTCATTGTGCCAACTGGCCCCAGTGGTTGGATTGCAGTAGAACACAGTTTATCCTATTTTCTATGAAAGCTGAGCTTTAGTTCAGGCTCGCTTTGCTCTGACACGCTTATAAATCTTTAAGCTGTCAGCTGTTCTTCTCTCTGCCTTATGCAGCTTTGATGTTTCATGCAGCGGACGCTCACATGTGCAGAAATACACGCGCATACTTGTTTGCACTCTACAAGAACTTCCATTGTGCACCATTTTTGGCCACTTCGCAGGCAGAGGATTCTGCATCATTCTCCTGTCTAGGAGAACAGAGAGCATTTTGTAAAGGAGTTAGACAAAAAAAAAAAGACAAACAATTTGTGGTGCCGATTGTTCTGCCAGCTAACTCTCGGGATTTGGCTGTTCCCCCTAAGCAGCTGCCTGCGGGACAAAAAGACACTTTCTGAAAGCTGCCTTTCTCCTCTTCTACTTAACCAGAAATAGAAAGAAAACAAAAACTTTAGTACCATAATTTATCCAGTAATCGAGTATAATAAATCTTAAAAACCAGTAAGGCAGTGGGAGAAATGGGGAAGAGTCACCAGAGCAGCAGACAGTAATATTAGCCAGGAATGTTGGAGGGATTTAAACCTTAGTCTGGAAATAATGGAGCTGCTTTCCTGGCTGTGTTTTCCTCAAGGTTGCTTCTGCAGCATATTCTGGGGCTACGTGAACACAACTGCTGTTTTTGGATATAAGGAGCAGCACAGCAAATTGGAGAAGCAATATTTGCTTTTAAACGCCTAAGATTGTGTGTTTGAGCCAATTTCTACACCATGATGTACCGTAACCCTCACCTCACCTGAACACACAGATACACACTGATATTTGATACTAAAGTCATCCTCTGTGATGACTAAGCACAGTCAATTACAGTATGTGTATGTACCTTTTTACTGCACTTAAAAAAGATTGCATCAATAGTGTATGGTGTGCAGTGTTTTGAGTGGCCTGTTTACTGGAAAACAGCACTGAGTCTGTGTCAGTGGTGGCGTGTTATCAGGATGTTTATTATGCGTGTATTGACCTCTTGGTCCGCTTCAGCAGCATCACTGGACAAGCTAATCCATCAAATCAGTTTAGAACTTCTTGATCCCCGAATGACAGTCACTGCTGCCGGACAGCACATTTCCATTCATGGACTATAGTGTCATCCAGTTTGTTTGATTGTGTTCTGTAGCTATCGTTTTCAAAACTCGGTGAATTGCAAGGAAAAGAGTGCAGAAAATCCTCAGCGAGCAAGAGGAGTGAAAAGAATTTACAGTTTTGATGGGATTAACTGCTGTTACGTGCAGAAGACATAGAGAGAGCGCATTCATCAAAAGTTTGAATGCATAGAAGAAAATTAGACAAATTTGTTATTACATTTTTTTTTTGTATCATACATAGACACTCAAAAAACTTAAAATATCTTCCACGTAATGTCAGATATTTTACTTATATATAGTTTGTTTGAAGCTGAAGAAATACTTTATTTTATTACAATATATCATAATTAAGTAGCATTTTCCCTTGTTTGCCTCCATTTATCTCCTTATATCATCCTGGTATTCCTATTTATCCATATTATATATTCTGTATTTATATATGTGTGTATATATGGTATATTTATGCTTTTATCCTTACTCTCATTCCCCTTTATTGTATCTGTAACATGCAACTTCTGTCGGTGCTGTGCTACTGGAAACTGGATTTCTCAGAGGAACTCACCCGAGGGATTAATAAAGTTTAATCTAATTTATCTCCTTATAATCTGTATATGAAGCTACGTTTAAATTAGAAGTTTATGGGTGAATATGCCAATAATTAAAAGTCAGTCAATAATTTTTCCAACATTGAGATCTCTAATGCAGTTTACAAAACAGCTGTTCTGTTTTGTTCAGTTAGTGTGCGATTTCTCATTTCTCACATACAATGCAAAGTTAAAATTTCGATTTTGCTAGACGAGTGAGCACAACTTTAATCATACTAGGGCATGCAGTACTTGGAGATTGTGGCACAACCAAAATGCAATAAACTTGTGATCTTTGAATGCTGGCTTGGAAGACAGCGACCAGGTCTGCAATGACTCGGAGTCGTTAAAAGCGAGGTTTAAAGAGGGATATTGTGGGTTTGGGGAGCTCTAAGTTCTTGTCTAGCAGAGCAGTGTGGGGAAATGACTTACTTGGAAAAAAGTCAAACTACACTTTTTGTTGTAGATTTTTCTGTTGTGTACAGTCAGCTGACTTGTGCTTCTGCTGCTGCTGCTGCTTCTGAGGTTTCCTCTATTTGTGAATTCACCAAACTACATTCTACAACACGTACCCCAACATGAGCCATCTTCTCCAAGCAGGTCCTGTTACTCTGGAAGTTATACTTCCATCATTAAACTCTCTGTTGCAGAATTCTCTCATCTCATCTCTCATCGTTGCATCCAAGAGTTTACATTTCAAGTTCATCAGATTCCACTGGCAGTCCTAAACTTGGAAAAGAAACTCTCATCTTCCTCTCCTGTCCTCTCTTTCTTACATCTTCCTGATCACATATTATCATTTATTCTTCCCTGGGAAAGCTAGCACAAAAACAGTTGTGTCACATTTGTCCAGCCATTTGAAAGGCTGAATTTCAAATTAACTGTCACTTGTAAAAAGAAAAAAAAGTTTCTGTTTATGCTTCCTCTTCATCTCCAAGGCTAGATAGATAATCAAGTACTGCGAACACAGATGTATTGACATCTGGATCATGCACACTTCTCAGTGATGAGACAGAAAACAGGATGTGTGCAGGTGGGCTCATTTAGTAGCTGAAACATCAGAGCCATTGAATTAGTTAGTTTATTACTCTAGTGTGAATGAGTCATCACGTTAAAGATTAATTTTCACTTTTTGTCAGATTTGATCACTATCAACTCAAATTTGCCCAAAGTATGACATGATTATTGCTTTCACAGTAAACATCAAACATTACTTTAACTGTTTGTTCATCAGTCCTCTGTGCAAAGGCCTATGACCTGAATGAGGAAGTGAATCTAATCATCTTTGCACAATATGAAAGGAACTTAAAAGTTGCAGGGCTGCGGCCAGTGTTTGAGCCACTTTGAAAATGTAACTTCACTGCAGTCTTCATACAGCCATAGAGGGGTTTAGATAGGAATCTGTACTGTGCGCACACACAAATTTGCATACAGCTACAGCTATTTTAGGCAGATTCTTCTTTGTTGTTAGCGCACCGCTGCCTTGAGCAGCAAGGCCCCAGAAAGTGGAGCAGCACAATAGCTTTGATGTTGTGATGTCTGCAGGGTGTTGTACTGTAAGAGCTGCAGCCAGTATACTGAGAGAGACAGGGACACATATATGTATGTGTGTGTATATATATGTATATATATATGTGTGTGTATGTGTATAAGACTTTCCAACAGCACAGATTACTGCTGAAGACAAAACCTGAACTGACACACTGCAAATGCTCAGAGCTAAACGTGTCGACGGCAGTTCACACAGGGAGAGTGGCACAAAAGTTAAAGACAGAGTGGACTGACAGTAATACTGCAGATATACTATATTGTTAGCACCAGCTATAAGAGATGTTGTTTCCCTTCTTGGGTTGCTGACTCATAGCATGGAAAATTCATTCCAGTGGTAAAAAAGGTCTGATGAAATCCTGAATGCATATTTTATTCATCTCAGAAAGAAAAACCAGCTCGCACAGCAGTGATTCAATCTCTGCTCTTATGCAAAATGCCATTACCGAGCAGTTATTGTGCTAAATTTAAATTCCACCTCCCTCTGGTTTGCCAATTTATCAGCAAAAGAGAGGATCAAAGTGCTAATTATGTTTCATGCCTCATCTTTATTTATTTATTTTTAATGTGTATCGCATCTAAAATACTTCCCTCTCCTCTGCATATGTGTTTTTTTTTTAAATACCTGTGTTTCCTCTCGTCTGACAGCTTTGCTGTTCTGCTGTTCATGACAGATCAGACGAGTCACGCCAGAAGAGTAAATCTTGCGCGAGCACACAGGAAGCTTGGCACTTGGAACGTAACGCTTTGACTTTGCAGGTTAGGGTGCACAAATGTGACGGAGCCAGGTGCCAGTTAATTGAAGGATCACTGCAAAACGCTTATGAACAGCAATCACTGGCTCACACGCTGAGCAGATCTTCAAGAAACAGATAAATCTGTGTGGGAGAGAGGCGAGGTAAGAAAAGCCAAAGACCAAAGTGAAAGACTTTGAGTTGGACAAGCATCTTATTAACCCTTAGCTGACCTGAGACCCAGAGGAAAAGCGCCTAATGGGCACATTCTCTGTGCTTTTAAGAGAAGAAAATAAATAGGAGGCATACACGGGTGTTTCTGGGGCATAATTAGTCTTCACTCCTGCAAACATTTAGCAGCATGAATGAATAATTCATGTGTTTATCATTACACACTCATTAATCTGACCTTAGACACTCAAGATGACTTATTAACTCAATCCCAAAAAAGCATGCGCAAAAGCTAACTTTATAGTTTCTGTGATGCAATTTTATGTTAAAGTCATTTAGACTATCAGGGTTACATCATTCAGCTTTCTGCTGTGCGTAAAGATCGGGACTCTTTCTGCTGCATGCCTCGTTTTGAGTTCAGCATCAGAGGATTCTGGGAGAAAAGATGCAGCAATAATGCACCAGAGCCGGTCGCTGTCACTGTTTATGTTGCATCCTGTCGCCTATGGGTGCAGTCATCATTGTCAAGGTTACATTACTCAAAGTCACTGAGGGGTGAAAGCATTTCTGACCTTGGCCTGTTTACAGCTTCAGCTTCAGAGCCCGGCCAGAGCTGTTATAACGCTAAAGAAAATCATCTTTGTACGCAGAGGCAAGGCTGAAATGAGTGAGCGCCCTTTGCACTTGTATATAATCCCCATACACCAATCACTGTGCTCTGCAAATTGCACCATTTCTGTGGAAGCGACAGAAGGACAGGATTCCCGAGCAGCTCTCCGAGATTTCTCTGTCTGTCCCTGTCAGCTTGAATTTGCCGTAGCTCTGGCTGGGTGCATTCAGACCCAGGACGATGGCATTTCGAGTGCACGCGTGTGCATGAGTGTGTGCTGTCAAGGTAAATTCAGAAGCATCTTATTTATTCATGACATTCCTGCAGTTGTGCGCATGCGCAGGTGTAATGTGTGCAAGTGTGTGTGTGTCAGTCAGGAAAAACTTGTTTTCATGTCACCCACTCAATCTTCTTCTCCCCGTCTCTTCTGCTTTTCTGCTCAAGCCTCCTTTAGCTCAAGAGCCTCATTTATTCATGCTTCTGGGCCCTTGATGCCATTTTCAGCTGGCAGCCGAGCACTCCTTTTTAAAAATTAACAGAAGTCAGTCGAGTTAACCGAAATAAATTCAACACGTCATTGTCCTGCTGGGTCCGGTGCGGAATTCAAGCGTGCACCAAAATGCAAGACAGCATTGGTGTGGATAACAAGCTATAACCTGAGAGAATGTCATTAAAACATGGGCAGCAGAGCAGGGTGTGAATGGTCTTTGAAGTCTTGGTCTTCATCTTGTTTGAATAGATTCTAGTCCTGCAGGTTTTTAGTTTCTTCCCACTGCCTCGCTCTGTCACTTTGAAGTAAGGAGAAGAGTTGGTATTGTTTCCGTTATTCCAGTGTTATCCTGGTGCTTTTATTTTCACAGATACTTTTCTCTTTACTGGATCAAAGTGTTTGCTCTTTGATGCTGTTTTTTTGTTCGAGTCAGGCACATTGTCTCGCAATGAGCATCCCTTATCCCGAGGGTTTAAGTGAGGGATACCACGGCGGTGACTGGTGACTCACAAAAACCCCAAAACAACAAAAAAACTTGCTGTTTGACACTATTTGATGACTTATCAATATTTTGTTCTGCTCAAAAAAGAATTAAAGACTGTGGATGGCGGGGAACCCCGTGTTTGCAGTGTGCTGCTGGCAGGCTGTCCGTCCAGTGACAGGTGATGCGGCATCTGGTAATTTACATGTGGGGATATCGTCTTCAGTTAGCTTCAGTAAGGAAGGGGGAGTAGCAGGCTGTGTTCATTGGATTTGTTAAGAAAAAGCCTGGACAGTAAAATATCAACACAAATCAAGAATTGCCAATTCACAATTCATACATGCTGCTACTGTTATTACTGATTATTTGGAAAATTGTCTGTTTAGCCCATCAGACTGTGGTCAGGTTAGTCCCTGCCCAGGTAACCTTTATATAGGAAACACAGGTAACAAATTCTTCAAAAACCACCTACGACACTCATATTTGAAACAAGCCACTTTAAGCCATCTTCTTCTCTGATTGGCTGCCCCCCTTGAAAGGAAGGCTTAAGGAAGTGGTAGGAGGTTGCTGTACACCCAGCCAGAGGTTTCCTGACAGAGATGACCATATTGGGGATAAAGAACTGTCTGAAACAGTGTTCAGGAGCACTCTTATGACTAAACTTTTGGCTAACAGGAATTATTTGCACATATTGTGTTCATTATTTAAAGCTATAGCCATAATATCTTGATGCACGCGCAATCATCCAGTTAAGGAAATCCCCCAAAACTGATTCCTTTCTTCTGGACACAGTATTTTCAGTGGAACAGTTTGTCCCTCATCAAAGAGACTCCTTCAGTCATAGCTGACTGCAGGTTTCCCCAATCTTATAAACAGTACATCTGCATAATGACTGAAACCAGCACTACTAACAATGGGCTGTGAGTTCAGTTTCTTTATGGTGAAAGATGTAGCCTTGATTCAGAGATGGTCTTTCCCTTTTAAATGGCCTCCCTGACTCCAAACCAGCGTTCCTCCCTTCCAGGATATGCACATCCTCATCAAGGAAAGCGTGGCCACTAGGGTGGAATTGATAAGGATTTAACGATTCTGATTCCATTATCGATTCTCATTGGCTCCACTTTCAGAGTCACCACCATCTCTAAGCAGCGTATCAAAGACGTTACATTCATGCAAATTAATTTCATGCTGAGTGTTCAAATGTTTGTGAATTTTGTTGGTTTCCTCTCTTTGTTGTGATTAGTGACGGGGTCATTACACAAAAAAGTAATTATTGCACATATTACACAGAACACTTTTCTTAAAAGTAATGCAGCACATTCCCAAAAGTTGATTCTGATCATCTGGATGTAGCGTTTTTAGTGGGAGAAATGTTTTGTCGCTCATCTAAGTGACTACTTCAGTCTCAGCTGACTGTAGGTTTCCCCAATCTTATAAACACATGGCAAACATATGTTTCTACCTGTAGTACTCACACTTTTATGTGAAATAAGTCAAATAAAGACACACACAGCTTCAAGATCAAACACACTTGGTCAGTGTTGTCAGTGAGATTGGTCTATTGTTGAGGTTGGGTTCGTCCTGTAATCTCTTATGAACTACCTTCACTGCTTCAGCGACTGGAACACAAGTAAAGATAGATGTAACATAATATGAGACCATTGTTTCCTCCATAATTGCATCTCTCATCTTCTCAACAAAATCCAAAGTGTTGTGGATGTGGTGTTCAGAGCTGCCTACCAACAGGTTGAGGATCGAAGCCAGAAACTTTGAGGTGTTATAGGTAACTGAGTTGATCGTAGAGACAAATGGTCTTAAAGGTGCACCCTGTTTATGTATCTTCGGTAAACCATACAGACTTGGTGTAGCTTCCCCTGTGGTATGAGATCTGGTCATTGTCTGAAAAAGCCATTTGAATGAGTGACAAAACATTTCTCCCACTGAAAAATCCCACTGAATTTTTGCTATAGCCATAATGTAACTGTAATTTTTTTCTAAACTGTTTAATATCTGTCTTTATGCTAAGCTGTTATAATAACCTCCAGGCTGCAATGCTGCACTTAGACTTGAGATAATCTATCGTCTCATCTATTATCAACAGGGCAAATAAGCCAAATGTCAGCCTATTCCTTCATATAATATCCCATCAGCATTTCCCCCACCATCATGTATGATACACGCTTATCTGCACCATATGCTGCCTCCACTCACACACTCTAAAAGCCAAGACTTTTCCCTCTTTTCTCCACTGCTCCTCTTTTCTGACGCAGCTCTTTCACAAGGGCCTTAAGGCCTGATCCACTAATTTTAGCTTGGCGAGGAGGCAAAGACACAGATGGGACTCTTCTTGTTAATCTCATTTGCAAGTCTAAATTGTTTCTGTTTCTCTCCTGTGTTTTTCCATTTATCGCCTTTTACCGGCACCTTGATTGATATTGTGCAGATACGGAGCACGTGACCTGGAAATGATCGTAAACAGTGCATCATCACGCTCAGTGCTATTTACAGTGTGCATGTGTTTCTGTGCATGTGTGTGCATGTGTGTGTGTGCGTGTGTGTGTGTGTGTGTGTGTGTTTGAGGAAAAGAGGGAAAGAAGGACGACCTAGGGGGCTGTGATAACACGATCAGATAGGAGAGCAGGCAAACCCAACCTAACACTGGAGGCCACACACACACACACACACACACACACACACACACACACACACACACACACACACACACACACACACGTATTACAGTCCTGCCTCATTAAGAACATGGGCAGATGCTGGACTAGTGCTTGATTACATTTGGATTAGACCATTAGTGAAATGCAGGATTAGAAGACAGAGTTGTTGTCTTGTTCACCATAATTATCTCACTTAAATCCTCCGATTTTACAGTTAAAGGAAAGTTTGACATTAGACGTCCAAATTGCTTGAAAATGACTTTCTTCTTCCTGCGCTGAAAATATTTTCACCCTCCTGACCCACTGAGTGTTTTACATGATAAAGACTCAGCCGCTGTCATCAGTGGTTCAATTTTTTTTGCTTGTGACTAATGAAACATAAAGCCTCTTGAATTTATTTCCTCAGGACAAATCCATTCATATAATGGATTTCATTCATATCATTAACGCAGAAATATTTTTCAATGTGCTCGTGTGCAATGCTGTCCTTTGTCGACTATAGAGCTGACGCCTAAACATGTGATGTGGACACATTATTTGTTACAGTGTCATCATCGAGTTTCTTACTGGAGAAACTTATTATGTTGCACATCTAAACAAGTAATCACATAATGTGAAAAATATGTTCATAAAAAAGGCAAGAGTGTTTTTATTACATGTTTATTACAGAATTAATTATTTTATGGGTGTTTATATAATATTTATTGCCGGTTTTTGGATGTGATTGAGGATGTTGCACACATCAAATACTTCTAGTTATTGTTTTATAACGTCTCTGTCTGATGGTGGCAGTTTATGATAGATGTTTTTGCTCTGATTTTTAGTGGTTTCTGATATCTAGATTAGAGGGGTTAAGAAGGGAAATGTCTACGTCCAGTCACAAGCTAAAGCAATGACACCACAAACTAGAAAGAAGAGAAAGAGGGGCGAAGCTGCTTTGGGATTAACTCTGGAGCTGATAAACTCTCTGCTCCCCACATATGACCAACTCACCCTGTTTCTCTCTTCTTTGTTTTAATGTCTCCTCCAGTGAGCAGAGTATCTGCCAGGCGCGGGCCTCTGTCATGGTCTACGATGACACCAGCAAGAAGTGGGTGCCCATCAAGCCTGGCCAGCAGGGATTCAGCCGCATCAACATCTACCACAACACTGCCAACAATACCTTCAGAGTGGTGGGAGTCAAACTGCAGGACCAGCAGGTAAGAAGTGCAGATGCTGGAGGTAAACTTGTTGCTGTGGGAGGATTGCAAATAGTCTGGATTGTGACTTGACTATACTGAAGGAGAGTGAGTGAACCAATGAAGTCTTAAAAATTTCTTCAGTCAAAGTCTGTGTGTGTGCGTGCTTCAAACCTCGTGAAATCTTAAAGCTCACCCGCCTCCGCTGTGACTTGAGTGAAATCTTCTTCACCGTCTGTCAGCCTCTCCAACGGCAACAGCTCATTAGCACTCGGCTCTTTTGCACCGCCGCAGACGTGTTTGGCGATAAGACGCGGAACACATGTAAACAGCGGGGTTATCAAGCACAGCAGTAATCAAAAACTGACAACTACAAAGATGTCTGAAAGTGGCAGAAAACCTACAAAGATTCAGAAAATGAAAATGGAGATTAAATAGCCAAAGGGATAACTTTTTCTTTTTTGGGGGGTGGTGGAATCTGGAGGATCGGAGCCTAAACCAGCTGCCATAGGACGAGAGGCTGGGGTATACCCTGGACAGGTTGTCAGGCTTTTGCAGGGCTATCAAGTATCATTTCAAAAGTTAAATATTAAACAACTCATTTAAAAAAAGGTTAACTAACAGAACCTACGCCAGCCAGCTGATTGCATTAAGACACTAAGACTTTGACTGCTGAAGTTCAAACTGAATCAGTGTGCAACATAATGGTGACGAAAGGTAATTTAAGTGATTCTGAATATGACATGGCTATTGGTGCCAGATGGGCTGGTCTGTGTATTTCAGAAACGGCTGATTTACTCTGACAATTATCTCTAGTTCACAGTGAATGATCAGGAAGAGGAAAGAGGAAAAAAAATGGCGGTTCTCTGGGTGAAATGTGTTGTTGATGCCGCAGGTCAGACCAGAGTGGTCACTGTTTTGAGCTGAATGAAGCAAACTAAGATGACAAACTAGTGAAGGAAATAAAAACACCTGAGGAAATAACCTACAAAATAAAACAGGAAATAACACGACAAACAATACACCTTTTTCCCTCGCTGTGTGTTTATACACCTCTCTGCATTTAATTATTAGTTATTATTAATCTCTGGCTCTCTTCCACAGCACGTCTTTGTGCCGTATTCTTCCCCACGCTCCCAACTGGCTGCCCCTCCCTGAGCCTGGTTCTGCTGGAGGTTTCTTCCTGTTAAAAGGGAGTTTTTCTTTTCCACTGTTGCCAAAGCACGTGCTCATTGGGGGTCATATGATAGTTGGGGTTTTCTTTATTTTCTTTGTATTTTTTTAGGGTTGAGACTTTACAATATAAAGTGCCTTAAGGCAGTTGTCGCTGTGATTTTGCGCTATAGAAATAAAACTTAATCGAATAAACTCACTCAGTTGGATATAAAATCACACAGCAGGGACTAAGTATTAAAGAGAACACGATACAGATGTCTTCTCTTCAGATGTTACTGTTACTGTGAATTTTGGAATTAAACTCAAAAGAATTGCCCAGAGCTTAAAGAGTTAAGTAGATGTCAGTGGGTAGCTGTGGAAAAACAAGATATAAACGACAGCATTTTTTCACAGCTGTGTTTCTTCTAAGTTACAGCTCATGATGTAAGCAACATAAAAATGAGAAACACAATGACTATTACAAGCTGTGCTGCTCTCAGACACAAAAATGTTTTATCTTTACAGTGGCGCAAAACACAGCGCACTCAGAATCCACAAATCCTTCCAAACAATGCAAGTTATGACCGTGTTGTATGTCTATGGGCGCGCTGCCATCTGTGGATTTAAATCATTTTTCAGATAAAAAAAAAAAAGAGAGAAATAACCTTGAAAAATAAAAACTCTCCGATAAAAGCGAAATACTTTCCAGTTTTTTCCTAACTGATGACTGCCTTTCCTGCATTCTCCTCTTGTCCTTCAAAGGTGGTCATCAACTACTCAATAGTGAAGGGTCTCAAGTACAACCAGGCCACACCAACCTTCCACCAGTGGAGGGACGCCAGGCAGGTCTATGGCCTCAACTTCGCCAGCAAGGAGGAGGCCACCACCTTCTCCAATGCTATGCTCTTTGCCCTCAATGTCCTCAGTGCTCAGGATGGAGGTGCGTTTTCCCACAGTACAAGACGCACACATGCACACACACTTGAGAAATGGAGGATGTCTTCTTATTTCATTTTATTACTCGATAGTTAGCTCCACTTTATTTCTCTCAGATAAGCACTCGGCACTTTTAATTCACAAAACTGGGCTGAACATGTGTGACTTAACACGGCGGGCAAAATGGTTCAAATGGGTTCAAATGTCATGTCATCATGGGTATGTGAGATTAGCTCTCTCTGAACTTTCCATGAACCAGCAGAGATGATAACCACTCCCTTACATTCTTTATGTACACGTGTAGAGTGATAGTGTGATGCAAATTAGTGTCAAGCAAAATTCAGAGTGTAGCTCTGAACAGTGGGCTGCTTAACTGCTGAAAGCTGCTGGATCATAGCCCATAAGAGTGGGCGATATAGTGGCAAAGTCATATCACAATATTTCAAGAAAATGTGTGACATTTCAGAAGATATAGGAAAGAAATACTGAATGCTTTATTGATGTTTGTAGTAATTTTAAAAAGAGCAACTTTTTCACTAAGTTGCTGCATATTTCCTTATTTTAAGTGTGAATCTATTGAAATGTGAACACAAAAGTAGCCTAGGTTGTGTTTACCTTTGAAATTTCAAAGTAAAAGTGTAAAATGACTGCTTAACACTTTAACAATAATAATAACTAAAGTTAACCTTGTAACTCTTCAGGAGCCTGTATGATTGGGTTGGGCTTTTTAATCAGCTGCTTAAAGCCTTGTTTGGCGGGCGTGGTTTGTGGCGCGGCTGAGGTGGAGGCTGACACACCTGAGGTGCATCAGCTCGTCACGCCTCCCCTGCATATAAGAGTGAAATGGGTCCTGAATTAATGTTTTTCCATTACATGTGGCTGCGAACTGAAAAGCTGCAGCCGGGAACCGTAAGAAACAAGCAACTGAGAATAAAGAAAGAAGTATGCTGAAAAGCATTGAAGTGTGGTCTTTACTGCCACGCCTTGCTTTTCTATCACATTGATAGAAAAGCAAGTATTGATACTTTGTATCTATCCTCTAAGTTCAGTATGTAGCCCACTCAACTGTGTTAAATAAATTGTTTTTTCATGAAATTAAAAAATATACCTCAAACATGCCCCTTTTTGTATTCACTTTTATTTATTGCCTAAAGCACATTTAAACAACAGAAACTGGCCTGAAGTGATTCCAGGTCTCCTCCTCTTATATAAGCTGCCTTTATAGGTTGAAAGTATTAGTATCGGTATTGGCAATACTGACCCTGTATTCACTTGGTCACATATCATCAGCTGTTCCTATTATCTCCTCCTTTGTACCCTCCTTGCATTCAGGGTGTTTTTGCCTCGTGTGCTGAAACACTCTTTCCATTTCCATCTTTAACAGATTTCCCTGAAATATTTTGCAGAGCACTGCGATTCATTGGAAGTTGTTGAAGTAGCTCCCTTTTATGTAATAAATTGTCATCCGAGCTCTCAGATACACTTCGGCACTTCGGATATTGCAGTATATTTTTATTTCACATAGAAATTTCCACCTGTATCATTGCAGAGAATGCGATATAGCACAGACCTAACAACCGTAGACTCAGCAACGGACAGTTCAGTCAAGCTGAAATAAAAGATGTGCAGGTCTGAGACTCATGGTGAAATTACAGAAGAGGCAGGAAAGGTTTCCTGCGGGAAGTGATCTAAAAATAGTAGCCATACTTGAAGTTGTCTGGATATCACAGAAGGTTGACTCTGTTCATCTGGATGCAGAGTCTTCAGCAGGAGAAACGACAGTTTGCATATTAGCGATCATGAAGCTGACCCCGTGGCTCATTGATAGTTTTGGTTGGAATGCAGCTGCACTGTTTATAAGGTTGGGGCTGAGCCTAAATTAGTCACTTGGAGCATTGATAAAATATTTGTCACACTGAAAACTTTCTCAGTGTCTTTCAAGGGGCAATAGAGACTCTAACATCACCACATCAATCTGTCATGACATCACTTCACTGGGGGCTTAGCAATAAGATTAATTCTTTAATCTATTATAGATCAAAGATAGAGCTATCTGACATGCAGACAGACACAAATGTAATTATTTAATTAATATAAGCTGCATTTCATTGTGATCCCCACCAGGGCTTGCTGGGACACATCAGTGGAAACAGAGCTGTCGTCAGTGTTATTGGTTCCATCTGTGTTTTTCCTGCTGTAAGCCAAAACGTCTGCAAAAGGTTCTATTTAAAGACTTCAGCAGCGAGTATACATACAAGACAGGCAACCTCAATCCTCCAGAGTTCTGTGTATATGTGTGTGAGAAAAGAGACAGACAAATGTAAACTGAGGAGCGACTGAGAGGCAGAGTGACTGTCACAGCTTGCCAGTTATTACTCCAGCAGCAGCAGCGGCGGCGGCGTGCTTCCCCCTCCAGTCCCCTCCAGCCTCTTAATTAGAGTGAGTCATTGAGAAGATCTCCCTTGGGCCCCGTTCTAGAGAGCAGATCTTTTCATCTGCCTAATAACATGGGATGGGGAACAAAGAGGCTCGAGTGACAGCAGCCAAACGCAAGTGCACAAACACGTTGGGGAAGCATGTGCACATCTGACAGATAGAGAGACTGATAGCATCTCAGTGCTACCAGCTTGCCATGATACAGCGCTCACAAAGGTTGTATCATAACACACACAGATCAACTTTTATATTTACGCACAAGTGCGTGATCAAGGGGGAGAATTAGGAAATTAGTTTATTCCGGTATGTTGTTTCCTATTTTTATTTCTCAGCATGGCACAGGACCTGATTTTTGCATATCCATGCTCTCCAGCTGATTACATAAGACACGTTCACACTTTGTAAAGCTGAAACCAGAACATGGGTGTTCCTTGCTTGTGCCTAACACCCTCTAGTGGTAAGGAAGTCAAAACCTGACCTTTTGTCCTTAAAATTGCTTTCACCTTTAGAGAGGAAATATTACATGATGTAGGATATAAAACTGAGGAGAGGATCAAAAAGGAACATATGAAACAGCCGAGCACTGTTTATTCTTATTGCTTTGAAGGCCTATTTTCTCTGGGTTTTACAGAAAGATGTAACCTGTCACTTGTAAAAAGTGATCACTGTGTAAAAGTGATAACCAAAAGTGCCAAATGAACTCATATTTTGGAAGTAAGATAGGTCATTAATGGAATAAAACAAAAATATGATTGTTTAACATTTCATAAAATGGTATTAGCCAAAATAAGCCATTTTTAAGACCTACATGTAAGGCCTGACAGGTGACAAAATAAAGGGAATATTTAAACTCTCGACTCTCTATAAATAGGAGTCGTCTATTCCAGGAAGACATACAGAAAAGGATGCGAGTCATATGCTGTGGTCAGCATCCAGCCACCCAACTGAACACCTGGATTAACACTGTAAACTTTGGGGGTCACTGACCTCTCAGGCCCACCAGAGAAATCCTTGTATGATATGAAACTATTGATTGATCAACTATTGATTAAAGGGAATCACTGGAGGATGGTTTTGCACTCATCCACTAGACCTTCAGAGACTTAGCAAATCAATGCTGGGAAGTGCTGACGATGTTCTGGTGGCAGGTGGGGACGCAACTGCTTACAGAGGGCACTGGCACTGTTGTTGTTCTGGAGCTTATTAGAGCACCGGCCATTTGCTATCTTGTCACATGACACCCAAACACCAACTAAAGAATAAACTTTTGTTACTTATGTGACAAAAAAAACACTTTTGTTACTTAGTAACTCTTTATCCCCGCCCCCCACATGTTTGAGCCTTGATGTAAACCTGGAGTGCACGTGGATCATCTCGCTGTAATATTTGTGTGGCTAAGCAGCACTAGGCTGTGTAGCCTAGAGACAAAGTCGACCTTTTGAAACATTAAGCAGATATTCTCGCTGTGCTGCTGCCGCTCCTGGTGTTAGTTTCAAGAAGATGACAGATGATACTGTTGGTGAGGTAGGATAGGAGGAGGAGGGAAAGGCAGGCAGGTGAGGTGTGTGAGAGAGAGAGAGATAGTGAGGGAGATGATGAATGGAGAAGAAAAGGAGGAGGGAGAGGAAGAGGAGCTGAAGGCAAGAGATGGTTAGGAGGGAGTGGGTCTGTCAGTGCCTCTGTGTTTGCTGCAGCCGGTTTCTCTTCTTCAGCATGTCGTGTAGGTAAAAAAAACTGTGTGTGCAAACATCTGCATGACAATTCTGATTTTGAGTTTGTGTGTGTAGTTTTTGTGTGTTAATGGCTATTATTGTGTTATTATAATCCAGTAAATGGCAGAGTCAGTCAGGAATCATTAGCTGAATAAGGTAAACAAACTCAAATGGAACATATATTGAAATATTTAAACCAGTTAAAGCAGTGCAATACTCTGTTGTAGAGCGTGGCCTTTTTCAAACATGTAGAATAGCTTTTGTGTTAGTAACCCCTCCCTAAACCTGGTTCTGCTGGAGGTTTCTTCCTGTTAAAAGGGGGTTTTCCTTCCCACTGTCACCAAGTGCTTGCTCACAGGGTGTTGTCTGATTGTTGGGTTTTTTCTGTATGTAGGGTCTTTGCGTTACAATATAAAGCACATTAAGGCAACTGTTGTTGTGATTTGCTGCTGTATAAATAAAATTGAATTGAATTGAACTTGGCAGGCTCTGTTACTCACTCATCTAGTAGAAATAAATCCAACTAAACATCTCTTTTGAGTCCTCTATCCTCTATCAGTCGATAGGGTCGTTTTTCTCTTCAATACATTCTGAAATCAACATTTTACTTTTGCAGTGATAGTGTCATGGCACTTGGCCCACGACCCAGTTTTTTTATGTATTTTAGTTTTATTCTTGGATTATTGTATGTTCTCAGTGTCATCATCACCAGGGTATGAATGTGTGTGTGAATGGGTGGATGACTGGATATGTAAAGCGCTTTGGGGTCCTTAGGGACTAGTAAAGCGCTATATAAATACAGGCCATTTACCAATTTGTCAACCAAAAACTGCTGGTTTGAGGTTCAGTTCAATTCAATGCTGTAAAGGTCCAAAGCTCTCGATTTACATATTGATCTACGTCCCTACCCTTACCTATGGTCATTAACTCTGGGTAGTGACCAAAAGAACGAGATCGCAGAAATGAACTGCATCTGAAGGGCAGCTGGCCTCTCTTTTAGAGGACATCGAAAGGAGTTCAGCAGGTCACTATAATACACATAAAGCTCTGTCTGTGTGCTGGTTTGGTTGTCTGCCAGCTCCTTCCCTGAAGGTTCTTATCTACATCAGATATTGTGATGTCTTCATGTTGCCTAGCAACTACATAGCAGTCAGCTAAAGTAACCTGTTTTTAGCATTTATGAACCTGTAACACCTTATAGAAGCACCATATGATTTTTATATCATTACAGTAACATCTCACTTATAGCTTTAAAACTTCAGGTATATATTATGATGCCGTCAGGTTGCCCATCAGCCACTTAGCATTGGGCTAAAATTGTTTACATTGTTTGCTTATATGACACGTGATAAAAATGCATTTTAATTTCACATGCAACACCACAAACAGGCCAAGCATGCACGGGCATTTATTAGTAAATTAAATTTTGTTGGGTCTAAACCTGTTCTGGACAAAACCTGGATTCTAAAAATATAACATTAGGATCTAAGATGAAACACCATGCATGTGTGTAGGACAGGTGTCTGATAGCAGCCATGACTCAAAGCTTTTGCCATCGTTGTATTTTTGGGTTTCTGTTACTTGATCAATAGCAGCCATTAGCACCATCAGCCAGAGTCTATTCCATTAGAGGTGTGAGCAGTGGAGAGAATCGTCAGTGAGCAGTGACCCTGAAAACAGGCTGACTATGTAGAGCCATAAAACTGTTATGTAAGGGACATCTTTACGTAGACAAAAGGGAACATGGTCTATAGAGTTTTATGCCTATTTCAAACACTTTTACAACTCTTGATTAGATTTAAAGGGAAGTGATCATAAATCAACCAAAAAGTAACCAAAAAAACACCACAAGATTCCTCCTTACTTACTTCCTTAATCCAGAGGAATTCAGTCATGAGAACATCCTTGACATTGACATCTGATTTAATTGTAAACCCCAAGTTGAAGTCTTATCATGTGTTCAATTAATTGCATTTCCTTTCTGGCTCTATCTGCAGATCTCACTTATGGTAGTAAAAGGATTAGATACCAAAAGCCTTGTAGCTCAGACAATAATGACTCTCGCATACAGTATATTTGATTTTGAGCCTCATCCACCAAAGGAGATGCCACAATGGTTTGTTTTTACTGAGTTTGTAACCACAGCTGACAGAATTTCCTCTGTTCTCAGTTAGGTTCATCTGTTTAGAAAGAGCAGCTCAGACACTCTCCAGACCTCGCTCAGCCGCTCTGTTTCTAGTTTTGGTGATTCATAAACCCGTCGGCAAGTTGTATTTCACCCCAGAAGTACTCGTGGGGCTCTGGCTGACATTTGTTTGTGCGCTTGCATGTGTTTGTGCTCATATTGACATTTGTGTGAATTTAAAAATTTAAGAGAAGGCCGCTCTCAGATGTCGCCTCACTGCAGCATTACGAATCAAATGACTTGTCTCTAAAAGAGCGCAGGAGTAAACAGAAGGACAGCGTTGCAGCAGGACATCTTCTGCTCCCCTTCAACAGTAAAAGTGCATGAATGAGTTTAAGCTCATTTACATGAAGTCGGGGATTATCATGCTTTTCACTGCACATTACTTATTATGGAAATGAGACAACATAATGATCAGTCGCTGTTACGTTCCTTGTGATTTTATAGTTAATTATCTTGACTGGCACTAATTTTAACTGACATAATAGTGCTGATAATGAAACATTAAGGTCAACTTCACTCTATTTGTGTCTTTTTCTTTCTTTCTGTTTTCATTTGCATCTTTAGGTCCAGCTCTCCAGCGCCAAGTCCAGAATGGACCGACTTCAGATGAGATAGAAGCTCAGAGAGCAAGGTATCATTTAAAAAAGACGTTTTCTCCTTCTTTGCAAGGCAGTCTATGTAACATGAACCCCTGTTAGCAGATTATTTATTTGTTTATTTTTAAGCCCACCTTGTCTGGCAGCTTTTGCAATCAGAAAAATGATCTGAATGAACTGTGGTGCCAAAAAAGTGGGAGAAAATTAGTATCTTGTCATCCATGAGAAGAATATTTTTAGTGAAGGATCACAGGCTCTTGTGAACTGAAGCAAAACTCATCCCTCCCCTCCTCTTACTGTCCTCTGTATCCCTCCTACCTTCCAGTGGGTCACAATGATAAAGACTGAAAGTTTTACAGTAATGGCTAAAACACAAGTAGTCCCCGTTTTCTAAATCATAGTGGCAGATTAAAATATACAAAGTAGTGGATAAGCAGTATTCAAAATGACCCTTAAGGCCATTTCCACGGTTTACACTGTGGCTTGCCTTTCTTCCACTGCGCCTGCTGTTCCTCTCTCCACTTCAGAGACGGACTCGGACACAACGAGGTCTTTGTTGCTGTTTTTAAACTTATTTCAGCTCCGCCTGCTGGTTCATCTAAATGCCGAATGCCAGTACTTAAGAGAACAAATATGAAGGGAATTATGGCTCTGTCTGATCCCCATGTCGGATGAACTGTTCCTCTGCCACAAAGGATTATGTCTGCGATTGTGAGGGGAGATTGCGTGCGTTTGCGTCCTGGTCAGCGGAAGCAAATTAATTTCAGAGAACCGTTGTTTACTAAGCACCTCTGCTCCTGCTGTGCGCACGCTGCTGTCACATCAGACAGGTTGCTGCCTCAGATGTCACATCGCATATCTCCTCAAATCAAAGACAGAGATGTAATGAGATAGGTGGGATAAAGATCGAGGAGAAAAGTGATGTTGGCTTGGATGAATGAGGAGCAGGAGATGGGCACACTGCATGATATAAGACACAAAAACTTGTTTACTTACTAAAACGCAGGTGAAGAACAAATCAGGAATGATCTGATAGTTCAGGAGGCATTCATCAGCACCTTCATAATTAGCCCTAATCAAGGGCTGTACAGTAGATGATTATTTATTAAAGACCCAGCTGGAAGATAATTCTGGCTCATTGGGTAATAATTATTTAATAATTATCTGTCAATATAATATAGCTCTTCACTTTCTTTATGAGTCATTAATTAATAACTAATACAAAGCCATTCATGTGTCTTATTAAGCAGATCTCAGTGGATCCTCATTACCTCGCTATTACCTCAAATAAAGTGAATGCTTAGTAGTAATTCATTTGTTCCTCTGGAAAGTGCAGAGCAATTAAGTTATTGGGGGATTATTTGTGAAATCAGGTATTTCTGAGTCGATTTTTTTAGTAAGCAAGCAGGTTTTTGTGTCCATCTTTGTTAAGTGTTACCATGTTGGGATGTGAATTCAAACCTCTGACTCACGGTGACAGCATGCGAGAAAAACTCACCATCTGCTAGAGCTTGAGTGCAGTTCGTACAGTGGTCTCATTAGACTTTATACTAAACAACAGCAATTAAGGTAGTGACTTTTAGTTAAAACTCCAAAGAAAAACATGTTTCAAATAATTACACTATTTTTTGTGTTGTTTTGCCTCATTTCCGATGTGATTCCAAAGAGCTCACCTGGGCCACGCACTGTTTCCTATGCCCAGAGTTACCAAATGAAAACAGACAGACACTAACAAAGACTCAATGGCAGGGAAGGACTATTTATACACACATTATGTAATCATAGGAAGCGGACACATCAGGTTAATGAGACACGGCTGGAACCAATCAAGGTAATTACACATGAGAAGTAAAAGAGACACAAACTAACAAAGTAAACCAGGAAGAAACTAACTAAATACTGAGCCACTAACTAACTCATACACACACACACAGCAATACTGGGGGTGGTGGGAGAAATAAACCAAAATACAGGGAATCAGATATAAGCAACAAACTCTAAACGCTAACAGAAACTACCTTTCCAGTTTAACAATAGCTAAACACCAAGTATCCTTAAAAACTAAACATCATCATATAGAAACCAACAAGAAAATGCATATTATGTAGATGAGAATACAAAACTTAATAGGAACTCAAAATCCTGGAATGATAATGAAACAAACATGAAACTAAACTATAAATAAATTTAAAAAAAAGAAACTATAGTAGAACCCATCCCATAATCTAAATGTTATAGAAGAATACCAAACTCCAAACCCAGGGGCTGTGACAGAAACTACCTGACACAAACGATGATTATGACTTAAGAAGAAATATCCCAAAAGAACGTGTGGAGCTTTAATATCTGATAAATATTGGATCAAGCAGTTGGAACATTTGAAATCAAAACCTAATGCCGATCCTAGCGCATCTTTGAGGCAAGTGGACATTTCTCTGTCTATTACTGTGCGATGGTTTTCTGAACTTTTCCTGTAGGTGGGTAAATTGTCAGATTTTAGGACAAGATTTGACATGTTTGATATTAAGTGAGCAGCTGTGATCCTTCTTGTCTCTGCAGGCAAATGATGGAGCAACAGCAGCAGCAGATGCAGGCGCACATGGAGCGGGAGCGACGGTCCTCCAACTCAGGTACTCACACGAAGTGCACAGGTCAGCTAAAGTTCAGCTGGTAAAAATAGTTCTTTCATTCAATTTAAAAATGGTCCGCGTCTTCGCCTAAGTGCATCTGAACCCACACAGGTGTAAGTGCGGATAAATATTGCACAAAGCGACTGAGTTTCAATCACTCGCTGCACTTTTCCTCTAGGTTCTCCTTTCCAAGGCCATCCTGCTGTGCTCTCCGTTGCCCCACCAGTAGTACCTCCACCGGTGATCATGGGCGGCCCACCTCCTCCTCCACCACCGCCAGGCCCGCCGCCACCGTCAGCAGGGGCGCCGCAACCTCCTCTCCCTCCTCCACTGCCCTTAGGCGGAGGAAGCCACGGGGATGAGACCTCTGCGCCGACAGGTCTTGCGGCTATGATTGCTGGAGCCAAACTACGCCGTGTTCAAAGAGTGAGGCAACACTTTATGATGTTTGGGTGAAATTTCTGTAAACCATGCGGGATATAGCTGGATTATCTCCTTCAGATTTGACTGACATACTTTAAAATGTTCATGATTTGCACATAGCAGGGAGTAACCCACAGTTGTCGTTTTTTTTCCTCTGCTTTCTTCAGCCTGATGACAGCTCTTCAGGTGCCAAAAATGAAGCTAACCGAACAAGTGGGGGGAGTGGAGGACTGATGGAGGAGATGAATGCTCTGTTGGCACGAAGGTCAGATCAATACAGGCCGAAGGTCTTTTTCTCTCACATACTGTTGCTATATTAGATACAACTGGTCACTGAAATCTTTAGTTTTTTGTTTAGTTCATTCTGGAATTTCAATGAAATTCCTTTTTCTCACTTGAGGCTTCTTCTTTCCTCCAGAAGGAAAGCAGCTTCAGAGAAGCCCGAAGACAGCCAAAATGTAAGTGCGTGCGAAACGGAGATGGTTTGCAATTCATGAAGCTGAGCACTGCTCGCTCTGTGATTTACGGTGATAATTAGGTTTAGGCAGGGATCAGGATAATGTTGATGCTGATTATATAAGGGTGATAATGATCATTGTTATCATTTGTGTTGTGATGGAAACATCGAGAAATGATGATAAAAGCTCAGTAATAATCATTAATCACAAGGAAATCAGATTAAAGAAGCCTGGTTTCACACAGGTGAGACTGATATTTGCAGAATATTCTGCATCAAACTGCTGGCTCGCTAACGAGGATAATAGCATTTGTGGTATTGTGAGTGATGCTTACCGATTTCATTGTGCTTCTCTAGGATGACCCAAATTCTCCGTCGCCCAGCACTCGGAGTGGACAGAACGCAACGGGTGAGAAAACTAAACGCAGTTACGTCTGTGAAGGTTCTCAGTCATCCAGGTCATTGTAGTCAAAGGAGCTTGCAAAGAAAAGCGTCTGGACTTCTTTAACCCTGGAGAAACCATGGGTCAAATTTAACCAATGGGGTCGGATCTGACCCCATGGGTTCTCCAGGGTTAAGTTGCTTGAAGACGTTTCACCTCTCATCCGAGAAGCTTCTTCAGTTCTAAGGTCATATGGTGGGGAGTCCCAGATTTAAACCTAGTGGGAGTGTCCCCCCACAGAGGGACGAAAGGACCCCCTGATGATCCTCTAATAGTGATGGGTCGTTCGCGAACGAAATGGCTCTTAGAGCCGGCTCTTTGACGTGAACGACGCGAGCCGGCTCCTTATCGCGAGCCGTCACGTGGGTTTTTTTTTTTTTTCTTTCTCTCAGCCTCTCTCTCGCACTTTTTTTCCGCTTCACTCTGCACGCGAGCCTTGTGCTTTACGCTGGGCAGAGGGGGGAGGGGCGGTAGTTACACTCAGTAGCACAGGAACAGAGAGAGAGAAAGAGAGGCAGGGACAACAACATTAGAAAGGTATAGTAATCATCCACAACTATTTTCGGTTGCAGATGATAAAGGATTGAGAAAGTTTATTCATGCAGGTCCATATGACAGAGAATATGCATGTTCTTTTAGTTTTCATATTATAATTTATATTTAATTGTGTTGTGGTTTGCAGTGTTTTGTGTTCTTTTCACTTTAAATTTGTGAAAGGAAAAAGCTGAAAATTTAAATAGTTAAAACTTGAAATGTGAATAGTTGATTTTTGTATTATATGATTTATTTATTACATTTTATGTGGAGTGAATAAATAAAAGTATATTTACGGTGGCCCCTAGAGACAAAGCACATACAAACTTCAAATCACGTACGAACTCTGAAGCATGTACAAACTCCAAAACACGTAAAAACACGTACAAACTCCGAAGCACGTAAAAACTCAGAAGCATATAAAAACTCAGAAGCATATAAAAACTCAGAAGCACATAAAAACTCAAAACACGTACAAAAGACAACAGAAGTGCTCCAGGATGCTGGGCGCAGTGTTGAGCCTTTGTTATCTTGTGGCTACACAAGCCAGCAAGTACCAACGACCGGATTTGGTGTGTGGTAATAACAGGTAAATGAACTTTTTTTTTAATTATTTGAATATATATATGAGTGCCTGTGTATAAATACACAAACAATACACACATGCTTTCAATTGTGTAATTTAAGTGATCTAGTAGCTCTGCTTTGGAAGTTCAGTTCATGCTAGAAATGTGTTTTGGAGTTTGTACGTGTTTTGTCTCTAGGGGCCACCGCATATATTTATATATAAACATATATAAATAAAACCACTTGTTTTTACGTTAGTAATTCCTTTTGTGCATAATTTTATATTATTGTTAATAATAAATTAATTAAAGCAACAAAACAACCTGAAGAGCCGGTTCGGAGCCGAAAGAGCCGGCTCTTTTTAGTGAGCCGAACCGAAAGAGCCGGATCTCTAAAAAGAGCCGGAAATCCCATCACTATCCTCTAATCGCCTGAGCCTAGGTGAAGAAGCTTCTCGGATGAGAGGTGAAACGTCTTCAAGCAACTTAAAGAAGTCCAGACGCTTTTCTTTGCAAGCTCCTTTGACTAAACGCAGTTACAAACCACGTTTGAAACACATGAAAAAGGTGTGGGATGGAAAAGTAAAAATATTAGAAGCAGATCCACAAATATTTCTAAGAGAAAGAAAAAAATAACTTTTAACATGTACAGAAGTTTGGAATTAAGTTTTTTTTGTTTTTAAATAGACACTCACCACTTCATTAGTTACACCAGTACTGGGTTTGATCTCCTTTTGCCTTCAGAACTGAAGGTGCTGAACACGGTGCTGATATCGACATGATACTAACAAATCATTACAGCATGTTTAACATCACTTTATTGTCACGGAGCTATTTTGGTTTTATTTAGGTGTGGTATCATCGTTTCTCATGATAGTAGAACTATTACAAGTTTTTAAAAATCCTGATAGCAAATGGGATTTCAGAGCAATGATAAATCCAGAAATGCATGTATGACTTTTTTTCTCTCTCGTTTTTTTATCTGATCTTTTTCCTTTGTCGTCTAGACGGAGCAAAGAAGCCCTGGGACCGAGCAAACTCTGCAGACAGGGCAATGGCGTCGAGGTGAGAAAGGGAATCCCCGCTGCTTGTCACTGTGAAGCAATACAGTAACAGCTAGTGTGACAGAGAATTATTTTGTGTTACGCAGAGCACGACCTGCGGGGAGTGGTGGCGACACAGACTCGTTAGACCTCGATAGAATGAAACAGGTAAAGAAAGCATTACCCAGCAAAATGTTTTGCTATTTTGTTAAAAGTATAAGCTCGTTTCCACGGTAAAGCAATCAATTGGTGATGTTTTACGAGTTACCCGTTTGTGCTTCAACAGGAAATATTGGAAGAGGTGTTTCGTGAATTGCACAAAGTGAAGGACGAAATCATCGATGGTAGGTTGGTTTAATCTTCTCTTGAAAACCTGAGGAGGATCATTTTCTCTCTCCTAATTCATGTTAATGAATATTTAAAAGGAAGCCTATCCAGCGGAATTGTGGGAGTTTGATAGTTACACACATGTGTAACCACTAGGTTGCACTAGATTCACAGAAAAGTACAAATGGATTTAAAACATCAAACTCTACAAAAGCAGTATCATGAATATTTGAATTTGTTACTTGCACAAGAAAAAGATGAATCCCTTTAAGACATTATAATAATAATAATAATAATAACTATTAGTACTATTTTTGTTGTCGTTATGTGCTAATCTGTTTAATATTATCCCAATAAGTTTACCAAGAGGATATACATTGCTAAATTGCACATCAACTCTTAAATAGCCTACATGCATAATATTTAACATTTGACATTTAGTGACATCAGCACGTTTATTAAATAATATCTAGAGAATGTTATAATAAAAGTCTCAGTAGACAATAACAGTGTTGATTAACTAAAAGGTTTTCTAAGTACAATGTAAGAACACATGCATGACAGATTGAAGGTATGTTGGCTATAAGATTATTATAGTATACTAAGATTAAGTGAAAATTTAAACTGGAGGCAAAGAAAATTAATTTTAGTTAAGTGGGGAAAAATTAGCTGAAATCGTATTCTGTACTTACAAAACTACTTATGAACTACTACTGTACTTACAAAATAAAATAAGATACAGAGGAAAAATAAAATAGTTTTAGTATCAGGAGACTTTGCGGCAATTTTTTTTCACAGCTTTGATGTGTCCGTGGTAAACAAAAAAGAAAAAAAACTTCTTGTGTCTGTATAGCAGAATCTATTCTGCAACTTCTTAATTAACTTCTTCATTTTTCTCATGAATTACAAACAAAATTAAGACTAAAACTAATAAGCAGATTATCAATACATTAACATACCAAAAACAATTCTATACAAGTACCATATCATTGTATATCATATAAAGCATTGTAATAAAAACCTAGCAAAAATACAACATAATAATGGTAATTGAATAAACACTGGCTTCTGTGTTTTTAGGAATAAAAGAGCAGCTGAGAGCAGCTTCTTCTGTTAGTTTAACTATCTAAAAATCCACTACATATGGCATTCAGTACACAAATAGGCCAAAGTATTCACAATAATAACAATGGTGAAATATCCCACAGAATAATTACATTCAAAAAATATATTGATGTAAGTAAAATCACTAAGTAACTTTTTATGTTTTACTTTGTTTGGCAATGTTAAAGTGTTAAAGTCTGTAGTGTAGCTGTGCAAGAGCAACAACACAGGATGAGTAGAAAATGATCAGATTTACTCAAAGATGTGTAAAGGTGTCCAGTGGTGAAGATGTGTTGGGAAATGTAACCTGTACTAATATTTTAAGCTTAACAAATTAAAAAACTAATTTAAAAAGGTAGAAATGAAATTAATGCACATATGAGTTTTGAATTGTATCAGTTTTGCTATTTTTGTGCAGGTTATTGCTCACAGTAGCGCTGCATGTGTCTGACAGTATACATCAGTTTTGTCAGGAAGCAAAAATAAACCACACTGATGATGTAGAGCTCTCAAATATGACACACTTTTTTCTCTCTCCTTACAGCCATTAGACATGAACTCAGTCGAGTTAGCACAACATAATCTTTCAGCGCGACCCCCCCCCTCCCAGACGTGAGCCACCTTTTTTTCAAACCATTGCTCCTGCAGCAGCTGCTGGGGCCCTAAAGAAGAAGAGGAGGAGGAGGCGGAGTCAGGACGGGAGGCCCAAACTGTGACATCTACTCATCACGTTCAGCTGCGGTGTTGAAGCACTGGTGCAAACGTTGCTGTAACACCTCAGACGTGTCTGTGTAACATTTGATTTGTTTGTTTCTGAGAGGAATACGTGAATGGGGCGCACTCTCGCACCAGTTGCTCTCATTTCTTTGTCTGTTTGTTTGCCCAGTTCTCTCCTCTGTCTTTGGTCCAAAGGATATTTGATGCTATGATTTTAATTGCTTTACTTTTTCACAGATTTTTTAAATCGTCATTACTGTCACTTTCATTATTATTCCTATCATTCTTATGATTGTAAGCGTGATGTCAGTAATGAGTAATAGTAGTAGGGTAGTAGGGGCAATGGTAATAATGAGGAAATAATAATGAGAATATGATAGTAATGATAATGTGGATATAATATTGCACATCACTTTATGTCAGTGTTTTAAATTTTATATCGGTTGTTTTCATTTTGTTGTTTTCTTTATTTTTTTTAGATGCATTTGCGAGATCATCCTCTTTTTTCTCTTCACCTGATATAAAATATTTTTTAAAGATTTTTTATCCTTTTCACAGTTATGTGTGGAACCATGGCAGAAAAAAAACAAGACAAAACATAAAAAACAGACCTTGAACTGAAACCAATGTTGGAGTAAACACAAATTTTGGATATTGCAATCTTATGAAATCCAAAAAAATAAACACTAAAAAAAGAGAAAATAATAAAAATAATTAAATACACCCGAGTATTTGTGATCATGTTGTTAATGAAATGTTTATTGGCTGCAAGGATATGGTGAAGTATTGTTCATTTTATTTTCTCCTTTTACGACAAAGTGCTTCCTGGTTTGAGAACAACGACAAAAAACAAAAAAAATATAACGGAAGTTTAAAATGAATTGAAATAAACTGTAAAACACGTCTTGGATAAATGAGGTGGTCTCTTTCCTTTTGTGTGTTTGTTTTGCTTCTTTGCAGTTTTTGTCTCCGCAACACAGAAATCTGCTGTCATTGAAACAGGTGCCATAAATTACTGCTGCTGAAACACATGTGAGCACTTTTGTGCAGTCTCAGTGTGTTTTTAAAGTGCACATTTGTGTAGCCTGTTTGTGTAATGAATGCCCCTGCAGAGATATTCAGTCAACGATCAGTTATGTGATACAGTTTTTACATATGATTTGGTGATGAGACCATCCACAATTCAACCACTGGAGTGTGACGTGTTCCTTAAAGACCACATTTACAAAATACAGTATTCACTAAATATTATTACTATCATTATATGAAGATTGCTTTTTAAAACCTTTCATAGTGAGCTGTGTAGTTATTTTCACATCTTTGTTTATATTGCTGTGTTTTCAAAAGAATGAATCAACCCACATAAAAAGCCCATCAAGACACAACATGAACTGCAGGGTTGTTGTTCACTGATAAAACTTCATATAACTTCTGAGTGCAAACACCGCACCAGCTGCTACACCACGGCTGTCCAAGCCGCTGTACTCGACACGTTCTGATTAGTGAGGCCAGCAGGTGTGAAGGACCACTTTGTTCTCATCGCTCAAACATATACACTCACCCGCTTGTTACAGCCACGGTGCACAAAAGAGCATCTCTGAACACACAACGCATCAAGCCTTGAAGAAGATGGGCCAGAGCAGCATATAAAGACACCTGATGTCACTAGTCAGATACAAACAGGAAACTTAGACTACGGTTTGCAAAGGCTCAAGACTGGATGTATGCTTGAGGTCACAGGTTACAGAGCTAGAAATCTCAATATATCTTATATTTTTATATTTTATTTTGTTGGGTTATTTTTTATACTTAAAAAAAACAAACAAACAAAATTCATTTGTGATGTATAGTTGATAAAGTTAAACCAGGAAAAAATATAAATATCACCTATGCCCATCAAAAACACATTTTTTTTAAGTTGCCTATTTTGTTTGTTGCCCTTTTTAAAGTACATTTGGGATCTCCTCGCTCTACCCAGTGATTTGCTGTATTTTAGAAGCAATTATCATTTGATTAATGTTGCATAAATCAGGTGAGGTTCAGAGATATTTGCAGTAATATTAGCACAAGTGAAACTATGCATTTGTCATAGTATTAATAACAACACAAATTATTATTATTATTAATAATGATAATAAATTGTCACCCTGTTTGTGCAACTAAACCAGAAACTGTGTATAACCTCATGTTTACGAACTTTGGGAACCCCCACTATCGCTAGTAGCACTGTTATCGCTGGGTTCAGTGAAGTCTCGCGATGTTTCCTTGTGACAGAGGATAGTGGCGACGAGAACTGGCGTGGGACGGAGTGAAGAGAGTTGTTATCGAAGAGGGAGAAGAGACAGCGGCAGGAGCAGAGCAGGGGGTGTGTGAGTGTGTTTGTGAGGTCCTAAAAGGAGCACAACACGGCGTGAATGAGAGAGACAAGCTGGCGAATTTCAACATGGCATCCGGAGATACGCTGTACATTGAGACAGACGGCTCGGAGATGCCGGCCGAGATTGTGGAGCTCCACGAGATAGAGGTAGAGACGATACCGGTGGAAACTATCGAGACCACGGTGGTCGGCGGGGATGACGACGACGACGACGACGGGCAACCCATGATCGCGCTCCAGCCACTGGTCACGGACGACCCCAGCTCGATCCACCACCACCAGGAGGTTATCCTAGTCCAGACCCGGGAGGAGGTGGTCGGTGGGGATGACTCGGATCTGCATACGGACGGCGGTGGAGGGTTTGAGGACCAGATCCTCATCCCGGTGCCGGCTCCTGGGGTGGAGGACGAGTATATTGAGCAGACTTTAGTGACTGTGGCTGGGAAGAGCTCAGTGGGTCGGGTGAAACGAGGAGGCGGCACTGGTGGGAAGAAAGCGGGCAAAAAGAGCTATTTAAGCGGCGCTGAGGCCGGCGGAAGAAAATGGGAACAGAAGCAGGTGCAAATAAAGACACTGGAGGGGGAATTTTCTGTTACAATGTGGGCATCGGGTAAGTAACCTTAGCCTAGCTGTGTTTTAACAGCTCCGTTGTTAGCCGTTGCATGAGGCCTCATTACCAGGGCGTTGTCCTGCTGCACCAGACTAGTTCCTGGAGTGCTCCGCCGCACCTCCATGAGAAGCGACGTGTAACACAATTTTTCGATCCAAACCCCCGCTGTAGTATATCGAAATGTTTTTGTTTTGAAGGGAGGCCATGTTTTAGGTGTTGCTGGGCGCCGCCATATTCCCCGAGACGAGTAAGTATGGCGGCGGCCCCGAAAAAATGGCGATAGTCGTGGCCAGGCAGAGATGGCGGCGGTGCTCGGGGGAGTGAGAGAGAAGCAGCTGGGTTTCGGGGGGTTTTCTTCTCTTTAGGCCGCGAAATTGTGGCACTTTAAATGCACAAAAGCAACTGATACAGTACCTAGGTGTCTACTGTGTGATATTCGCTTATATTATGAGTCGGGAGCTGTTTAGCAGTTAGCTCTGGCTGCTGTTGCTGCTAGTTAACCAGACAGCTCTGCTTCTGCATAAGGCTAGCTCCATTAGGCTAGGTGCAGAGTGATACTGAGCAGGTGGGAATTTATAATCGCATAAAAGGCTTTTATGGGCTAAACGAGAGCTCATATTATCTGTGCCTGTGATTTATATTACACAAACTATATAAAGAACTGTTTATCAGAATAACTTTTAGCAATATACTTGTCTACATGTTTTCTGAGTGGACACCGCAGTCATCTATTTTTAGTGCTCTCTGCTGGTTGGTAGTGAGTAGGAGTTATTTACACACATGCACATCTTATTTGCACGCTTATCTTGTTATGTGTTTGTGTGTTAGTGTCTCTTTGTGTTTGTGTGTTTTATGTCATTTGAATTATTTTTGTTTAACATATTTCAAACATGGAATTAATTCCCAGTTTGCATAATCTCTTGAAAACAAAACTATTGTAAACAAGATACTTATTTGAATTAAGAAAAAAATAACAAGTTAAAGTTTGCAAAGTAAAGGTAGCCATATGGTGAATAACAGGTAAACACCCTAATGTGAATATGTGCTTTTATATTCATTTCTCCTGGGTAATTATATTTAAAAAAAAAACCCAGGGGGCACATGTTTCCAGCCTCCTGAGGCTTGTAGCCAGGGTAACACCAATATGTTATCGGTTCAGTCTCTGTAATGTGTTTCTAGATGATAATAAAGACATTGACCATGAATCGGTGGTGGAGGAGCAGATTGTTGGGGAGAACTCTCCTCCGGATTACTCCGAGTACATGACGGGGAAGAAGCTGCCCCCTGGTGGTATCCCGGGGATCGACCTTTCAGACCCAAAACAGCTGGCTGAGTTTGCCAGGTGAGTGTGTGTGTGCCAGTCATCCCCAGCTGTAAACAGACCTGTTTACACTGTCCACACAGTTCTGATGAATATGCACAACAATACCGCTGCTGCTCACGAATGCCATGAGTCTGAAAGGTCAAAAACACACAGGGTAAATTTTAGCTGCACTCTGCTAAACTCTGGGGTTTTTTTCCTTAGTTTTCCTCCCAAGAATTAAAATGTCAAGGTTTGGTTACAAAATGTAATTAGGATTTAATAACTGTGTCAGGTATTACACAAACATGCCTTGTGATTATTTTCTCTGTTTAATGTTTGTGCACAAGTGGATTAGGCCATGTGTAGAGTGTTTACTGGAGAAGCTAGGATGTTGTTACTAAATCAGACCAAAGAGAGGCTTTCTGTTTACCCTTATTATATTGTGTTTTATTATGAATTGACGATTAATTGATCACAAAAGCCCGTGGTGCACTATTCAGTGTCCAGTGGGTCATTTTGTGAGGTTTTTCTTTTTTTAAATTAATTGTTTGTTATTGCCTAACAATGTCTAGTTGATTTTCTTATTCTATCAAAACAGTGCAACAGTTAACACTGAAGGAGTTGTTTCTTTTTTGTGTTTAGTTTAGTTACTTATTTGCAAAGAACAATGATAATGCTGTGGTATATTATTTACCAGGTCTAAGAAGTTTATAATGGTGAGACTAATTGCTGTGAAATCAGTGCGCTGACGTTTACTTAACTGTTGATATCAGTCTGTTTTAATCTCTGTTGATGTTTCAGTTGTCCCTTTTAGTTGAGTTTTTTGTTGTTGTTTTTTTGACTCTGTGTCTCAAAAACCATGATAAGGTGTTTAAAAGGCCTGTAAATATTACATTAGTTGGATTTTACTTTAAGCGTACCAGTGTTTATTTGTAAATAGATGTATACCTGTAATTGGTCTTGCTGTTTTCGTTATGTGTGTCTTTTAAATGCGTTTAAATGTCCTTTAGGAGTCAAGTTAATCAATAATCTGGTGTAACCTGGACCTGTAGATAACACAGGAGCTTATTTCTTTATTTTTTTTTATTTGCAGAATGAAACCCAGGAAAGTCAAAGAGGACGATGCCCCCCGCACGATAGCTTGCCCTCATAAAGTGAGTTCATTGATGTGTCCCTCCTTGTCACTGTTCTGGCCATCACTCCTGATGGGTTTAAAAGTCTTGCACTTTGTTGCTTTCCGTGTAATTGGAAATTTCACTGAAGGTTATTTAAAAGCACTTGAGTGTATTGATTTTTATGCGTGCACTAGAACAATCAGGCCTTATCTGAATTAGCTAATGTAAATGGGTTTTGTTCGCTCCGTGAGCTGCTTGCTACTTCAGTGTGAGGCTTTTAAGAGTACATTATCACTTCAGGAGAGAATAGGGGCACTCTTACTCTATCCCACTGTTTTTCACAATTTAAAGATGTGTCAGAGAAACTGCAGAAAATGCTGAGCTCCCTTTAAGCATGCATTAGCAGAGAAAACCTGAACCTTGCTGCAAAGCACCTTACTAACTGCTTCTTCGCTCCTTCAGGGCTGCACAAAGATGTTCAGGGATAACTCGGCCATGAGGAAGCATCTCCACACCCACGGACCCCGTGTGCACGTTTGCGCCGAGTGCGGCAAGGCCTTTGTTGAGAGCTCCAAGCTCAAGCGCCATCAACTCGTTCACACAGGGGAGAAACCCTTCCAGGTTGTCCACACACACACACGCACAGACTTTCCATATAAAGCTTATAAACTCAGCACTGCAGGGTGCTTAATTCAAGTGAAGGAAAATGGGCTAAGTAATTTCTCCCTGATGAGATTCACCCACCAAATGTCAGTAAAAGTTTATCTTTGGTGGGTAAATGACACCGGCTGGAATTGTTTAAAGTCTTTTCAGACAATTTCTGCTCGAGCGATTTTAACGAGTGATTCTGGATAAACACTGGCATATTTTCATTGAAATGAGACCATTGCTGTGGAAGGTTTTAAAGACGCACTGTTTAATCATTCCTCTGCTCCTCTCCCCTCAGTGCACCTTCGAAGGCTGCGGGAAAAGGTTTTCTCTGGACTTCAACCTGCGCACGCACGTGCGGATCCACACTGGAGACCGGCCCTACGTCTGCCCTTTCGACGGCTGCAATAAGAAATTTGCCCAGTCAACCAACCTAAAGTCTCACATTCTCACACACGCCAAAGCCAAAAATAACCAATGAGAACGTATCCGTCAGCGTCGAGTCACGAAGACGAAAAAAGAAGAAAGGAAAAAAAAAAGAGCATTCTAGCGACACACGTGAGACCTCGTTTGAAGATGGAATGAGAAGCTTGAGACTTATTGATTTATATTAAAAATCTGACAGATTAAAAGACTTAGAACACTGAAATTCAGCTGGTTTTTCCTGAGCCCCCTTTCTTCTTCTTCTGCTGTCATATTGGATGAGGAACGCAGTGACTATTCCCTAAAGCCCCAGCCAGCACAGTCCCTTCGTTTCTCCAGTGGCACTCAGCTGCCAGAAGATGGAACCCATGGACAAACATCAGAGACTTATTTTTACCGGAGTGATCAGAGAAGCAGCGGGCTATTAGTATTTTTATTTGGTCGCATTGCTTTTATTTCCCTCAAGTGTGCATATTGTACACTTGACTCAGGCTGTGTTTAGTATAATTGTGTTTTGTTTTGGGTTTTTTTCTCCTGCATTAAGAGATCGTACCTATGATACAAAAGAAGAGGCCTCAAGACTTGTTTGACCTGTTTCACATGTATACAAAGTTTAAAAAAACAAAACGGCTGTATCTTTGCATTTTCACACCTTCTTCGGTTGTATTTTTCTCTAACCACAGAATAACCTTGTATACTTGTATTGTATGGCTGTATTAAAATTCAGTAGACATAGATAGAGGTGTGATTTAAAGTGTTAACCGATTAAACTTTAGTCATGAGTTGCTTTATATTTTCTAAGAACCGTCTTTACACAGATGAACAAGTAATATGATCTCACTCAGAGCCTGTCACAGTCAAATTACCTGAAGCGTGCTTTGAATTGACTGCGAGACCATCACTTTCTTTGTTAGAATGTAATGTACAGACGTCAACCATGAACTTCCTTTGTTCATATTTACACACATGTATCTCACCTGCCCACCAATAAAATGGGTCATTCCAACTCTGAACTTCACAGTTAGTTTTTACTAAAGTGGGTCTTCTTTGAGAGTGACAAACTTTGTGTGACTGTCAGTCTGCTGCTGCGCAGCATCTCCTCTGGCACCGTGCGCCATGTTAATAACCGAGAGGGAGCCAGAAGGAAAAAGGAGGAGACGGTGCAATGTTATAAATGATTTTTCTCCAAAAGTGTGGAAAACAAGTTGTGATTAAGTCCTAAAATACTGATACGCTTATCTGACACTGTTCCAACTGCTCCTTTGTGTGACTACCTAATCAGCCAATCACATCACTCATTGCATTTAGGTATATAGACATGGTGGCCTTGTTGAGTCTGTGCAATGAAAGTTAAGGCAGTGCTGAAGGCAAAAGGGAGCCCAACCCAGTACTAGTAGTATGAATGTGCGTAAATGTTTGACAGAAAGCACTTAAGCATAGAAAAAAGTTAATGGGTGAATGAGACACGTAGTATAAAGTGCTCTAAGTGAAATTTATGTAGTTTACTCCCCCAAACAAAAGACAACAAAGTAGCCTGATGTTAGCCCGTTCCCAGTTGTCAGCTCTGATTCTTATGTCTTAAACTGTCCATCATCAGTTTTCTCAAAGGTGGAAGGTGTGTTACGCCCGGGACAGGTGATGGACAGGTGTAGGCATCAAGCACAAAGAAAGGTTCCAGTCGACCAGGATGGGAGGTTCACATTCAGAGTCTTATTGGTTTACAAGACCTGTGCTGGCAAATGGTATGGGCACTGTAATATAATTTTAGATCTCTTTAATAGTTAATTGCCTGGGTGACCTCTCTTTTGGGGCTCTCCTCAGCTCTTCCCAGGAGGGTGGCACGGTTGCCCCTTTGGTGGTCCTCCTCGGGTCCTCGTAGTCTGGGGCCTCTGGATGTCTGGGGCCTGGATCTCCTCCATACCTGCTTCATGCCCTGGGGGACGGGGCTACGGCTCCCCACACTCCCAGGCAGATTGTTACATGGAGAAACCTTTTGAATACAAGCGTGCTGATCCACACAGGTGTGCACACAGGTGTACACACGAGTGTTCACAGACACGAACTACACCTTTCTTAGCTGCTACCTCAAAGCACATTATGCGCTGTCGATCTTGCGTGCTGCACAATAACATTTAATATTTAGTATCTACTGTTATCTACTGTTAGCTAGTTTATTGCGATGGTGTTGTATTTATTATGTTGCTCTTTTTTGTTTGTTTTCTCTTCTGTTTTTCTTTCTCTCCCTCTCTTTCTTTCATTCTTTCTCCCTGTCCTATCCCCTAGTCAAAAAAACAAAAAAGTTAATTGCACTACTGAGCATTCAAAATAAATTAAGTAGAAAAGTTTTAGATTCACAAGATGCAGGGTTCTTTGTGCAGGCTTGGTGGAAGGCTGTGTGCAGAAATGCAGGATTGAACCAGAGCAAGGTCAAGAAACAATAGCCCTCACAGATAGATGATGCCTCAGATGCATGAAACTAGGTAAGAGGTCAGGCTGCATGCATATGTGTGTGTGTGTGTGTGTGTGTGTGTGTGTGTGTGTGTGTGTGTGTGTGTGTGTGTGTGTCCATCACTAGGTGAAGCTGCAACTGAGGAAGGAGAAGAAGAGCACAACCTGTCCGCCAATAAGGGGGGCTAAAGGTCTAAACCACGGCCCTTTTGACCAATCAGATAGATGCACATTCTCTTTTATAAATATGTGGATGGCTAAGTTCTCTCTTCCGGGAGTTGGCTACAGAAAACTGTTGCAGACTGTGGTTTTCTAACCGGAAGGAGATCTGTGTACATGAATTATTCTTTGAACTGGTTGAGGCAATAAATCTGTTTAACTTGAACTGGACCGAAGCTCTCTTTATCTTAGAAAAAAGAGAACATGTGTTGACTCAGGATAACATAACAGACACATATGTATACACTTGCCAAAATGCACAAAATAAAGTGTCTTATGACCCACCTTTCCCCACTTCTCTCCGTTAAACCAGTGGTTTGGCTTCATGCCTCTACATGTCGTTTTTATTCTACCATAAAAAATGAATAAATACTAATATAAACATAGGATAAAACATTAGTGGGGTGGATATAACAGCAAGAAGGTCCTTCCCATGTTTGTGTGAATCCTCTCCTGGTACTCTGGCATCCTGCCACAGTTATGGAGGGCATAGCCTGCGAATATGAGCATGACTGTGTGTCTCTGTGGCCATGTGACCCTGTCATAGAGCGAGAGGTGCACCCCACCTCTCGCTCTATGACAGCTGGGTTAGGTTCCAGCCTCCCACGACCCTGAAATGGATAAGTGAAAGAAAAATGATGGAAAATATTAGTATGTGGGAAGAAAATCAATAAAATCTTGAAGCACCTCTTTGACTTACTGGGCTTTAAGTGATTTGTGACTCTTAATATTTAGCAACCACATGATCCTCTATGCAGATGACTCAAAATCTGAAAGGTGTGTAACAGATAGTTCCAAAGTAGGTAAACCTATAAAAAGATATCAACACAAAATGTCATTGCAGGTAGGATTAGCTGATGCAGAAAGTGGTTTTACTTGCACAAGCAGGCTTCATGTAGAAGTGTTCGAGTCAACGGCTGAATATTTCAGAGTCATTCTTAAAGCAACACGCCATGGACACATAAAGTTTATACTGGTTTTTGTGGCCTCAATCATCAAAGATTCGTTGGAAGGAAAAAAAATGGAGCAGCATTTGATGGGAAAAATAATAATTTTTTTGAGTTAAGCATGGAGGTGGAAATCTCCTGCAGTGGAGTCAGTGGCATGGGAAAGATTGCACAAATAGAGGGATGAATGGATTCAACACAAATGGTGAGGAAAATGTCACGCAGTCAGTCATGACAATGGAACGTGAAACGAGTCTGACTTCTACAATAAGACAATGATCCAAAGGAGCTGTCAAGCAGCCTGCTCAGCCTAAAAATATCTTTCATATTGTGTGAAACGGAGCACCAACATTTGAAGAATAATTCTGTTCAAATAAAAAAAGTGTGGCTGTGTTTTTTAAATAACTGCAGACTTTTGCATACAGGTCCACCTAATCTACCAGATACCTGTCTATTAATAATAATTATGTGGTTATTAAACTAGAGGTGGGCAGATCGATTCAAATAACGATAGTATTGATCAATACTCTGTATTTAACCTTTTCTTGTTGGCTGTCACATGTATTTGATTTATAGCCAACAACAGATTTAAACAGAGTAAGCTTCAAGTTTCAAAATACATGAAAAGCTGAAAGTTGTGTTTTATTGTGTTAACTTATTATTGTGGAAGGTCAAAATCACTACAGTGATTTAGTGGTTGCAAATGAATGATTATTAATGATTAAGTTGTGACACATTGCCCTACACGAGCTGCCTTTATGGGTTAAAAGTATCAGTACTGGTAGCAGCAATACTGCCCCTGTATTTATTTGGTAGTTAAAAAATACCACCATTTACAGTATTGGAGACCACTACATTAAACATGACTAGTTTTACTTTACACTTTATGCAGAGGTCCTTTTGATTTCTTGTTATCAACAAGTGCTAGTAGTCATATGACTCACACCACCCAAGACTGCAGGGTTTATGCCTGTAGGCCCGTTCAGCCTTTCAAAAATCACCCCTTGAGTCTCATTTCTTGCAGCTAGCAAACACACTGCAGGATTTCCAAAGCATATGTGCATTTCCCCCCTAAAAGATACAAAGAAAACAATATTTAATCCTCCACAAAGGCAACATGTGTCCACCTCCATTCATATTAAATTCAAGGATAACAGGCATTCTAAAAGCTGCATAAGCTCAGTGGGATTTCCTTCCTCCCTTGTCGGCTATCCACTTGCAATTTTCAAGTTTACACATAAGTCCAATTCCGCTTTCCGCTCAGCCAGCAGGATTAGCACAACTGTCTACCTCAGCATCCTGCTAAGATCCTGCTCTTTGCCCTGATCCTAGTCATCCTGCTGCAGATTCCAAACCGGCTCCCACCGCCCTCTGCAGGCAACACACTTCAGTGATCTCACCCAGGCAGCAGTGCTATCCGTGGTGCTGATCCCCAGGCAGAGGCTCCATCACCCAGCAGCCTCCGAGGAGGAAGAAATTCTCTGAGTTTCCTACAGTGAAAAACTCCCGTCCTCTCTCTGTCACGTAAAATCATTCAAAAGAAGGAAAGGAAAACAAAAAGGAACCCGAGCTGGTCTGCATCTCTGTTGAGGAAATACATTGATTTAACTTCAGTGCATTCCTGGTGTTTCATTCCTCCGTACACACCTGCTTTAAATTCAGTACCAGGCTCAATTTTTCCCCCATTTCTACCTGAGACCAGCTTTGACTGATGTGCAAGCCCATCTTTGTGTGTCTACATGTGCTAAAGAGACGGCCACAGCATGTAAAGGCTGATTCAAGCATGATTGCACTCAGGTGTCTCTGTCCTCTTCTTCTTCTTTTTCTTCTCTTTTTTCAAAGGAGCATTTATTTACTGGATTGGTTGTTTTGATTGACAAAGGCAGGGGAGAGTAAATGCACTACTTGTTATGCAGCCGAAGTCTGTCAAGCCTCCAACACCTGCTCTCTTTCAGATGCTTATTTCATTATGGCTCCTCTCTCCCAGGAGTCAAGACACTTGTGTGTGTGTGTTTGTGTGTTCTTTTTTCTTTTTATTTCTTTCGCTCTCTGTTTTTTGTTAATCCTGTGCTCGATGTTTACCTGGATCTTATCCTCTTTCTCTCTCCCTCACTGCCTCGGACTAGTCTCGGCTTATTTGCAGCTGAGCGTGGTCTCACCTAGTATCTCGATCTTTCTTCCATTAGTTTGCCCGTTCCTCTCCTCTCTCTCTCCCTCTGTGCGTGTGCTCCTCTGACAGGCAAGCAAGCAAACGGCTTACAACACTGAAGCACACCAGGCAGCCTCAGCTGTACGGTACACACACCCCTCACACCCCAATTGCTGCACCACTGAAGCCCCCCTCTTTCATCTGTGAACAGAGACTAAATCGGGAAATCCGAGCAGATCAACTCTCAGCCCCGTGTGGTTTATTATTTATTTTAAATTTCTTAATAACACTTGCTCTTGCATACAGTCCTGTGCTGGATGCAAACATGCAGAGACACTCAGATAAGCAAACATCGATTTAGCGATTTGTTTGATATATTTATGCATCATTTGCGTGTTTCCACCTATTAAAGGTGACTGCAAATCTATCCAAATTGGCTCTCATGTGGGCTCCACTTTCACCTCCACTACATCCTTATAATGAAAGCCTGTCAGCGACTATTATGCTTAACTGGTCCACTGCTCGATCACACAGTCAATTTGGTGGTAAGACATGCAGAACAGTAATAACTCAATCTCATCTGAACTGTAGGTCAAATCTCCCAACTCAAATCCACAGTTACACACACACACACACACGTTTCAATCACTTCAAGTGGCGTTTGTTTTTTTTCTTCTTTCTTTTTCGCGGTGAGCACAGCAAGAGATGCTATTTCCATGCAGAAAATATGTTACCAAGGTAACAGAGGAGAGGGAGAGGGAGCATGTATGTGTGCGTGCGTGAGAGAGAGAGAGAGGGAGAGTGAGAAAAAGGCTGAGATGTAGCCCCTGAATACCAGGACTGCTGCTGCTGCTGCTGCAGACGTAGAGCACAGCATCCCACCCCTGCCAGCATCAGTGCAGCAGCTTTACAACCCAGCATACAGCACGCACATGAAGGCTGGTTTTGAATGCTTTCAAATGTCGAGACAGCTCGGTTTTCACTTCCCACTTCATTTGCCGAAGTCTCACAAAGTAACAGAATCACATTGGCTGTATTTCACCCTTCAGTTTTCGTCGGCACTTCATCTCTCGTCACTTCTCTTCCTTTCCAAGTCTGTCTCTATATATAGACAGCCTTTCTATCTTTTCTCTGCTCCCTCCCTCCCTCCCTCCCTCCCCACCACACCACCTCTCTCTCTCTCAGTCTGTTTACACCTGTCTCCTCTCCCTCATCTCGCTGTGTCCTTCAAGCTCAAATTTACTTCACAGATACCATAATTAACTGCACTACACTGTTGCCAAAGCAGGCTGTACAAGGTTTATAATTTATAATGTGGAGTGCAATCTGTCCCAATTTAAGAGAGAGACAGCAACCCAGCACTTCACTGCACTCTCTCTCTATATAAAACATCTACAGTAAAATGATAAAATACTAATAAAAAGCAGGTTTTACTAAAATATGTTGGTTTCTAGTTCTCGAGCAAGAATATTTATTTCTTTTTTTTATTCTTTATATATTGTGTTGTGCAAAAATCTTGAGCCACCCTGCATTTTTTATATTTAGCTTCCAAAGAGCCAGACTTTTCATGGTTTTTGGGGTTTTTTTTAAGTGGTCCATAATTCCAGGCTTTTCTTTGGACATTGGCTGCTTTTTCACTTACTTTCAGTCCAGTCCTTGTACCTGAACATTTTCAAAGAAATGCTTTCTTTGTTAACAGTGACCTATGAATCATTCACACATACAGTGGCTTCCAAAAGTATTCGCCCCCTTGAACTTTCCCCCATTTTGTCACATTACAGCCACAAACATGAATCAATTTTATTGAACCAACACAAAGTGGTGTACACGTGAGAAGTGGAATGAAAATCATACATGATTCCAAACATTTTTTACAAATAAATAACTGAAAAGTGGGGTGTGCGTAATTACTCAGCCCCCTTTGGTCTTAGTGCAGTCAGTTGCACATAGACTGCCTGATGAGTGCTAATGACTAAATAGAGTGCACCTGTGTGTAATCTAATGTCAGTACAAATACAGCTGCTCTGTGACAACCTCAGAGGTTGTCTAAGAGAATATTGGGAGCAACAACACCATGAAGTCCAAAGAACACACCAGACAGGTCAGGGATAAAGTTATTGAGAAATTTAAAGCAGGCTTAGGCTACAAAAAGAGTTCCCAAGCCTTGAACATCCCACGGAGCACTGATCAAGCGATCATTCAGAAATGGAAGGAGTGTGGCACAACTGTAAACCTACCAAGACAAGGCCGTCCACCTAAACTCACAGGCCGAACAAGGAGAGCGCTGATCAGAAATGCAGCCAAGAGGCCCATGGTGACTCTGGATGAGCTGCAGAGATCTACAGCTCAGGTGGGGGAATCTATTAGTCGTGCACTGCACAAAGTTGGCCTTTATGGAAGAGTGGCAAGAAAAAAGCCATTGTTAACAGAAAACCATGAGAAGTCCCGTTTGCAGTTTGCCACAAGCCATGTGGGGGACACAGCAAACATGTGGAAGAAGGTGCTCTGGTCAGATGAGACCAAAATGGAACTTTTTGGCCACAAAGCAAAACACTATGTGTGGCGGAAAACTAACACTGCACATCACTCTGAACACACCATCCCCACTGTCAGATATGGTGGTGGCAGCATCAAGCTCTGGGGGTGCTTCTCTTCAGCAGGGACAGGGAAGCTGGTCAGAGTTGATGGGAAGATGGAGCCAAATACAGGGCAATCTTGGAAGAAAAACTCTTGGAGTCTGCAAAAGACTTGAGACTGGGGCGGAGGTTCACCTTCCAGCAGGACAACGACCCTAAACATGAAGCCAGGGCAACAATGGAATGGTTTAAAACAAAACATGTCCATGTGTTTGAATGACCCAGTCAAAGTCCAGATCTAAATCCAATCGAGAATCTGTGGCAAGCTCTGAAAACTGCTGTTCACAAACGCTGTCCATCTAATCTGACTGAGCTGGAGCTGTTTTGCAAAGAAGAATGGGCAAAGATTTCAGTCTGTAGATGTGCAAAGCTGGTAGAGACAGACCCTAAAAGACTGGCAGCTGTAATTACAGCAAAAGGTGGTTCTACAAAGTATTGACTCAGGGGGCTGAATAATTATGAACACCCCACTTTGTAGTTATTTATTTGTAAAAAAAATGTTTGGAATCATGTATGATTTTCGTTCCACTTCTCACGTGTACACCACTTTGTGTTGGTCTTTCACGTGGAATTCAATTTATTCATGTTTGTGGCTGTAATGTGACAAAATGTGGAAAAGTTCAAGGGGGCTGAATACTTTTGCAAGCCACTGTAAAAAGGCACCTAACTGAAGAGATGGACAAGTGGAAGACAAATAAAGTTAGGATATGTAGTACATACAGCTGATGAACAGTATCTGAAAGTTATTCCCTGGAGAAAGAGGAAAAACACAGCAGCGACCTGACACAGGACGTGAGAGACCTTAAACCAGCTGATCCATGTACTGGTCACTGAAGCCTCCACAGAGAAGGTCTAACTGGAAGGATGTCTGTCAAGAAGCTTTTCTTATACCAGTAAAACCAGATTTTTTGAACTTTGAGTTTTTGAGACCTACGCTACATTATTAGTAAGAATTTTTATTCTTACTGATGCATATTATCAGAAACGTGTAGTGCTGCTGTGAGGGATAAATTATACAAAAATGCCAGGTGTAGCAAAAATGATACAAACTAAAACTCATATATGCAAATTGATATTAAATTTTTCCTTCTCTTTTTTTAATTGTCAGAATATTTAATAAACACTCCAGTTTAAAAATATTTAAATTTTCTGACAATTATTTCATGGTTCAGGCTCCACAGAGTTAAGGAAGGGAAACGGGGAAAAGAAGCTGACGTATGCCAAATGAACAGCAGGTTTGATGGAGTGATGAATCAAAGTTGACATTTCAACATTATTGAAGCAGTGTGGGATCATTTTGACAAAACAGAACAAAAGGCATCCAACAGCCAAGAGAAGAGCTTTGAATGTCCTCCACGCACCCTTCAGAACTATTCCTAAAGACTACTTAAAGAAATGACAAAAAGCTGCATTAGCTGCCATGTATGCTTGAATAACATTTTCCTTGCAACATATAAAGGAATGAGGTGCAGCACAAGACTTTTGCACAGTTCTGTATTAATAATGTTAGCATCTGTGGGGTTTCATCTGAATGAATGAAACGATCTAATTAAAACAGATGGTGGCTATTCCCTCACACCTAACAGATAAAACAAATAGCCTAAAATCAAACACAACTATCAGCCGCTACATTAGAGTCACATTCAAAACATTTAATGTATGGACCCAACACCTGTTTGTGTGCTGTACTGTCAGGCACCTGGACTGGCAGAAAATCCTGGGTGGATCTGGTTTGTTGTGAGGTGTGCAATCCATGCTTGATTGTGTCAGGCTCTGGGGAGTTTTGAGGTCAGTGTGATGCCTTTGACCTTTTGTCTCATTTAAACAATTCCAGAGCAGTTTTAGCAGTGTGGCGGGGTGCATTGGTCCCCCCCCCCCCACCAACTGGCTGTTCCTTCTTGAGCCAGCAAGCAGCTGCAGGTCTCTAATTGAAGTCTTTCTTCCTACTGAAGGGAGTTCTTCTCCTGTCACCAAGCGGTTGCTCATAGGGAATGGTCGGATTGTTTTTTTTTCTCTATTATTGTAGAGTCTTTATTAAATAAGTAATTAAATTAAACAAGTAATTAAGTTACTGCTTAGTTTTCAGACTGAGGCTTTAAAAGACACAATATTATTATTTAAAAACCAGTATTATAGCAGAAAGACTGTCTAATTGAGGTGAAATTTCTGATGTTTCTGAGTTGTTGTCAGAGCCACAAACCAAACATTTCCTCACTGAAAGTCTCCAGTGGTTTAATTTAAATAACCGATTGAAGCCCAAAGATGTAAATGCATCAATATTTCACAGCAAATTAAAAAAGAGACACAAAACCACGATAAATCTGTGTAGCAGAACCTCATTAATCATCTCTGCAACCCCTTATGGCTAGAAACACTGGACTAAAGTCTTTAAGTCTTTTTTAAAACAAGTCCACTGCAATCTGTTAATAGTAAAATGCTGGCAGTGCAGTGGTGCATCAGTAGTACAGGTGTAATTATGTACAACTACCACTGTAATTCAGTGTTTTGACATTTTTAAAACTGTCTAAACCTTTGTGGGTTTCCCCACCAGTGATGGGCTTGATCCAGCTAAGCTCAGCTAGCAGGATCAAAAAAGAAGTGTTGCTGTCTCTCTGCCTCTTGTTTCTCTGTGTTGTTTGCAGCATCATAACGAGATGCACGCACACACTCTTTGGGGGGTGGTGGGGGGTTCTTGGTACGATCAGCTTTCACTTGAAATGTTGTGTTGCAGACCTGCAGAAAAAGAAAATCATTACACACTGTGGTTTTTGCCCCCATCCCCCCAGTCTCTCCCATCACGTCAATTACAAATCGACCTTTATGTATCTACGTCATTTATTTCAGCACCCTCATCACGTCCTCCCGTCGCCGGGTCACTGAGGGTGACTCCTTCAAAAAGAGCGTAGCCGTCGCATCTACATTTCAGATCACTGACTGTATCTGCCCTGCAGATTTGATCAGCCTGCAAAGTCCTTGCAGAGCAGATCAAAAGCCCTTTAAAGACTTGTTTATGAAGCGCTACCTGACATATTCAATTTCACCAGCTGTGGCTCTGGCCTGTCAGCTGCACTGGATGATGGCTGATCAAACAACAGCTGTGGAGGCCATTAAAAAAAAATGTCCATCGCCACCTATGCCTGCATTTATATTTTACGAGGCCAGTTAGCGTGAAAATCCTGCCTAATGCTACACCCCGCTTTTGATATCTCAACTTAACAAGCGCACTCTGAGCAATAAATAAGATTAGCGCGCAGAAACACAGTCAATTCATAATCCTGGTGTGAGCTGGTTAGGAGAGACCTAGAGCCACGCAGATCTCCGTGTAGGATGGAGAAATGACTCAACAATACCCAAAGTGAAAAGAAAGAAGCAGATGGAGGAACGTGTAAATATTTGGGACCTGTTTGGTAAAAAATAATGTTGCCCCTGACCTCCCAGCAGCTTCCCATCCTCTGTTACCACGAGGCCAGGAGCGATAACGAGATTAGCATAAGCACTTTTAGTAAGTCACTGTGAATAGGATCCTTAAGAAGGCTTAAACTGTCCCCTTTCACCAGCGGTTGACAGATAGTTGAGAGCTGACTGGCACATCTGCTTGGTCGCCGCTCTGTTCTCTTAGAGATCTTCAGCGCTGGCAAATCAATGGGAGATCCATCACTTGAAGGGACGCAGGGTGCAGGGAAGGAGAGCAAATCACTTCTATAAGTGATAGCAGCTATCAGGCAAATGGGCAGAAAATGGTTCCTAATGGTGCCTGGTATGTCTGGTGTAAACTGCACCCAGACTCTTTGTCGTCCATCACCCCGGAGCATATGTAACCGAAAGTAGGGAGGAGGCAGGAAGAGGAGAAGAGGGAAGCATCTGCTCGTTCAGCGTGGGAACCCCTCAGGGGGTGACACGGTAATCTGGGTTCACGTCAAACCGAATCTGGCGCCTGTGCGGATGATGCTGTGTCAGTGGCTAAGTCTGTGTGTCAAGCAGCTGAAAGTCACTAAATGTGCACCGTACCCCCCCGCCCCCCCCCCTCCCGCGGTGTGCGACCTTCACTCGGGCTTTCAAAAAAAAAAAAAGAAGAAGAAAAACCCTCTCATTCTCTCTCCTGGCTTTGTTAAAATCCTGTTGGTAATTGAGGTATAGTTGACTCAAAGCTGAGATAATTAAAAATGAATGACTCCGACCCTTCTCTACACCCCCCCCTCCCCCCCTCCCCCAATTCCGACAGAGAGCGAGAGAAGGAGAGGAGAGGCTTTCCAGGGCGACAAGCTCGGCAGGATTAGTTCTAAACTTCAGTCACGAGTCATGACTTGACAGTAGCAGTTGGTGCTGAGTAAACAAATAAGTCTTTAGATTCGACCACTTCAATTACCCCCCACCACCCAACACCACCACTACCAGCCACCCAGACTGCTGTTTTCCCGGAAACAGTAATCACATTCACTATTAATGAGCCATGATGTTCATTCTGGACCCATCCACTCCTCTCAGTAATGCATGCTTTTCGGAACTGCGTGTGCATATTTTACACCTTGCCACACCAGATGGATACCTGCGGTGTCCTGGTTGCGCTCGCTGTCTGACCCCCGGGGCTCCTCTTTACATGCTCAACCATGAATGATGCTCGCTCATCGGGAGAAATTGTCTGATGTGCGATTTTGACTAAAACACTGCCTGCAGAGCGGAGATAATGAAACGCCGGGCTGCAGCCCGGAGAGCGAAGGACGCCAACACACCTGTTCAAAGACCTCAGTTTTCCTTATTACTCTAACTGCGACGCCAACAGGCTCTTCATTTTGTTAAAACACACACGACAATCTCTTTCAATGAGACATTTGACCTCGAGCTGCACACATCAGTGTCCCAGTGTCATTTTTCCCCTTCTTGCCCACCACATGATCTTCATTAAACGCGCGCAACTGTGGCATCAGAGGTTTTACGTATAGGTTTAAGTGCTCATGCAGAGGAATGAAAAGCCCATTTAGCAGTTAACAGCAGTAATTTCAGATGTTTCTGTGTGTTGTTATGTCTAATATATTTGCTTATATTGGCAAATAGTTTGCAGTCCACAATAGATACAAAAGGTTAAGAAATTTTGTAAGTATCTTTCTGCGTTATTGTACATGTTCTGTGTTTCACATTCTAATCAATCCAGTCCCTTTTGGCCACTTATAATATTTTTACAGAAGTGTTGTGTTATATTTTTGTCATTTCTGCTGCACTCTTGGCTCGCTCTTGAAAAAGAGATTTTTTTTTAACGCCAGTGAGAGTTTTACATTCATAATTAAACAATATATAAAAGCCTCTTTGACAGAATCTGATTGCAGCTTCTACCTCATGACAGGAATCTTTCTTTCTAGCTTTATATCATTCACGAAAGAATTTTCTGACGTATGTTTCACAGATTATTTGCCAACAAGTCATTTACAACCGTTACAAATACAGACACTTCTTTTTATTTATTATTGGGGAAACAGCGGAAATCATTTTTGGCAGGCTGGCAGTTCCAGTTGTGAAGGATGCTGGTGGCTGGTGGTGATGGTAGGGGGTTTGGATGGCTGTTCGGGAGTATGACAGGACTCCCGCATTTGAGATTCGAGAGGAGTGAGTCAGCATGCTCTAAGACTGGGGGGGTCAGAGGATGTTGAGGGTAGGAGGCAGACTAGACGCGAGCATGGAAACTCATAATAAGCATTTGCAAAGCGGGTCAGAGCTGTGCAGCGTGCAGTCTTGTGAATGAGGAAGTGTTTGTGCTCTGGCCGCAGGGCTCGAACTGCTCCTATATCTGCCAGACCTCCACCACCCAAAGGTCTATCACCCAGGCTCACCTCCTTGCTGCCCCTTCTTCATCCAGCCCCCGCCACCCACCCCCTCACACAGTCCCCTCCCTTGCCATCTTTGTGGAGGTGCGCTGAATATCGAAGAGCCAGAAGCTGCATGGCTGGCTTACAAAGGATGCTCTCTTCCCTGTCTCCCGCACTCCGCGTCCTGTTCTGCTCTACATTCTCCCTTTACGCCAGGCTCCCCGTGCCCTCCTCCTCCTCCTCTTTTCTCGTCTCCCTCTCAGTCTACGAGCTGCTTCGCTTTCTTCTCTGCACCTCTCGCTCTCCTCTCCGTTTCTTCACCGTCACCCCCGTGACTCTCAGCCTCCAAACCCTCCTCGCCGTATTTGTTTCACAAAACCTTCCATCTTCTCCTCACTGCACCGCCTCCCCTCCTTTCTCTCCGTCTCTTTCTCTTTCCAGAAAAGCATCTATTATTAACACACACCTCTGGCTCTCGCCAAAGACTGAACCGAGGTTCAGGCCAAGCTTCTCAGCATTTTTAATCACCCGTAATGAGCGAGAAATAATTTAAAAATATATAAATCAGTGCCTGAATGCAGTGTGTTTGGGTGATAGCGGTTCACTTATGTCTTACACAGTCTCCGTGCGGCTCTTTCTTAACAGGTTTTCCCTACGCAAGGCTTTATTATTAGAGGCACACCAGCACATTCATGTATAGCAAGTATGAAGAAAAAAAATCAATCAGGCAGCATGAAACCACCAAAATACACCGTGAATCAGAGCTCGTATTGCAAGGGGGATAATGCACTTCATGTCAGTCCTGATATCACGGAGTCGTTACTGTAACTGTAGAAATTAGTCATGCGCAAGTTCCCACTGCGGAGGTTGTGTTTAACCTCTCCTGCCGCAGGATTTTTTTCTTTTTTTTTTGCAGAGGCTGCTGTCGGAGGGCACAGGCACGGCGCTGCTGTCAGATGACTGAGGAGATACGCAGGCGAGGGGCGTCCCGGGTGACAAACGTGGCCTCTTTTCATCATCCGCTTCCCTCCTCTCTTTGAACAAATACAAAGGCTCAGAGCCAACTACTACTTTGAGTTGCAGAGCTCGAAGAGAACTAAGGGATTCAGCTATTATTTTGTCCGGAAACAGGGCTCTAATTGCAGGGGAAGATGAACCAGAGAAGCTGAAAATGAGATGAATCTAGCCCCTCCTTTTATTTTTGTGGTGTTTTTGGTTTTTAAATCACTGGTTTATTTATACTGGTAAACATCAAACAGAAACAACAGCAAAAAACCAAGAGCAGACGTCCTCCCAGTCACCGTTTCTCTTACATTTCATTTGATTTACAATGGTTGTCATCGGCATGACACGATCACTTCAGTAAGTTAGGGGGGGGAAAACACAAACAAAGCAAAAACATGAAAATGAATCATTCCCCTGGATCCACGCGTAACATCAGATTACTTCCCGCACCTTGTCACGCTGTGGGTGTTGGCTCAATCGTCGCTCAAATCAGTCATGACAGGAATCCTATCAGAGTTGAGTCTTCGTGTAATTACGTGATAAAAATGTATCGATTCAAACCGGAGGGCAGTATTAGGCTGAGTCGACTTGTGCCACACACACACACACACACACACACACACACACACACACACACACACACACACACACACAAAGAAATGCTGCATTGTGCTGTGTCTGGGGGTGGGCTGGGTGGGGATGAAAAGATAGAGGGCTGTCAGTCTACTACATTCTTTTCCTACACCTCTGGGATGTAAAGCACATTCGTAATCTCTCCAAAACCACATCCAAAGTAATTAAGACATGTCACTGTCTGCAGAGCTGGAGACAAGAATCGTGTAGTCTACAGAGATTGTATCACTTTAAGTAACAGGCAATGAGATTGTTAAGTATAATAACCCCATCCCCTGTGCGATGCTTCTGTTATAATACAGTATTGTCCAGGTTACTGCATTCGATACCACATGAACACTTACGGTTGTACTGAGATATATAGTATCTCACACAACTAAAACATGTTTTGTTTTGTACATGAAGTTTGATTTATACATTGTTGTGCCTTTCATCAAAGTTTGATCAAACTCTGTTATAAAGAAGACTTTGATAGGTTATAAGGTAGAAAACAAATGTGAAACTTTTCCCGTAAACCCTGTGTCGCCTGCCTTCTCCCAGATATACGAGAGAAGCCTACAGGTCCTTCAACAAAGAGCACAAAAGCTCCAAAACAACAACACAAAAAACAAAACAAAAAAAACCCCATGGCATAAAATCCTGTCTGCTCACCACGGGCCACAAATCCAATCCAGCAATCCAAGAGAGCGCAGGTAGCAAAACTTCAAAATCATAAAGTGCTCTCCAGAAGCCACTCAGACCTCGAGAGCTTGTCCCTGGCCCGGCGAATGTTTGTTGTGCTCTCGAGCTGCGGCAGCTCTCCGCTCATTGACAGGCTGCGTTTGGAGCGCAGGCTGGCCCCGGTTTTTGGGTAGGCCACGTAGCAGCGCTCCGCGTACGACTCTGCGTTGAACGAGTGCCTGCGGTTCACCCTCGCCCCTCCTGCGGGAACAGTCATGTATTGTCGAGCAACTTGATGGGGCCGCGGAGCCCTGGGGATGGCAGTCAACTTGGTGGGCTGGCCCGGTACAGCGAGAGTGATGGCTTGGGCCGTTTTCACATCCGACGAGTTATTCCGGTTCATGTTGTCGAGCTCGACATCTGCTTCGGCTCGGCGAGCCTCAGAGGGTTTTGTCGGAGCGGTCGAATGCTTGGGTCTCGGAGTGCCCGGGGAGGCTGGGTGCCAGCTGTGACTTCCAGCTGAGGTAGAGACCGTGCAGTCAGGGACAGACGGTTTCGTGGATGCCACCACGACAGGCGGTCGCTGCTTGGCTGGCTCCGGGGCAGGCAGGGCGACACGGAGGCAGTCCTTGTCATTCTTCTCTGGCCGCAGAACCTGCTTAGAGAGGGACTTGGGAATCCCACAGCCCTGTAGCTGTCCATCACTGCTCAGTGACCTAATATCCCCCATCTCTAGTGCCTGACAGGAGACAGGGAGAAGGCAAGAGCGAGAGGAATGAAAGCAAATCTATGAGACACACATTTCAATACAGACAGAACTAATAAGGATTAAAAGAACAAAATGCAAGGAATCGTCGCCCACTGACCTTATCTGTATCCCCTTGGTTACACACCCGATAACGCACAATGAGGAAGATGATAAAAGCGAGCACAGACGCCACGATAATCCCTCCGATGATAACCACAATGGTACCACCGAGAAACTGGGACTGCATGAAATGGCATCTCAGGTACTGCGGCTCAGTGGTAAAGTGGATGCAACCAATCACCCTGGTGGCGGTCAGCGAGGTCACCTGGTCGTCATAGATGGCCAACACGCACAAGTCGTAGTGCGTACCAGCCGCCAGGTTGTTTACTAAGATGCTCTTACTGGTCGGGGGTATCATCCTGTAAAAAAAACAAGAAGAAGAAGAAGAAGAAGAAAAAGAAGAAAAGGCTTTGTGACTGTTCCGACATACTTTAGATTAGAGAAGGCTGAATGAAAGGAGACAGAGCAAATCAGATTATCAGCCTTATTGTTTTGTAGGGATAAAAATGACATGACAATCATTTATCTCTCAGGGGGCTATTTACGATCTGTCTAGGCGTAATCTTTTGTGACATTTGATTTATTCTCTCAAACATCATTACAGATAAAAGGTTGCTTCGGTAGCTGGGGACACGCGGATCCCCCGTTTGTTCACAACATCAAGATTACAGGACGGGACACAACTCTTTAATGTCTCTTTAATTCTGTGGCCGCGGCTGAAACACCATATGTGTTACTGACTTTGAAGTTCATTTAGGGAGAAAAAAAAGGGTGGTGGTGGGGGGCAGTGGGGTATCTTGCGAAATGATCCTATCATATCACAGTGATTAGCACAAAATATGCGGTGAAAGGGTGCAGAGATGAAAGTATCCTGTGTACGCCAGTTCCTCAGATGGGCATGTGTGAAGCCTCTGATGCTTTTTTTGTAAAAACTGTGGAAGACTAGTCTTTCATCTTCCTATGAGTCCTCAGCTTAGTGCTGACATTCTGTTTTGATTTTGTTGATTAAGCATTATCAAGCTTCTGCACGTCGTAAATGACACACTCCAGCAAGGGGAGATTACGAGTCGAAGAATGAGAAGTCAGATACAGTGCATTAGTCTGTCTTCCTGATAGGATTAATAGACGCCACAAATAATCGCGTTGACAGCCAGGTCCATTTCTTAATGACTAAACATCCAAAGTGATTTAGAGATTCAAAGAACACCGTGAAGGTAAAACAAGGGCCGTGGAACGCATACATATGCTTAGATTCAGCTTTAAAGTTTGTTGGGCAGTAAGAAAAGGAGCTTTTTCTTCTTCACATCTGCTCACCTGTATACCAATGAATCATCGTACGTCCCATTATATTGGATCTGAAACATGCGGATTCCAGGAATACTCCTGTGGAAGTTGAACTTGACCAGAGCTGAGGTCGAGGTGGCCTCAGCAATTACTACTTTCTTCTCCTGGCTCGTCTTTGCATTCCCCAGAGGCACCCCTCCTGCCTCTGCCCCCGTCTTGGTCACTGTGGCGATATCTGATGAGCCGGGGTCACGCTCCTGCTCCTCGACTGTGTTATTGGTGATGTGAGGGAGTTTGGTAATGACCAGCTTTACTGCACTGTGGGCCTCTCCGGCTGGGTTGGAAGCCACACAGGTAAAGGAACCTGAAACAAAAACCAAACAGATTAACTTTCTCCTGCCTTAAATTCATCACAATGTACAAATAAGCCCTGTGGGTCAGAAATGTGTAATAGAGAGCTTGGCAAAGAACCAATTATATATATTATTAGTTCCAATTTCTTCCGTTGAATCTATCAGAAAATGCCAAAGATGATACTTATTTGTGCAACAACAACATCTACAGAAGATGAACAGTTTCTGAAAGTCATAACCTTAAGAAATAACAGGAAAAAAAATCAGCAAAGACCTGTTAGATGCATCTGGATGTTCAGCTAATCCATTTACTGTCCAAGCCATTTCTGATACACTTCAGTGGAAATGTGACTGTCAATAAGCCCTTCTTAAGGAAGGGAAACAGGGAGAAAAGTCTGAGGTATGCCAAATTACACAAGAACCGGACTGAAAGTCAGTGGCAACAGGTCTTATGGAGTGCCAAATCCAAATTTGAAAAATTTGGCTCAAATTTTTGACAATATAGAGGAGGTCAGGAGAGAAGTACAACAGTAACCGTCTACAGCCATCTATAAAACATCTCTAAAACATGGTGGAGGCTCTGCATTTAGCCACTTTTGTGGATCTTCTAAACATGTGTGGATATATAAATGCAGAAAGGTACCCTAACATTTTGATCCATCATGCAATACATGAGCCGGTGCAGTAAAAGCATAGCTAAACAGAGAAATACACACAATAGAACACTATCAGTCATGGATTGACCTCTCTGGAGCAAGGACCTCAACATTACTGAAGCAGTGTGAGATAATCTTGACAGAGAACAGAATAAAAGGGAAAAACATCCAAAGAAGAGCTTTGAATGTCCTTCAAGAAGCCCAGAGAACTATTCATGAAGACTACTTGAAGAAATGACAAGAAGTCGCCTAAGAGAGTTCAGGCTGTGTTGAAGAATAAAGGTGACCATATCAAACATTGGCTTTCAACTTTGTTACAATTGTAAAAACTCTATTTGTTCCTCATAGTCTGTATTTCCATATATAATTACACTTGCTTCACTAAGTCACTGCACCTGTTTCCAATTTTCCTAACCAAATATAAAGAAATGAGGAGTGGCTCAAGACATTTGCACAGTACTGTATATTCTCTTGTGCACTGTGATCATTGTACAACTTCCTCGTCTGCTTGGTGTAACGGTTGTGCAGACAAATCAGAGTGGTTACAAACAAAGCACAGAGCCATGCATACTCTCTGTGTTTCTGAATTATACATTACTCTGACCTTAGAGGATCCTCCGGCTCTGCTGATGTGAATTATAACACCAGAATAAACTGAAATGAACTGAAATGGAGGTAGTGGGATATTTTTCACCTGCTTTTTTGTCCGTTCTTTCCATCCTGTACAAATTTATGCTTGACTACATTTGTTTTTACTGACTTTGTGTGAAAATTTCTTTGGATACAAGGCAAAAACTGCAGTTTTTCAAATGGTCCCCTGAGGCTGACTCCAAAAGGCTAGTCAGTGATAAACTCCCATGCTGAAATGCGACTATTTCCAGCAAAAACACATCAAATAAATTGAATTTAAAAAAAACCCCAAAGGTTACAAAAACAGTTTCAGTCCTTCTAGCTGATTTCCCCATTCATGACAACTGTGCAGTTTTCAAATTGTGCATTTTTAGGGGTCATTCTGTGCAGACAGATGGTTGCCAAGACAGGCGGATATAGCCAGTAGCTCTCTACAAGGCTTCACCGTAAACAATTTAAATGAGTGAACTGGACCAGACTTGATGTTTATGGTGTTGGTGCTTTTCACTGCACTCTTAATGCAAATATCTGACAAATAAAAGTGCTTTCTGTGTGCCTAATTGGACTAACAGATCATCCAAGAAGTCTGTGCTCTGCGAGTCAAATTCTGGTATTTCATTTTTATGTTACTTAGCACTAATTACCAGATATGCGATCTGTGCAAAACACCCATCCAGTCTGTTCTTTCAACAGTAGCTTTTACTTAGCACCCCCCTCCCCTCTTATTTATGGTCACTTCTGGCTTCAGACTGGAAACATTGGAAAAACATCACCTAGCTCTCTCCAAAGGAAAACAAGCTCAGCCTTCCAGCACTTATGGACTAATTAATACAAAATATCTAATCTTTCTAGTGTTGTACTTGAAAAGCTTCTGCTTTGAATCAGGACAGTTCTAAGGACTACCTCGGGATAAGTACCCACTGTGGAAGTCCTGAGCAACTAGATATCAAATTCCAAGTTTTTTACCTAAGCAGCACTAACAGAAACTCTAAAATGATGTAATAGTCAGCCAGCGGATGGTAATACAGCATCACCTCTTGCTGTGGTCTTTTATTTTTCTTTCTAATCCTGTTTCGGTCTCTGCACGTTCTGTCCACATAGCTTCACTGTGGTCGACACCTCGTATCAAACTGATGAACATTGCTAGTGAAGATTTTTTAACATTTCGCTTTGATGAGTCCAAATCACATCATGTAGCTTGTGTTGCACATAAGCTCAATACAGCCTGGAGTCCACTATCAGTTCACCTCTCTGAGCTTTCGTGCCATTTTAAAGGCTAGCATGGGGAGGTCTGTGTTTCCTGCCAAATGTTTCACCAGCTGGAGCTTATAATGGCAGTAGCTTTTGATAGTTTTGCTTGTGTGTTTGATCAGTCAACACTTACATCTAGACTAGTCACACAGCACGTCCCGTCACTCCAACTTCCTTCAAAGCTTAAGCAGAAACAGTACTTACACCGGCACAAGGAGCTTAAAAAGGACCTTTAGCTTCGGCTGCTGGCGATAGTGAATACGAATGTGTTTCAAGATGTTAGACACTGTTTCTGGAAAATTTCAGGTATCTAAAATGTTAATTGTTAACAAGTAAAAGTGTCAAAACACATTTCTTTGCAAACAGATGCATATGACAGGAACTTTGCCACGAATAAGCACACAGGCACGTCTCCACACTCAAAACTTTATCACCCGGTGTAGGTAAATACTACAGCCTTCCATGCTTATGTGCAAGCAAACAACTAATTCCGCTCCGTCAACAACATAAAAGCCCAGTCAGTGCAGTGTAAACAGACCGGAGTCCTTGACAGTGCTGATTAGGATGTCCAGCGTGCCGTCGGTGTGGACTACAGCCCTGGAGGAGTTGGACATAAGGCGTCCATCAGGTGCAATCCAGTGGATAATGGGGTCAGGGTCGCCCCTAGCCTTGCAGCGCAGAGTCACACTCTGACCCTCCAAAGCTCGCAGCTCCTGAGGCAAAGGGAGGAACAGGCAATCAGAGCGAGAGCTTCTTTTAACACCAATTAGATAAAGACCCTGATCAAAACTGAAAAACACAAATTACACACAGAAGTACTTTTGTGCTGCACGGTGTGGCTTAGATATTATTATTAATGCCGTTACTGATGATGTTGCGTTTCACAATCTCATTCCCTGTGAATGTAATCAGCAATTGATCATTGTCACGTTACTGAATTAGCATTATTATAACGGGAAGATCATCAATGAGACAGTACATCGCAGTTCATACGCTTGAGTCCAAATATAAGTTCATTTTCTCTGCAATTATGCAAAATAGGTCTGCTGAATGTAAATGAGATGATATATCTGTAGTTCTTTGGCAAGGATTTGATCAGATAATTTTGTTTGGATGCAAGGATAGAATGAGTCCGAGCTTCCACTGTGTATTGAGAGCTGCACTGCGGTTCCATCGCTAAACTGCAAATAGCTTTATTAAAACTGAAAATCTGACCAAAGAACTCCTCTAAAAACACCATCAGGTGCTGCAGTTTGATTTCATTTTTCAAGCACTTTATTTTTTATGATTTGCGAGCTGAGTGGCCCAGATGAGTCCCACAACTCTTGTAAGAGTTCTCTGAATCACAAAGCTAATATTTGGTGTGACAGTCAAAGGCAGCAAATAGTGCAACCTTGGATTAACTAAGGCAAAATCCGATGTGTGGCTCAGAGTGAAGCAGTACAGAATATTGCGTCTTAACGGTCCACAGCTTAACTCGAAGACGTACCTGAGAGTACCTGGTGATGAGAGGAGGCTCGCACAGGAACTCCTCTTCCGAAACAGTCCAGAAATAGCGTCCGGCGAGGTGTTGCGGTGAAGCACAGGTCTCCAGATCATCCTCCCTCTGCAACCTCCGCAGCCAAAGAAGCTCACAGTTACACCTCAGTGGGTTGCCCCCAAAGCTCAGTGCGAACGATGTAGGCCCCATTTTCCCAGATGTTGCCAGGACCCCAGCTCTCTGGAAAATAGGATCAGGAGGAAGCTTCTGGAGCTTGTTGGAGGTCACATCCAATCGCTTAAGCTTCTGCAACCCAGAGAAGGTGCCCTCTGGGATGTAGCTGAGCATGTTGTGATCCAAATTGAGCGTATGGAGATTGGGCATCCTCTGAATGGCCACCCAGGGGGCGCTTTCCAAGTTGTTGTAAGACAGGTCCAGCTCCTCCAGTGCTGTCAGGTCATTAAAAGCCCCGCTTTGGATGTGGGTGAGCTGGTTGTTGTTGAGGATGAGGTGGTGCAGCTTGGACATGCCGCTGAAGGTGTCGTTGTTGATGCGGGTAAGCCGGTTGCTGTCGAGGTGAAGAGCTCGTAGGTTCTCCAGATCTCTGAACGCGTGAGGCGCGATGGAGCCAATAGTGTTCCGAGACAGAGTCAGATCCACCAGCTTGGTCATGTTTGCAAAGTCTTTGCGTTTGATGCTGGTTACAAAGTTATCCCCAAGACGCATCTCCACCGTGTGCCTGTCAATGTTAGGGGGCACAAACAGAAGCCCCTTTTTGTCACACAGTGTGGCCAAATTAGGGTTAAGCACCTGGCAGACGCAGCGTTTGGGACAGATTTGAACTTTGTGGGCCTTCACAGCCACACCGAGGATGATCAGATACACCAGGAGAGACTCCATTTGGCTTGTCATCAGGTTGATGCGCCTAAAAAATAAACGAATGAGAGACAGAGATGATCAAGCTGTTTGTGAAAATGGCAACAAGTGCAAACCCTGAGATCTATAATTCAAGCTGGGCAAAGTCACATTTAAAAAAGGAAAGAAAAATGGGCAATTCTGCTCTGCAAAGTTAAAGATTTTCCACTAGGCTGCAAACACTATTACTGTCAGCTCACAGCTCTCGTTTTTATAGCGCAAAGTCTGAGCAAGAAGCTAAGCAAATCGATGCCTGAACAAACAATAAATGCTGCACCATTAGACATGAAACTAATTAGTCACCTGCCGACTTGAGAGTGAAACATCCCTGGTAGTCTTGTAAGGTTTTTGTGACAGCTCTCCTTCTAAGCCCCTACTCCTCTGATCATACTTTTTTAAATATATGATCATGCCAGTCCTTTTATGTTTGTGTACAGAAGGATGAAAGTCTAGACTGGCAGTCCAGGGTCTCATCAGAATTATCCTGATATCTCCCAGGATCATATCGCCAATAGGAAGGGATGATTGGGCCCTGTGCCTCAGCGAAGATGTGCTATGCCTTGTTATTGATTTTCTCTCTTCTCTCCCTGATGCTGCTCTTACTTATGACACAGCTGAGATGTGGGGGGAATAAGGAGGGATCCATTTGATGCATCCTGAGACATTGTCAGGGATATAGCATCTCATAAAAGTAAGACTTTGGAGATCAGATGTACCAGAGCAAGAGTGACAGAAGTCGAGATTATATTTACTCTTTTTCTTTCTCCTTTTTTTGGTTGAACATGCAATATTCAGCCCTCTGGGTGTCCAATTACAGCACACAGAAAAGGACACCAATCAAATCAAACACAGAGAACAGGAGATCCAATCCCACAACCTGGGTGAAAATCCAAAGGCCGACCTTTAAATACAGACGAGAACGGCTGATTTATGATTACAGCTTCCTGTGGTTTGCCGGTAATGCCTCTATTGTCCGTGTTGGGACTCTAAGAGTGTGCAGAAGAAAAAAAAACAGTTAAAAAAAATCCAGCCTTAGCAGAGAGGCCTGTCAACTGAGTGCCTTCATGTTTCAAAAGATTCTGTTGCACTGGAGCGGTGACACACAACTCCCGGTGTAATAACCTTGATAGAGTGAGAATGAAGAAAATATCATAGAGTAAAGAAAACAGCAGACAGGACAGGTGTGATACCCTGCCATGCGAGGGCATGCGGTGCCATTCGCTGACAGCTGGGTAAAACGTATTACAGCCCTAACGAGGAGGCAGGAACCATTCCTTTTAAAATGGGCCATAATAGGAAGGGGAGGAATGATATTGTTGGAGACAGAGAGAGAGAGAGAGCACGCTGGGTATGACATTTTCATGAACGCTGCTGATGAAGCAGCGGAGAATAAATGTCTTTTTCTGACCCATTTTTACACGGGACAACGTTACCAAATCCCACAAGATGTGTGCGGGGAGCCGCGGTGCACCGATCTGAGCTGGCGAGAAATGGACCGTGGGATCATTATTTAATGTTGTCATGACTCTCTTTAAAGAGAGCAGATGACTTCACCGTGAAGCAGTGCTGCAAAGCCGTGTGTAGTGCTTTCCAAGTATGCGTGCAAACTATCGACTTTTTATGTGCGCGCACAAAGCGTGAGAGGACAGCCTGCCTAAGTGTGTTCACGTTGGTGTGCCAACCACCTTCTGCTCTGACTCTGAATGGTACGGCCTCTGGTTGTGCAATGAGGCAGAGAGGACCTGCTACTTCCAGACTCGAATGGCGCTGAAGACACGATATTGATTCACTCTGTGGAGATGAGGCTTCTTCTTTCTATTTTTTTTTTCATGGCTGAAAACTCAGCCAAACGTGAAGAGAATGGTTGCAACAGTAATCTCTACAAAATTTGTTCTGTGAGGACAAAAGGACAGCCGCTCGCTGCTTAGATGGGCCAGGAAATATCTCTTACTGTCCCTCAATTTGCATTTAATTACTGGTCTTCCACAGAGATTTGCATAACAGGTTGCACTCATCAGGTACATGAACAAATAAGTAGATGATCAATCAATGTATTCATCAATCACACACTTCATCTTCAAATGTCAACCTCCCCCCCAAAACCTCACAGAAAATCATTATCCACTAGGTCGGCCTGTTCATTATAGTGGAGCGACTTGGGAGGGCCACAAATAAACAAGAAAACAGATAATCTAGTGATGCATTAACCATACTCTCCTTCTTAGTTAATCAAGTGTTCGTTTACTACCTCCGAGCAGGTCTTTTCACCCTCGGAGAAAAGAACAGACTGACAGCACACTCCCACACATAAGCACACACACCAGTGGGTGGGGATTTGTGCCTAATAGAGCCAGATCACTACACAACAACCCCCCTTCCTCATCCCCAGCTACAGAGACACATTCATGTGCAGCAGCAGCAGCAGCAGTAGCAGTTAACAGTAGGAGAGGGTATCTATAGCCTCCCTGGGGTGGCATTGGCCAAGAAAAACCTTATGCAGCATGCTGCATGCCAATCCGGCCGGTGAGGTCATGGGGGATATGTTTTCAGATGGTCTAACTTATGCTGGAGCTCATGTGAGAAAGCCTCTGCAATCCGCGTCTGGGCAGGAAATCAGGGAAAGCATCCCTGCGAGGAGGGGAAGATAATGAGATGAAGTCTGCCAGCGTCTCCACGCAGGTCGGCACAACGGCAGCGGTGGCATCTCGGTTTGCGTCTCACCTGAGTTGGCCGGTGGGAGGTGGTGGAGGGTGGAGAGGCCGGACATTTGCTACACTGCCATATATATATATATATATATATATATATAAGCTGTGTTGTGTCAAGGAGGTAAACTGATGCTGCAACGTGACGGTAAAACGGTATCGACAAAACAGTGAAACAGCTCCTCATCCTGCCTGCTTTTATGAGAGCAAATGGAGCCGCAGCATCTGCTGAAGTGGATCATATTTTGACTGAGCTGGTAGAAATTCTATGTTGTCGGGTAAACGCTTGTGTAGATAAGAGCAGCAGACCAAACATCGATGCTGTGAAGCACCATCCAACTCACTAACACATGTGAATGTGGCCATGTGCTGTGACACCCTGGCTTCCTTTCGTTTTTCTTTTTTCTTCTTACAAAGTCTGCAAATGTTAGAACGTGATAGCTCTTTGGGTGACAGCCTTGATGCCATGGCAACACCGCAAACGTCAGTTTTAGGGTGAGATGTAATCAGTGGCTGATTTTTTTTCTTCTTCAGATAACCTAATATTATTTAGAACAAAGAGTCCTCTCCGAAGGAAAAGGACCTTGACAACTCTTTTGCTCGAAGGCCAGAGCAGACCCACTGTAGCATTTCTGATGAGGAGATTGTGCACTCAGCTAATTCTGGATTGAATTGGATTTTTTTTCCCAGTCTTGCACGTAATAAAAGCCAAAATGACTTGATGGGGAAATCTGATGCAGATTAAATGATTTCTCAGCCCGTGAGTGCATGTCTACCCATCCACATGCGTGCCAGACGGACGGCATACTAAGCAGACCCAGCTGCATCAACAGAAGTGCAGTTCATCAGCATTTACATCGCCTTCTTGTAATTTTTCCCCCTTCATCACAAGAAATTCACCTTGATACACTAGACACCTCGTGACCGGGGGCGTATAAGCACTTTGCATATTCTTCTTTGAGCATTTCACTGAAGCAGGTGACAGATTTTAAATTCTGATCACCGATTTGTGATCTTAATTCTTGCACCGTTGCGACGTGCCCTGAAGTGATGGGCTTATGACCTGGGATTGTCTTCTGGTAGAAAGGGAACACAGAATCCTCAAACACTAAGTCTGAATATCAATGTGGCCTCCTTAAGTTGAATATTCTGCATGATACATACCAGCAGGTGTGCAGATACTCACATCTGTCAGTTCCAAAGTGAATTTCGGGTAAAGGAAGTGCAAAAACACTTCTATTGGTGACAGCACGACTCCCTCATGTTATCATTTACATGTGTGTGAGGGGAAGGGGGGCAGCCATCAGCCATAATGAGATCTCCGCACCTTCTGACTCATTTTCCTTCTTTCAAAGACCCCCAGGATACTGGATTTCTACCTCATGTAGCAGCACTAGCCAAATTGTCTTTTTTAAAAAAAAAAAAGCTTAATAATGCATAAATCTCCTTTACCTTATTAAGTTGTGTAACCATAAGGCATCTCTCACATACTACACGTGTGAAGCAGGTGTGCAAGTTTGTGTGAGCCATATCTCAGTTTCAGATCTGGATGCAAGCACTTCTCCAGTGGGGGAAAAAAGCTACACAATAGGTTTTGTGTAGCTTTTTTGTGGGGAGACAAATTTGGGTCAGCGAGTGTGGAGCTGGTCTGCAGAAAAGCCCGGGTGCTGAGGAGCCACACATCACTCCTCCTCCGTCAGTGAAAGGAAGCAGCACATAAGCACCAACATTTGAGTGCATTCACAGAGCACAGAGAGCAAATAGAAGCAGCAAAATGAGGCGTGGGCCTTGTTTCACTGGTGTAGCAGTTACAATCATGCCTCGGGCACTCATGAATAATAAGATACGTGATAACTAACACTCCTCAGACAGGACCATTATACCTCATCCTTTATAAAAATTAAAAAAAAATCACTAGGACCATTTCCCCCATACCACCTCCTCCTCATCCCACAGACTTACAATCCTGTTATCAGTTTAGGCTCATTTAGACTTCATCACAGCTTAATTACTGATGAGGAATTTGCATATCAGTTATGGGTTTGACCAGAACACACCAGAGACAAATCTCTCTAAAACACACAAGAAAACACAAAACACATGCAATAAATCAGCCCTTTCCTGCACATGAATCACAGCCACCACGGCCATTATTCTCAGTTTCACCTATATCAGGGGGGAGGAAAAAAGCAGCACCAAACACATACAAATGGATACTAAAAATAAATTTTAAAAAAAATGTTCCTTGGCGTGTGAGATTTTTTTTGACCTTGCGGTACAGGTCCTGGGCTGGTGGGGTTACAGCCACAACCCATGTCACAAGGGAAAATCTGAGCGCATTCAGACGGGTCCTAAGAGAACTACTTCAAGTCAATATTTCGCTTCTTGAAAGACAGACTCCGCAAAAGAGTTCACACGCTCCAATTCACACCAAAGGCAGCCTGTAAAATACTGATTTTTTTTTATTATTTTACCTTGTAGCTGAAACATGGAGCCAAGTCACAGGAGGGTGGGTTTGAGCTTATTTCCTCCCAAGGGGGCTGGCGGCATACCGAGAGTGGCTTGCCTTAAAAAAGAAATGTGCTGCCTGGAGATAATTCAGGTGTCCCGAAACACGCGTCTTGGTTCCTACAGCATGTGACGGCCTGCGAAACCAGCGATGCCCTTCAAGAAATCCATAACCAGCAGATAAAGGACGGCTCCTTTGCGATCCTGTGTGAGCGGTAAAATGTTACTCTAATTCCCCCTATCGAAAAAAGGGACTAGACAACAGGCAACCCCCCAAACAAACAGGAAAAAAAAACCACACACAAGCTGAAGGGTCCCGGCGTGGCTCTGAAGCTGCAGCTGTATAGGGATCGTCTCTACTGCGCATCCGCCTGGATGCAGCTCCAGAAGAGAAAACGCCTCTGTAGCTTTGTAGCGACGGGCAGCTTTAACATCTACAGCAGCGCTGTGAGCGACTGCTGCTTCCGCTGCTGCTGCCGCTACTGTGCTCAATCCGGCCAGATGTTCGTATCGCTTTCACGGGCTTTCGCTGGCGACGCAGGGTTCAGTGTGAGTTAATCCAGATTGACTGAAGGGTTGCTGCCGTAATATATCCCCTCCCCTTTCCCCTTCCCCTCCTTACTGCCCCCGGACTACTGTCAACCACCGACCCGGCTCCATTTCTGACCAGAGGTGTTGTGCTCGGAATGGTAATCGGTGCGCTCTGAGCTGCACAGAGACCATTTGTGTGCACAGACAGATGCAGTGCCTCCCAGCCTATCTCACAGGCAGGCATCATCATTTATTCATGGAGACTGAACTCTGCTGCACGAACGTTGAGTAGATTGAGCTTATGATATTCTCTAAGAATTCAATTTGATTAAATGAAGAAGAAAAAAAATATGGGGCTGAGATGCTGATGCAGATTCAGACATGCAGGACATGAAGGCTAAGAAAGCCAGGCAACAACAAGCAGCCCGTAGGCTTAAGCAAGACTGGTATTGAAAAATCCATCCATTCTCTTGGATCAAACCTCTGCTGCTGCAGGTGCTTCTAGTGGGTGAACGCCAAAAATAGGCTATAGCTGAACAATGCTGCATGTATTACATAGATTATTGGCAAGAAAGTGTTGAGTTGGCTGAAAGAGAAAGGCCCGGCTCCCCCGTGGGTCTGCTTGGCGCTGGACCCATCCCTATCTGATGCAATGATCCTATGGCCTTTTGTGCAAGTTGGCAAAGTAGCCTATATGTGCACAAGTGTATTCAAGTGCAGCAGCACTGTAGTTTTCTTGGACTTGCTGGGTTTTTTTGTTGTTTTTTTTGCTCCTGTAACAACAATGACCTATACCACCCCAGGGCCTTACAGCACTTTGAAATAGGTGTTTGTTGTCATCCAAAAGAATTACCCTGAGGATCTCTACTCTAGATCAATAACTCCATCCAGTTACAACACACCCACTTGAGATCAATATGAATAGCCTAAGTGGTTTAAGCATTCACTGTTATCCAGAACTGGAAGGGCATGAGCTTTTTGTGCACGAACTGTACATGTATGAAAACATGTCACACTATGACTTTATTGTCTCAAAAGATTTGCAGAATCAATGCATCCTTGTGAGCATGATTTTTTTTTTAAACCAGCCACATCAAGAACATGTTAGCATTTTGCTGGTGGGAAGTGTTAATGTCAAGCTTGCATCATGAGCTCACAGTTGGTGATATGAAATGACACTGACATGTCTTAGGCTTTTTGTGATGCGTTCCTTTACTGTTGTGATTCAGACTTTCCTGCTTTGCTTTTCTTTCTTTCTTTCACCGGTGCATGTCCCTCAGGAACCGCTGGTATGTGAGGCTGTCTGCTCGCTCGCCGCTCCGGCTCTTCTTCTCCAAAAACAGGCTCACGGTGTCCCGTGGAGGGTCAGTGATGCTGCGACTCCACAGGGTCTCTGTGATCCCCAGCAGCTCACGCACGCATGCAGAGATGACCTGCGGGGTACACAGCGGGATTTAAGAAAGCACGCTTAATGTTTACATTATCTAACCTTATTTAATAAAGTCGTCCCACTGAGAGGGAGAGGAGAATCTTGTATAACAGGGAGAAAGGTTACAGGGTTACACTCATAAAAACTGATGTATCAAATGACTTACAGGTTAAACCAAAAAATAATTATGACTTAACAGCGTGTACACGCTTCTTTGCTGAGACTGTTTTTCTCCATACCACTCATACCACAGTTTATGCTTCCTGGGAGTTTAGCAGAGTTGAATGGCACATTTAGCCAATTTAGTTATGACCCCAGAAATACAGATTAGAAAAAACAGTCACTGTAACTGTAAACAGCCTATATTGGATAGAGCTGATCTGAGTGTGTTTTCTGGCAGTGATGTTTACAACACACGCTTTAATTGGATGTCGCGCTGCTCTGAGAAAAAAAAAGAAAGAAAGCCAAACATGTGCTGTTATTTTGTGGTGCTTCCAGTCAACTTGTAGTAGTGCATACTGCAGAGACTTCTAACACAACTGAAGGTGGTTATAACAGTTATTTTTAACACTGTTTTCTGGCTTTTTATGTGTTATATCGTCAAAGAAAGATATAACGCCTTTATAACCTCCCACCACATCTTAAGGGGGATCAATTACACCTTTACCCATGTTTTGACCTTTATAAAGGGGATAATATATGTATGAGTAATCCCTATGAACCTTTAGAGTGCTCTAGACTTTTTCTGCTCTTGGCTCTGTACAATGACAGTGGGACAGGATGTTCTCAGTATGGCCATCCGAGGCCTTAGATGATAGGAAAGATGGATGCAGTCACTGTGATGTCAACTAGAACATTTTCAGCCTCATCATGTTGGTGTTTTGAAGCCAGCTGTGACTGGAGAGGGATTTGTTTGACTGAGAAACCAATTTATCACTGACAATTTGTCAGGCAACTTCCTCGAAAATCCTCCTTTCTTACTTTTACACAGAATCTTTTTTACAAACTGGATGTCATGGTTTATTCAAAATGATCTGAAACAAGGGACTGCGTCCTAAAACTCATCAGGAAAGAACTGCTACATTCTATTTTCCCATAGACTTCTATACAACTAAAACCTTTTTTGAAGCTGCCCCCTTTTACTGGTCATTAGCTGGTCATTAAAATATATAAGATTAATTGCATTAAATAGTTCACTTTTTAGACTCAGAAGCTGTCTCAATCTTTGATACTATCTACACTCAATCAATCAGCCAATTAAGTGGCAGCAATTTAATGCATTTTAGGCATATAGACATGGTAAAGATGACCTGCAGAAGTTGTTGGTGCCAGAAGAGGTTGGTCTAACTTTTTCAGAAACTGCTGATCTAATGGGTTTTTTCCTGGACAACCAGAGAATGGTTCAAAAAAGAGAAAATATGGACGAAAATGTTTTGCTGATATAAGAGGTCAGAGGAGAAGGGCCAGGCTACTATGAAGCTATGAAGGTAACAGTAATACCAAACTCATTACAATAGGCTGCAGAAGAGCATCTCTAAATGCACACCATGTTGAACCTTGAAGTAGACTGGTTACAGCAGCAGAAGACCGCACCAGGTGCCACTCCTGTCAGCTAGGACCAGTAAACTGAGGCTACAATTCCCATGGGATTACCAGAATAGGACAACAGAAAACTGAAATTTAAGTCTTAGGCAAACAGATCTGGCTTCCGAGCTAGGCAGCCCTACCCACCTGCTGCTCATACCATTTGTTTACAAGTGCCAGCCATTCAGAAGAAAGATGGCTGTTTCAGAGAGAGGGTGACCTTAAAGACTGTACTAATACGCAGTATAAGATAAATACGAATTTGCGTAATCCGCGAATGCTTTCGAAGTATCTAACAATAAAATTATGGAGCGTTAACTTAGCATGACAGATCCCCTTTAAGTGATGTGTCACCAACCCTTTGTGTTTTTAAATGCATAACCTGACTCTATTAAGCCATACATCAAATTTTTTATATATAAATAGGGCAAGGTGATAAAAATGGTGTTGCTTATTTAGCATCTCATATTACCTACTTGGCAAGTTCTAGCCAACAACTAGAACTAATGCCTCTTTTTAATACCTGCATGTGTTTAAAATCTGTGACTCCCAGTCTTGGCAAGTAGATGCAATTCACGTAAATAAGCTTTCTTCCACTTATGAGGTTGTCCGTGAAACATGCCTGCGACAGAAAGACGTAATAAAGTGAGAAGTTTAAGGAGTGAACTGATTCAATGGAGGCTAACTAGCTTCTTTTTTCACCTTGTCAATGTTGTCACCTAAGGTCAGGTCAGGTTTAACTTACTTTATATTGTGGAAATCCTAAAGACTCAATCCATCTCGCAACATCATGACAATCCCACTGTAGGAACTCCATGTTGCCTTTAAGCATGTTGCCATGGAAACTGTTACCTGGCATTAGGCGTTAATAAGCGTTTACTTCGAAACGTTTTTATAAAATCACTTTTATTTTTATTTTGTCCTAAGAAAGTACCGGGCCTTGTATTTACGGCAAGGGACATCTTTAACACAGAAGTTTGAAAACAGTTTTTTCCTTATCCTTTTTTTTCCAGGATCAATCAAGTGTCACCGACGACTCAACTGCTATGGCTTTGTTTTCCTCGCCACAGCCAATCAGTGTCTCGTCATTTAGGGTGGCTGGTATACCGCGCAGAACGATTGGCTTTTAAGTTAAGTATATCCCGCCCACACTGAAAGGAATCAACGAATGGTTGCGTGCGCAGTTTTCGTTGATCCACACATTATCCGCATTGGTTCTCCTCGTTCACATCCACACCAGGGACAGGTTGTAGATCGGCGAAAAGCGCAGCTTCGTATTCACCGCTCTGCCCTCTGGAACCTTTCTCAAGCTCAAGTTCTCTTTGCACTCCAACGTCTCCTGGGTCGGTTGAAGGGCTTCGGAGCAGGAAAAAAAGCACTGCACTCTCCACAATGGCGGCAATTCTCCGATCCCTTTTAAATAAGAAGGTAGAGTAAGATAATGAACGTGCAATATACAACTGTTTGTTTGGTTGAGTGTTTATGCACCAAACTCGGCTAACAACCTGCGCTGTTAGCTAGCAAAGTCACACGTTGTACACAGTCCACTCCTCCTTTTTGCAAGTACATGACAATATATTAAGTGATTGGTCAGCTAACAACAGGCTTTATTTACATCACGTGGACAGATATGATACGTCAGTGGATCATTCAGACGTGCCTCTTGAGACCTTGCACAGACAGTGATTTAAAAGCTCTAAATAATGGTCTGATATGTCATTTCTCACAGGCCCCCCTCCAGCTGGGTCGTATGTGCTACTCATCCTCCTCAGTGGTAAGAGCCATCACTCAGGACCTTTTATAGCTTAGTAGTGGTGCCGTGTTATGCGCTAAGGGCCGTCTCTTCTGATTGTCAGAAGAGTATGCTTGTTTACTTTTGTCAGATTGTGTTACAGCATGACATTTGTTTATAACAGAGTAATATTTGCGTTATTGGAAAAACATATATGTGTGTGTGTATTTTGGTTAAGTTTTTGAATTAGCATAATTTCTAAATGATTTTATTTATCACTTCGAAGTGAGTCTTGGCTAAGAAAGCACAGGATGTCAGACTAAATTCCGAAGCCTTCCACCAAAACCTCAAAAGAGGCAATTTCTTTGCTCATTACAACATTAATTTCTTTGATTATGTTTATTGTGCATGTTTTCAATATTTTTTTGGCTAGTGTTTGAAATCTCAGTCAAAAGTATATCCATCACATCCAGTCAGAGACATCAATTTTTACAGTTGTTTGCACTGCAGCTTTGAATATTAGCTTTTAAGACATCAATGTCAAATGGCCCGTTAAAGGATGCAGTCCCATAGATGAAAATGCAAAGTGGGAAAACTGCAGAGAGGGAAGTTATAATTACTTTTAAATGTATTTTGCAGCAAGGAGCATTGTGTTGCAAGTCATCATTAACAATATATCACTTCAGGAGAGTGGTTGGCTCGGTGTACATGGAGGTCAATATTTGATCACCTTTATTCTTTAACACAGCCTAAACTCTCTTAGGCAGCTTTCTTGTAATTTCTTTAAGTAGTCTTCATGAATAGTTCTCTAGGCTTCTTGAACGACATCAAAGCTCTTCTTTGAATGTTGGCTACCTTTTATTCTGTTCTCTGTCAAGACAATCCCACACTGCTTCAATAATGCTGAGGCCGGGCTCTGGGGAAGCCAGTCCATGACTGATGGTGTTCCATTGTGTGTAGGTGTGTGTTTGCGGGCTTTTTCTTCCTAACCTTTCTAACTTTTACTATATTGGCAGTGTATATGGGATCATTGTCATGCTGAAAAATTAAGCTTTTGCCAATCCAAAGCTTTCCAGTGTTGAATAGTGGAACAAACCCTGATGGTACTTTTCCTGTTTCTTAAGGACATGACTTTCAGATACTGTTCATCTACTGCTGTAGATAATGTTTAGGCCTGCCACTTATTCTTTTGTCTTTCAGTTGTTGAGTTTCCTCTAATTTTTTCAAGGGAACAGTGCACAACATGCCAAGATATGAGACGTTTTGGGCTAATGGCTCTTTAAGAATCACCTTGTAGGTGCAAAACTACTATTTGATGCCAGTTTTTAGCATTTTTTCATTGACTCAACTACAGAAGTAGGAACAAATGATGTGTTTTTGCTACGAGTAACATTCTTCTGGAAGGACTGGACTGTAGCCAGTGTATAAAGAAAAACTTTGTAAGAGTTTCAAAAAGCCTGGAGAACTATTTCTCAAGACTATTCTAAAAAAATCCAATAAAATGAATAAATAAATAAATATGTCTCTTCGGTAGCAAAATATAAAGAAAAGTGGCTCAGGACTCTTGCACATTTTATATATGTTAAAGTTTAATAGATTCCCGGTGTTATTTTTTCTTTTTTTTTTCTCAAACTGAAGCTGTCTATTTTTCTGTCAGTCGACTGCTGCAGTGCTAATGGATATAGACCTTGACTTTTCCAGTGCATACGCACTGTATACTAAAAATCTATCTTGAGTTAGGAGGAGGAATGGGATTGGAACACGGGTAATGTAGCATGGAAGATGTACAGCTTTGCTTGGAAATGTCTGAGGCAAACTTAAATTAAACAATTCAAAATGAACCTGTAACACAGCTGAGTGCATGCAAAGTGAAGTAGAGCAAAATGCCTTGGAAAATAACTGCATATGTTGTGGTGATGAATGGATGCGATGGCGACTGATGCATCCAGATTGAATCATATGCTTCTTTGATCTTCTAGCCCACCACCAAGCTGTTCATCGATGGCAAGTTTGTCGAGTCCAACACGTCTGAGTGGCTTGACATCCACAACCCTGTAAGTATTCATAGATGAACTGTGCCCAACCTGCACAGAGGCTGGAGTAATGCGATCTGGCTGCAAGTATACAGTATAAAATTTGTTGTAGTAACTTGTGAATATTGGATGGAATAAATAAGTCCTGATTTGTCAAATTTTAATTGCCTAATATGTAAAACGACAGAAATCTGAGCCCAGTCTACACAACCCGTCATGCTTTATATCCTCCAAGAGACGAGACTAGTGCATAGCTTGTCAGATACTAGCCTCTTGCAAAACAGTGATGAGCGATTGTAGCATGAAAAGATATTCATCTACTTCCACCGCATAAGGATAAAAATAAATGTTTTTTGTTATTAATATTAATGAAATGATGCACATGCAAATAATGACTTCCCCTGCTCTCAGTTTGCTTGTCTGATTGTCTTTATGGACCGTGTCCTGTTCTGCAGGCCACTAATGAAGTGGTGGGACGTGTTCCTAAAGCTACACAGGAGGAGATGCTGGCAGCTGTGGACTCCTGCTCCAGAGCCTTTCGCTCCTGGTCCGAGACCTCCATCCTCAGCCGGCAGCAGATCTTCCTGCGCTACCAACAGCTCATCAAGGACAACATTGTAGGGAGATGGGTCACATATATGTCAAAATAATTTATTGATTTTGTTGAAATAATTCTCTCTAAATTCTTCTTCTAACATTTCAGAAAGAGCTGGCTAAGATCATCACTTTGGAACAGGGCAAAACTCTGGCTGATGCAGAGGGAGACGTATTTAGAGGACTGCGTAAGTAACGCATTGACTCGACTTTTAGTCTTCCTTTTAGTCTTTGGCGTCCTGATTAGATTAGTCCTGCTGTAGATATAGATAAGATCAAATTCCTCAAGTGAAGCAGTTTATACAACAGTCAACACTCTATGCAAAAAGGGACATTGAGCTTTAATTTAAAAGTGGACAGTAGTAATAGTTGGGCCATATTAGAGGCTTTAACCGCTTTTAATAAGGCTTTAGTTCCAAGAAGAAAAAGGCTGCAATGCTTTTGCAGCAGTACAATAATAACTCCTGATGTTAAAGTGTGTTCCTGTCTTCTGTAAAACACTTTTCACACTATGCTTTTAGCTGCACTCTATTTAAAGATAATTACGCAGCTTCCTTTGCTGAGGTGCACTCGTTCATTCTGGCAGCCTTGCATCAACGGGAATCATGTTTGGAAATTAAGGGCTGTGTGTGGTTGCAGACGAAGGAATTAATTTTTGTTTATTACAACACGCAGCTGCCAAGTAATTTTTTTTTGTTTCCTTTTTTTGTTCTTGGTGTTGATCCCAGTTTCAGGATGCCTAAATTATTCTGGCAGGCTAACTTTTCTATTATCAGCTGAAAGACAGGCTACATGTGCAGGTGCGCTGCAAGTACTGGGGCTAATGGTGCTTGAAATACTTACAAGTTTTATTACAGTTTTTTCATGGGAAATGGAGCTGGCAGGCTTTTCTTTTTTTAATCTTAAGAGGCAAATGTGTAAATTTCAATAATGGACTCATCAGTTAACTGTGTATGTGTTATTTCAGATTGCTTATCTAGGCACTTTGTTATTGGCTGACTTCCTAAATCCTTTTCTTGCTCATTCCTCAGAGGTGGTTGAACACGCCTGCAGCATTACATCCCTCATGCTGGGGGAAACCTTACCCTCCATCACCAAGGACATGGACACCTACACCTACCGCCTGCCCATCGGAGTGTGTGCCGGCATCGCCCCTTTCAACTTCCCCGCCATGATTCCTCTGTGGATGTTCCCTGTCGGGATGGTGTGCGGCAACACCTACCTGATGAAGCCCTCTGAGCGAGTCCCAGGCTGCACCATGCTTTTGGCCAAAATGCTCCAGGATGCCGGAGCACCAGATGGTACACTCAACATAATCCACGGACAGCATGCAGGTGAGTGCGTAATTCCCTGCTCATTGAGGAGCTCACAGTCTGTGTGTGTCATAAACAATAGAGAAAGGTCCAAGGATGAGTCAAACATTAATCATATACCCTTCTGGCAATATGTAGATAAGATATTTCCATAAACTGTGCAGCCTATATCTGTAAGTAATCTACAGGCATTGTTGAAGCAGGAGAATTTGAATCTCCGTATCAGTGCTCGTATATTGTGCCCTGAGGGTGTGACACAGAAGAACAGAAAATATTGACTTTTTTCCTTGTTTGTGCAGCGGTAAACTTCATCTGTGACCACCCGGCCATCAAAGCCATCAGTTTTGTGGGCTCCAACCAGGCTGGAGAGTACATCTACGAGCGGGGCTCAAAGAATGGCAAGAGAGTGCAGTCCAACATGGTATTCACAGACCGAATATGCTCTTCTTACACTGGCAGTGTTTAGATGGCACATGGTGACAGTAAATAATGGGGCAAGAATCAGCTGCCTCTCCAGTCAGGTCTTTGTCCTTGGTTGAAGTCCAACTCTTAATTGCTTTGGACAGCAGCTGGCAGCTGTAGTCCTTGTCCTGCTCTGAAGCTGGGTGACTTTGGTGTAACAAGATACAAACCAGCTTCTTGTGCTGGTTAGAGTGGCGCTTGAGTATGTAGAGCGACGCCTGTGAATCAAGTCCTTGACTGACACAAGAGCAGCAAAATAAGAGCAAAAAGCGCACCTAATAGTAAGTCTGTTGTGCTATCTGGGAAGAAAAATTAACAATTATTTGCAAAAATAAAGAAATAGTCGGGTGGATTGCAGGTATGTTGGTCTTGAGCTGGGAAACATACCTGCCAGATCTCATCTATAGTAAGTCCGTGTCTGGGAAATCCTGATGGAACTTAGTTTTATTTATTCATTTATTTTTTAGACTATTTTTAAAAATTGTTATTACTAATATGAATGAAAATGGGTAGTGGTCTATTTCCTGTTGCTGTTACCAAGACAGTGATTAAATCCTCTGCTGTCAGTCACTGGGATTTGTAGCATATGTGATTAGCGCTCTTATGTCTCTGTTTGATGTTCTGCACTCTTTTGGAGTGAAATCATACAGATTTTGTATCCTACATATTGCATTTAGGGTGCCAAGAACCATGGTGTGGTGATGCCTGATGCCAACAAAGAGAACACCATCAACCAGCTAGTGGGCGCTGCTTTTGGAGCAGCTGGCCAGCGCTGCATGGCTCTCTCCACTGCTATTTTTGTTGGGGAGTCTCGTGAATGGCTCCCAGAGCTGGTGCAGCGCTCTAAATCGCTCCGCGTAAACTCAGGTAACTTGTTGTGTAACCGTATCGCCATGAAAAATAAATAAATAAATTACGTCAGTTGGCATGCATACTGCCGTTTTTCTTACACGTCAAAATGTGTGTTTTAGGTGATCAGCCTGGGGCAGATGTGGGTCCCTTGATCACCCCAGAAGCCAAAGCCAGGGTAGAGTCTCTGATCCAGAGTGGGGTTGATGAAGGTGCCAAGCTGCTGCTGGACGGGAGAAATGTTAAAGTCAAAGGATATGAAAATGGAAACTTTGTAGGACCTACCATCTTAGCTGGTGTTATGGTGAGCTGAGAACTTTTAATTTGGGTCAGATGCTATTAAAGTAATGTTAAACTAAACTGTCTAGAATGTTTTAATGTAATAACATTTTTTTGTTTTTGGTAGGTGCTGTAATTATCTGAGGCAAAAATAAATGATCGCTTCAATCAGTTCAGTGTCTTTGATTAGGGTTGTTGGAAATGAAATAAAATCAGTCCTCATCTCCTTGAATGTGACCACAGATTTTGATTTTCCCCTCCTGCTGAGCACATCTTTAGAACAGACCTCTGTGAAAATTCAGATTTTTGGCTTTAAAAGTAGATTTAAAAATGCTTTTATTCGTAAGCCTGAACGTTTGAATCTTCAACAAGCAGCCCTCTCAGCATGAGAGTCCCCCCCCGATCCGTTCTGGTTTCTGGTTATAAGTGTTGAGTGTCACACAAAGCTGACCTTAAAATAGAAAGTAGCTGTAAGTGCTGTGAAATGCATTTAAAGCAGTTTTTCACCTTTCTTCCCCGACACAAACCTGCTCGTGCTTTGTTCTGTTAAGAATTCCTTTGTAGAGTTTGAAGTCCTGATCGTTTTCCCTCTGCTGTTCTTTTCAGCCCAACATGAAATGTTACAAAGAAGAGATCTTTGGACCGGTCCTTGTTGTCCTGGAGGCCGACAGCCTGGACGAAGCCATTTCTTTAATCAACCGAAACCCTTACGGTAACGGCACGGCCATCTTTACCACCAATGGAGCCACAGCTCGCAAATACACACACGAGGTGGACGTCGGCCAGGTGAGAGACTTTAAAACATGAAGCTCTTTGTTTGCTGAAGATATAGTTTCAAACAAGCGTGTTAACCGGCCACCTTTGTGGTATTTCAGGCCACGGTGAGTCACCCGTTTGAGCCTTGGATGAGTAAGCGGGTTTGCGTGGGAGGCGCTTTATTTCTGAAAAAGTAAAGCAGACATGTGAAGTGGGAATGTTTTTATTGGAGTGAAGCTGGTTTTACACTGCCAGCTGAAACTATGTCATATATTACCTGCCAATGCATTAAAACATGGACGAATCCCAAATGTGTGGATTAGTGCAGCAGGAGCCAAGTTGTAGTTCATCTTTGGACTGGCTGATAATTGAATGCTGGTCCAGTGGTGCTGATAGGCTCCTTAAATGTATATTCACGGGTCTGTTTTTATTGAAACTGTATGTTGATCTTGGATTTTAAACACCAGGCCTTACTCCCTTTGTAAGCTGGCCAAATTAAACAAATTATGCTTTGATCATTGTTGTATTTCTAGCCTGCAATAGATTTGTGTTTTCATAATCCACACATGCGTTTTTATAGATTGGTGTGAATGTGCCCATCCCCGTCCCACTCCCCATGTTCTCCTTCACTGGTTCCAGAGGTTCATTCAGGGGAGATACCAACTTCTATGGCAAGCAGGTAAATAGCAGAAGTAGTTTATTATCCCCTCAGATCATTGCTGTTCCCTCCACTGAAGTATTGAAAGAGCACAATGCAGACACTTTGTCATGTGCTAGATAGCTCACTGACATATCTGTTATCACTTTACCACTAGGGCATCCAATTCTACACTCAGATCAAGACTATTACGTCGCAGTGGAAGGCTGAGGATGCCACTCTGACAAGCCCGGCTGTCACAATGCCAACCATGGGACGCTAAGCTAAACTGACAGTGCATCTAACCTTCAGAGACTTCTTACATGCCTTAAGAAGCCCAACGAGGGATTGGAAGTGGTTACGATATCTTTTGATTGGTCAAATGTTCATACTGAGGATGATTACTTAGTGACTGGGCAGCAAAGAAAACGAATGTCAGGATTTACAAAGTTAAAACAAATACCGGTCACAATTTACATCTTTAGAAGTGAAGATAAAAAATGGACTTAATCAGTGATGCTGTGAATCTGTACATTGGTTTATTGCGTATTTTTTTGAACCCATTTTTCTCCTCACTTCCTGTACAGAGCAGTGGGATCATGACTTCATAGTGGCTAGTCCTTTTTCATGATCCGTTGAGTGCCGTGAAAGCACAAAGATCAGCGATTCTGACGCCGAGTAGTTACAGCAAATGTCTTCCACTGTTATCCCCTGTGTGTTTCATTAGCTTCATCGGTTCAATATGTGAATAGGCAAAAGCCTACATGAGAACATGGACACAGACATTTCCTCACTTCAGTGAAACTGACATAATGGTTGCAGCACTTGCTTTTTTACATGATCAGTGTACCCTGCTGTATACTGTCCAATGTGGAGATTAGTGTGCGTGTCAAATTAAAGTTCACAGTTTTATACTGTACTGTCATAGTATTGGTCATGGGTTAAATATATTTCATGTCAAATATATTCTTTATTAACCATTACGATGGCATTTATAGTATGAAACTGTGCTGCAGTTAGTGTGGCTACTTGACTGAATAAAGCCACTATAACAGGACTCAGTTGTGGTGTGATTTCTGTTGAAATAATTCCGTTTTTGTTCATGTATTCATATAATGATAATAATAATACTAATAATGAGCTCCGAAGATGAAAAGCAGGTTGCAACTTTGAACTTGCGGTAATTTTGCCACTCAATGCGATCCTGTTGTTTTGAATCCCTGTCAAAGGTTAGCATTAGAGAGGATGCTTCCACAAGCACAAAATTAAGCACCGGGCGTCCTCCCATTCACAGGACTGAGCAAACAAGCTGTTTATTGTTCTTGACACCAGTGTGTTATGCGAGCTCAGCACGAGACCAAAAACACTGCCGCTGACGTCACTGGGAGTCAGCTGTGAGCAGCGTGCTGCTAGCCGGACATCATGGTGAGCCTCTGTGGTGTTTTCGCGTTTAGTAAGGCATAATTAGGGCAGCTGCTAATTCTCTGTGGTGTAATTAGCTGTCATGTGTTTTTTTTTAAGAATTCCCTGTTCAAGTTTTAATATTATTTTATGATTCCGCAGTGCCGTCTGCTTGGCATTAGCTTGTTCTCAAACTTCACTGGCTAGCTTTCTGCAACACTTCAGTCATGCGAGTTATCCGATAGCTGGCGAAAACTAATACAACAGGGATGTTAAATAAGAGTCAGCGCTGTTAACTTTCAGCCTAACTTCAGTTATCAGTCGTACGCAGGGTAGTGTTAACAAGTAAGATAAGAAAACTGGAAAGTTGGGATAACGTTATCGCTACATGTTCAAACGAAAGACAGTAAATGTTAATGTAGGCTATTTAAAACATTAGCGGCCATCACACATGCACGTTATTACTTTTGTTTGCTAGCTTAACCAGCCTAATTGATACCCTTCCAAATTGAATTTGGTTTCTTGAAACACTGATGTGCTGTGTGTAGCAAGCCAGTAAATATTAATATGGACTATATACACTTACCGGCCACTTCACTTACTAGTACCGGATTGGACTCCCTTTTGTCTTTAGATCTGCCTTAATTCTTCATGGCGTGGATTCATCAAGGTGCTGGAAACATTCCTAATAGATGTTTGTACATATTGACATGACATCATCCCACTGTTGCGGTTCCTGTTCCACCACATCCTAAATGTGCTTTATTAAATTGAAGTCTGGTGAGTGTGAAAGCCGTTTGAGTACAGGGAACTCACTGTCTTGGCATGTTCAAGAAACCAGATGAGTACACTGTGGTCACAAAGGAGTGGGTTTAGTCAGTGACAATACTAAGGTAGGCTGTGGTGTTTAAATGATGCTGGTTTGGTGCAAAGGTGCCCCCACACCATTCTTTGGTTGTTTCATGTCTGATTCTTGGTGAGTCTGTGTGAGATGTTGCTTCAGTTTTCCACTCTTGACTGACAGGAGTGGCATCTGGTGTGGTCTTCTCCTGCTGTTGCCCGTCTGCTTGAAGGTTTGATGAGTTGTAACGAGTGGGCATTTGAGTTGACTGTTGCCTTCCTATCAGCTCCAAGCAGTTTGGCAATTCTCTGACATTTTTGTCCGGAGAACTGCCATTCATTGGATATTTCCTCTTATTCGGATCATTCTCTGTAACTCTTAAATATGATCATATGGGAAAATACCAGTAGACAGACAGACAGACACACACACATTCATTTGTATGCTCCTCTTACAATCTGAAATTGCATATAACATTCTATACATTTGTCTTTCCTGTTTTATTTTTTATCACAATTTCAGGACAACTTTAAAACAAAAATGAGTTTTGGATTATTTTTTAGCCTTTATTCCCATTGAAGTGTAACATCAAAAACCAAGTTTTGATTGCAAATGATTACACCAAATTTGCAAGCACACTGGTTGTGATGTTTAATCTATGCAGATTGGTCTGATTTTTTTTTTCCCCCATGTTCAGAGCAGATATTGAGACTACAAATAAAAATTGCCTCACCCTGTTTTTTTGAAAGACTCACAGACGAGCATTTCTTTTTACTGTGTTCATTTTGGTAACTTGCTCCAAATCATAGCACATGTACAATCGCTGAAATTAAAAAGTGAAATTTGCATTTAGAAGAACATTTCTGATGTTAAATATCTGTTAAATTTCTTTGCAATCATTGCGACATTGTCTCAGCAGTGTTTCTAATAGGAGCACTTGACTTGAGTTTTTAAGGTTTCATAATTGTGCACTTCTGTAAAAAGATGTTGAGACTTGCTCCAGTTGCCAGGCATGTATCGATTGAACATCAAGATCAAAGTCAACCAATTTAAGTTCAACAGGGTGAAATTTTTATGTTTCTTAAATGTTCTGCTGGAGTTGACTAAGCAGGTAAGGAAGTTGAGATATATTATCTCTGGGGTTGGTTGAAAGGTATGATGGGGTGTGGTCAAACACAGTAGGTGTAAATCACTTAATTGCTTCCTACCACTCTGTAGCTTGTCACGCTGTAATTTAACATCTCCCAGTACTAGCCAGGAGCAGTTCTGGAGCACTTCAAAACAATTTAAGCTCTGTTTGTTTTTCATCCTCCAGAATGAAGATGAAGCCTGCCGTGCCACTTCTCCTCCTGGCCCTGCTCGCTGTCACAGGGCTGAGCCAAGCCCAACTCGGGAACTCTTTCCTGGATTTCTCCTGGATCCTTCCCAGTCTCAGTCGGCCGGCGAACCACAGCCGCATCTTCTACGCGGTGATGTTTGATGCAGGGAGCACGGGGACACGCATTCATGTCTACACCTTCATCCAGAGCGACTCAGGTAATACAGGCCAGAGGTGTCTCTTTAAGCCTGTTCTCTTCCCTATATTTACTTATTTCCTTAGGTTAGCGGCGTTATGTGCTCAATACAGAAACAGTGACATGTAATGAATGCAGGCTGCCTGCAGAAAGCCTAGCATAAATATTCTAAGGGTTTTTCTCACAACGTAAAGAGTAGCAGGGAGACCTCTGGTGCTGTACAAAAAAAACTGAAGTGCTGTGCAGCTTAAGTAGCACGCTTCAGGTGAACTGAAGTGAATATCTATACTTGCAGTTCTTTTAAATCCATAAATGCTCACTTCAAGGTGCGTAGGTAATTCCATTAATAATCCTTTTTGGTCAGATTTAAGTCGGAGTGTCTCATCTTAAACATGGCTATATGTACACTAAGCAGATTTATACCTCCCTAAATTAATTTAAGAGGTTCTATATGTGACGTGGGTGGCTCTTGTGTCTTTCAGAGCAGCTCCCCATGTTGGACAATGAGATGTTTCATTCCATAAAGCCTGGCTTGTCGGCATATGTCGACGTCCCTGAAACGGTGAGTTCAGCGTTTCCTCTGATCAGTTGCATTGAGTTGGAGGGTGCACTCATTCAGACATTCCTGCTGCCAGAAATGAAAGTGAGAAATGCAAAATGACAAACAAGTCAGGCCCAGCTGACATAACACTAAGTGTCATCTCAGCTCTCAGCAGTCACTCAGTAGACTTTTCGGCTGCTCTGCGGTGATTGTTGTTTCTGTTTAAAAGGCTGGACAAACAGTGAGGATGCTGTTAAAGGTAGCCAAGAGGACGGTGCCTCGTGTGGAGTGGAAGAGAACTCCTTTGGTCCTCAGAGCCACAGCTGGACTTCGGCTGCTGCCCACACAGAAAGCTCAGGCTCTTCTGGACCAGGTAAGAGTGCACTGTCTCGTACTGAGACCTTATTGAGAGGCCTGAGACGGCAATTACACAATACAAGCATTGTGTAGAGTGCAGTTCTTTATCATATGGGAGTTGTTTGGCGCTACAATGTCTGACACCATCGTGAAAAAAACAACAACCCCACAACCTATTATCCAACAAAGCAGCAGGGAGAAAAGGAAAGTGCTGTGGCAGGTATTACAGAGACAGGAGGGGAAGTATTGTTATCAGAGAGCAGGAGATTAGTGTGGAAGGCTCTTGTGGAGGGGATAAGATAGTAATGGATAGCCCTGGGGCACCTTGAATGATAAATGATACTTTATTAATCCCCCCCAAGGGAAATAATTAATCCCTTCAAGCGGAGGGCACCTCTGGATGAGCTACCATTACACTAGATAACATTAAGGCCATCTCACTGTTGCTTTCCTTTGCTCCTAGTTGCACTTAAATCTCCCTTTCTCTCGCCCGTCTCTCCCTCTTTTCCTCAGGTTCAACACGTGTTTGACGAATCTCCTTTTTTGGTGTCAGACGACGGCGTCAGCATAATGAACGGCAAAAATGAAGGTAACGTCTGCCCACCCTCTGCCCCGACAAGCAACACATCCGTCAGATATCACGGCAGCTGTTGTCCTCTCTGAGGTGTTTTGCAGGTGGCATCAGTGATCTGTCTGCCCGCTTTTAGCGTGCTGTGCAGTTTCTGTAAAGAATCGTTGTTTACTGCAGGCATGAACCTAAATTGCTGAAGATTACAGCAGTGTTTTGTGATGACACTTAAGAAAACGAAATGGCATATTACCACAAAGATGAGTCAGTAATTATGCGGTGCAAAAATACTATTGTCTGTTGTGCCGTTGTGTAATTGATTAGTCAGCGTTTCAGCCTCGTTTATAGGACTACATGCCTTTTATATATGCAAAATTAGTTTCTTAAATGGTCTTTGTTTTCACCTGAAATGACAGGTTTCTGTTTTCTTACTTTTCTTTTGTGCTAATTTTGTAAATGTAGGACTCCTGGCTTGGATATCGCTGAACTTTCTAACAGGCAAGTACACTGCATTAAACAGTAAAATATTTGTACCTCTTTTTCGTACTTTATATCCAGGTTTAACTTTGTATCTAAAGGTGCCGTCGCGTTATCACACCTCATGTTCACAAATAGAGGCTAAATGTGTCCGACTATGAATTTCCTGCCTACAGGAGTGCTCTGATCTTTATCAGATAGGATCCAGCGATTTTATACTTTGGCTTGTACATGTTTGCCAAATAGGCCTTTTGAAGATAACATCGCAGGTGTAACTGATTCGGTCCTTTGTGTTGTGGTTTCTGGATTAAAGTGTGACTTTTTTTTTAGGTCACCTGAAAGCGCGAAGCAAGAAGACAGTGGGAATATTGGATCTGGGAGGAGGATCAACGCAAATCACTTTCCTGCCCAAACTGAGGGTCAGTTGTTTGAACACTTGAGAGAAATCTGTCTGATCTCTAACCTTTGGTGATAGTAACCCTCTGTGCTCTCTGTATTCCACTGTAGAAAACCACTGAAAGTGCTCCTGCTGCTGACTACACTGCTAAGTTTGATGTCTTAAACTCAACATTTGAATTGTACACTCATAGGTAACTGTTTCAGAAACGACTGTATGCTTCATGAGACATAATACAGTCCATTTTAATTCAGTGTGAATGAATAAGAAATTGCTTCTTGATTTCACATCAAGATCATTTCCATATTTTCCTTTTTCACATTTAAAATTAGCCTCAAGTTCTGACACTGACTCTGTGACTTCACTCGGATCTGTATTTAATTAGGAAAACGTCTAGTATCTGTTTAGTCATTAGGATGTGTATTATAGGCAAACACCACTTGTTTGCCTTCTTTTGAGGATGACTTATTTGTCACATGCACAGTCTGTTTCTGCTTGGTTTTCTAAGTGTGTAACAATTCTTCAACTTCATGCAGCTATCTTGGAAATGGACTGATGGCGGCACGGTTGGCCACACTGGGAGCTCTGGGTGCAGAAGGTACTGTGCTGTACATGAACTAAATGTGTTTCTTTGCCATTATTCATGTCAGTGTCATCATTGCACGTCACTGATGGATACTGAGAAGAAGGTGGGTCAGTTCAAATGGTTTCTTTTTTAGATTTTCCAAATCTCGAGAAGGAAAAGTAAAGAAAGATATTTTTGTGAGATGTAGTTTTCTGTTATAAATGATTCTGGCCCTGAGATACACTGAGATGAATCACTGAAGTGCTTCAGAGAAAATTGTGTTAGTGACTGCCTGAGTTTTTTTTTTTTTTTTTTGAGTCATTCTATGACCACGGTAACCTTTGTGTGAAGCTGTTGAACCAGTCACGAGTTTAAACAAGTGGTGTCTGCGCTGTCACAGGGTTGGAGTGGCAGGTTTTTAAAAGTTCCTGTCTGCCAAAGAAGTTCAGGGATGAATGGAGCTTTGGAGGTCTAACCTATCAAGTGAGCGGGGACCCAGATGGTATGATCCCATTTACTTATAACAAGCTGTAAGCAGATGAAACCCAAAGCTAAGGTTTGCAAGGAAGAACTCAAAAAATGTCCATTGATTTTTTTTTTCTTGGGTTTTACAAAAGATCTTATCTGTTACCAGATGCGAGCAAAATGCATAATACGAAATTTAAATATTAGCAGCAATATGAGCAAAAATATGAGGGCATACTTGGATTACTTGAATGAACATAAGATGCTGACTTTATTCTGCCGTCTCTGTTTTTCTTTCCCCTCCAGGTTACACAGGATACAAGCTTTGTTATCAGGAAGTACTTAAGGTGGTGAAGGGGATTATTCATCAGCCGTACGAGCTTGAAGACTCCAATGTTTTTTATGCATTCTCCTATTACTTTGACAGAGCTGTGGATGCGGGCCTTATCGGTTAGTGAACACACACACACCCCCTTGTACACACCTTATATAATTATACAGACCCAGTAGGGTGTCATTACCCATTCCAGCACTAGACATAGGCAGGGAAATGTGAGTCACTTGCACCTGTCTCAGGGGATTTGATGAGCTATAGGTGTGTAGGTATTAAAGAAATTGCTATTCTCTGCCAGTCCAAGCTGAAAGGCCACAAGCTCTATTACTAGTATTATGGAAATGTACATGTAGACCTGTTCTTGTAATGAATGGTGTAGCATTTTTAAATGTGAGTAAGATGACCTCAGTCACCTCCGTTGCAGATGAGGTCCACGGAGGGATGCTGGAGGTCAGAGACTTCAAGAAGAGAGCCAAGGAGGGTGAGATGGGCGAAGGAATGCATCATTACTATGACAGATCTGCAGCTCCCTGTACTTGAGACACAGTGTGCATCTCAATGGAGCTCATTTCTATCTGAAATCTTGCCCTCATCCACAGCAGAATACAGATGACTGATTATTCCTAACACCTAACAGCCCTTATTTATCCTTTTCTCTGCTTAGTGTGCAATAAGATGACCAAGTACCCTCCCATCCACCCTTTCCTGTGTATGGACATGACTTACATCACTTGTCTACTGAAGGATGGGTTTGGCTTTAAAGAGAACACAGTTTTGCAGGTGAGGCAGCATTGTGTAATAAAATTAACAGGGTTCTGGCCTTGGTTATAAGAATGCAAACGAAGCAGTACACCCAATGCAACAATTTTTCACAAGGCTGCGCGGCTTTATGAATTCAGCTATTTATGTTTCGAGCTGTTTAGTTCAAACTTGCAGATGAATCATAAGATGGAAACCTATCAAAAGACACAAGCAATGTTTCAAATGAAAAGGTTTAAAATAGCTCCTCACACTTCATAGCATTTTCACAGGCCTTCTTCAAAGAGGCCCTGACACATTAGTCAAAGAAGAGATGGTAATATCTCATCCTACCTTTTTATGTTTGAAAATTCACTATGTACACTGAAAACAGCAGATAAGTGTGCTACCAGAAATTGCAGGGTGAGTTGCATTTCAGAAACCCTCCCCAGGGACTGGGAACCTTTGGAGGGGCTCTGTGCATTTCCACAGTAGGGAACTGGGCCAAAAATGTTATTTTCTGATAGTTTCATGGCACTTACATTCTAAAGCATATATTAACACCCAACACCTCCACACAGCCATGCAGGAAAAATGAAGCACAGACAGATTTAGTGCGGATATAAGAAACACTGGTTGCAGCCAGTGGTACCCGTCAGCAGAGTGATAACAATATTCAATCTGCCTTTTTCGGCTGAGAGGTAAAAACTGCAGGCTTAATCTTGCTTGGGGCACCAGCTATAGGCCAGACCTTTTCAAGAAAACTACTGGGTCCAGAAATGGCATCAAAAATGATTGGGCTGCTGTAAGAAACTGACCAATGAGATTCTGTCTGCTTTGACCATTTTCTTATTTACCCAACTTTCACTATATAATGCTATCAGATGTAACACCAAAAGAAAAGTGTCTCTGCACTAGTATTGCATCAGTGGAAATGAGATAAAAGACCTTCAGCTCTGACGCACAGAGGAAGCCAGTGTAACCTGCAGGTTGTAAAAACAGTGGTTGCTTTTATATCTGTCAGCGGGATAACCTTCCCAGTCTCTGAGGGCCTTTAGACTGCAGAGGAAACACAAGCAACCGATGATTTGAAGGGATCTGTGGACTCCTTGGAAAAAAAAAAATTGTAAAAAGTTGGGAGTACTTTGAGTAGAAACTTGTCTGTGTCAATTCTCTTTTAATAAAACAAAGGAAAAGAGGCACTTTTACACAAAAAATTCCATTACCTTTTTTATTTCAGTAAATACAAAAATCCTTTGAGTGATTTGGTGGGTTTTTTTTTTTTTTCCATCCTTAGCTAACCAAGAAAGTGAATAACGTGGAGGCTAGCTGGGCACTGGGTGCTACATTGGATCACTTCCACTACCTGAAGATTCACTGAGAAGTGAGGAGCGTACACTGACAACGAGAAGCTGATTTTAGGTGGCGCTCACTAACCACACTCAAGTAATGTGCACTACCTTATCTAAGAGCAGCAGACAGCTGGTGTTGGTTTTATAAGGGCAGAACTAACCTCATGAGTAATTCTTAATTTCTTTTAAAAAGCAATTATTCTCAAGTGTTAATATATTGAGCTATATATGAGCAATGCATTGCCCCACTCGGAGAACAAGTGAAGCACAAGAGGCTGAATGAAACATTTTACCAATAACACACTCTGTTAATGCACCTCTGGGGATTAGTGGATATAGAATTTATTCGAGATAGATGTTTTCTATTTTACTAAGTCTGATAAACAGAGAGGCCTGGCTTGTTAAGTCATGTAATACCAGCATTTACATGCAGCATTTGATTAACTGCTTGAGTGGTTTTTAATGTTAAGTGTTTCGTTATTAGTCAAAAGAATAATGGCTATAATGGGTGTCTGGTACATTTAAATTTAACTTATCAGCCGTTGAGGTTTTGGGGTACTTGTTTTTCATTAACAACCATCACTGCATTTCAGTGTCTACAATGATGAAGCACATAAGCATTCCTGGTCATTATAGTTTCATAAACTAGCAAAACCCGTCTCAGTATTTCTTTGGGAGTCTTTGTTCTCAAAAACACGAGGAAAAAAAAATGTTTGTACAAACTTTGCCATTTCACGCTTATTAAAATAAAATCATCACTGGTTGCTAATTACAAATATCTACAAGGGTCTACAGGTCTGAAAGTCATCTTTTTACAGATACATATCTATATGTAGTCCACTGTGGCAGTCAGCCCAGTGCTGCTGCAACACGCAGTGTGCGATGTTTGTTGTGAAGGTGGACTACAGCAGAGCAACTACATCTTCTCCATATGCATGGCCCTCCGTTGTCATGGTCACCAGTTCATGCGGTTGAGAGAGAACTACCACAGAGTCTGCAGAGCCTACACAAACACAAAGGAAAGTTCAAAGAGGATGTTATTCACCCTGTATGTATTTAAAATAACATGAAGGTGCAGACATTGTAAAATCAAACCAAGCACTTTCAGCCTTTGTGCTGATGAAGCCGTTCTTGAATTTCTGCAATACATACAAGTTGTATGCAGCTGGGATGTTTCCAGGCTTCCCAGCCACACGTCTGAACTACATCACCTGGCTCTTCAGTGTTCAAATAATTTTAATTTTATTTATATCGCACCAAATCACAACAACAGTCACCTCAAGGCACGTTATATAGTAAGATAAAGAGCCTTCAGTAATAGAAAAACCCAAAAATCAGACCGTGAGAATGGAAAACTCCCTTTTAGTAAAGAGAGTTAAAAAAAAACAAACAACCCCACAAGTAGAACCAGACTCAGGGAGGGGGGAGTCATCTGTTGTGACTGGCTGGGGATCAGGGGAGAGAGACCGGACAAATAAAGAGATCCAGAGATGAATAAGAACTAATGATTAAATGTAGGATGTGTATAAACATAGAGTGAAAAAGAAACAGTGCATTATGTGAAGCCCCCAGGAGCCTCGACCTATTGCAAAGGTCACCTGATCCAGACGTAACTATAAGGTTTATCAAAAATAGTGTTAAGTTTGATCTTTAAAGCAGAGAGTCTGTCTGTCTCATAAATTCAAGCTCCTTCCACAGAAGGATGGAACAAGCTCTTATATTTTGGATAAACAGTTGAAAGTTATGGTTGGCACTGACACTTTGGTCATTGCTTATGTGAACTATGTCATCAACACAGTCCCATAACCATTTACACAGGCGCTTGAATCGCAGTCTTTTCTTGTTTACCAAGTAAAAAAAAAATACTGGCAGCCACCAGTGCAATAACTGCTTGAGTTATCGCGCTCAGATGATTTTCTGAAAGCTTAACCTCTGACCTTGATCTTGAGGTCAAGGTCATTAAACTTCATACTCGTCCAAGAGTTGTGGTAGATGCACCCATGGTATGAATTTTAGAATCCCATGTCGCCTTGTTCTTGAGTAATCGTGTCCACATCGCCCACCTGTGCTGCGGGGTGATGACAATACCGCATCAGCATTTTATGGCTGATTGGTTAAAAATACAAAACCTTGAGAGGTGGGCGAACACTCAAAACAAAAATAATATGCAAGCAGCAGTGCTACACTAGTGAATTTATTATTACCAGCATGAGGTTATCAATGTTATTTACAAATTTGTTTTTAATCTTATTTATTTAACAGGTACAATGCAAAGAGTGCCAGCTGAACTGCTGGAAACAGCCTAAATGTGAAATTTCAGAGACATGAAAACTCGAGCAAACACAAGTCTACACAGCCTGAGTGTAGCCGCCGTTATCAAAAGACTCATTCCCTGAAAAACACTTAATGGGACATTAGTGACACCACAAGTTGACTCAGCATCCCTGACATTAACAGAACATTATGAGCTTCACCAAATGAGAGTTTACTGCAGGGCTACAGCATTGTCAGATGTGTTAGGTGTTTTTTAAATCCACTCTTTATGAACTGCCTTTTTTTCCTGTCATACTTGTTCAAACGCCTACCTGGTGATCTCAGCATGGCATGGTGGAGATTCATGGGTTCCACAGTTGTTGTCATGGTGACCATATTGTCTCCATTCTCACCGTCTGCCTCCAGCAGGCTGCTTTGTGTCAGAGCCTCTCCTGTCAGTTGCACACAGACATCAAACTTTTTGTTTTTCCCAAACCTCAACACAAGAGAGAGCACATTTAGAGTAATCCGTCATCTTTATAGAAACCAGGACTCAACCTGCAGCCTCGGTGTGATCACCACAGGCCAGTGCTGGTTAGAAAATGATGCTCTGAAGTTAAAAAATAATTGATAAAAACTGGAATCTAGATTTCTAGAATGCGTTCTGTATAAATGTTGATTTTTGTTTGCTTATTCTAGTTATTCACAATCAATTTAATAATTAATCCAGTACCTCTTGTCATGTATAAATAACAGAAACTACCAGGCTGTTGTGCAACTGCATCTTCCTTTGCACTGCTTTTACAAAAGACTGGCCTCTTTGGGGAGGCTGACCCGAATAAATCTGCTGTTTATAATTAGAGCTTTGGCAGCGTTTCCTCTGCGGTGATTCAGCTGCTGTGCTTCCCTGCTGCTACAGAGATGTGACAAGGAGGCAAATGTGCTGTCTGCTGTCATTGTTTCATGCTAAAAATGAATTTAAGCTTATTTTGTTCAATTGTTCCAGATGCTGGAATGTGAAAAGCTCAATGAACGATCCTTTTAATCTGAAAGGTACTGAAAATGATACCGAGAATAGAGACAGGAGTGACTGTGTAAATTTGCCTCAGCTGTATTGGAAGATTAACCGTATATATTCACTCAATTATCTCAGCAGGTGAATGCATTTCAATAAAGCAAGATGATGTTATTTTAACTTGGTGATTAAAGACTTCTTAGAGGATCTGACCCCATCACAAAAAGCCCAACAGGCTTCGTTTTTTTTTTCCCCTGCAGCAGCGTTTTGCTGTCTCTGCTTTTTCTTTTTTTGAAGCTATGTGCATTCTAAAACAATTCAGCTACTGGGCCTGAAGAATAAAAATGTGAATGATACATTTTTAAGTGCTAGAAGTCATTAACAATTCAAGAAATGTTCCTAAATGTAAATTAAAGCAACACCATCTCTATGCAGACTTTAAAATGTATGGGCAGCTTGAAGCTACATAATCCAAGGATTAGCATATCCACCCACCACACTGGGTGGGTGGGTGGGTGTGTGTGTGTGTGTGTGAGTGAGTAAGACAGACAAAGGGAGAAAGACCTGTTTCTCTGCTTTCACTACTGAGTCCTTCCTCTCCGTGTCTCTTCCTCATGTGGACGTTTCTGCTGCCCGACTGAGAAAAAGTCTTCCCACAGATCCCACACACATGAGGCTTCTCACCTGGGAAGTACGCACACAGACACCAAGCAAAACTTTATTCTTCTTCTGAACTGCTGCAGGACGCCGTCTACAAGGCGCACTACTTTACACTTTATCTGTAGCTTACTAATTACAAAGGAGCGCACTGCTGCGCAGCTGTGAACTTGTCCCACTCACCAGAATGCACGAGCATGTGTTTTCGTAGACTGGAATACTCTGCAAAGGATCGCCCACAGCCATCTGCTTCACACAGAAAAGGCTTCTCTCCTGAAAGCAGCCACCCACCACAAATATACATATTGTTTACCTCCGCATTACAAAGCCCCAATTAAACTCTTATTTTTGCAGAAAGTATCAGATGCGGATGCGTTCAAAGGGATGCGTTGAATGGCCCCGACGCACTGGAAATTACAATAAACTGCAGCTTTGTTGTTGTCGTTTCTGAAAGCCGCGATGACCAAAATAACCCAGATAAGTCAGCTACGGCTCATTCTTCCAGATATACAGGCGGAAACTAAGCACAGGTCACCTAACTGACTGTGGAGCACGCCATCAGAAACCTTAATGCCACCCTAAATAAAATATGACAGAGTAGTGTTACTGATTGCAGCAGTAAAATGGAGGGGCCAGTGCTGCTGACTCTTCAAATCTCCAGCATTAACTCTGCCAAGGAAGCATTAAATGAGCAGAGTCAAATGGCCTTAGTTAGCTATTGCTTCCAGGACATTTGGGCTTTTAAATGCAGGGGTCCGTCCTGCTTTCCCCACCTGTGTGTGTGCGTCTGTGGTTCTTCAAGTTTCCAGCAGTGGTGAACCTCTTGCCACAGTTCGTCTCCTTGCAAATGAAGGGCTTCTCGCCGTTGTGAGTCCTCATGTGAACCTGCAGCCTCTGCAGCACGTAGAAACTCTTCCCGCAGCCTTCTGCGCCGCACCTGAACATCCGGTCATTCCTGCGAGCCGAGATAAGATGACAAACAAACCTCGACGTCTCTCGTGCACATGCTTCGTTGGTTAAAGCCCGCCACGAGGTCAGACGGGGTAGCCTCAAACAGATCTGCTACGCTGGTATTAACAGAGCTCCTGCCATACAGCTGGAGAAACTCCTGTTGCACAGCAGTGCTTTCTGCTCCCTGCACAGTCTTTCTGCCTCCCCAACAAATAAAGCAGGAACCTTTTCCTGAGCTGCCATTACTCCTTTCATTGTGGCTGTAAAACACCTGTGCAGTTTAAAGCCAACACCTCCAGCTTACATTTTACAACTGCTGAACAAACCTAGTGCCTTTTGTACTTGAAAAACATCACACAGAATATCTTGAAGATCGAGCTCACCCTGCCCTTGAGGGTACTTCAGGAGGGCAGAACGTGTCTGGAGAGCAGCCTGTTACACATCTTACACCAAATCTTATACTAGAACATGAAGATTAAAGTTGCAGGAACCAAAGACATTCAGGAGGACTTGATTGCTCACCATTACAACTTAAAAATGACACTAATTTCTGGCATTACACAGCTCAACAAATAACCAAGATACCATGATACACACAAATTTGTTCTTTTCTGCACTTTTGTTGCATATTGGGCTCTAGCTTACAGAGTATGACTTTGTGGTGTCTACATTAGCTGCTTGTATCTATACTTTACAGACATTACAGGCATGTAATTTTCTATTAACACATTTCACAGTTGGTGCACGCGTTCCTGTGTGTAATGAAATGTGTACATCAACAACGCTGTATTATTTTCTAATTTGAAAAATGCGTCCACATTATCAGAATTTGCACACTTGAGCAACATCCCCTATGCTTGAACCACTGCTGGACAAGGCACAATCCCCCCGTGCTGTCTGTGCGATGCGTTACCTGTGTGTTTTGAGGTGATATTTGAAATGAGCGGGCCAGGTGAACGTCTTGCAGCAGCCCTCAAACGAGCAGCGCATCTGCTTGGAGAGGGGGCGGCTCGTTCTGGCAGAAAGGTCTCGTTTGTCTCCGTCTGCTATCAGACTGTGTGTGTGGTCACCTAGGCAACCGGAAGAGGAAAGTGAGCGAGGTGATGCAGTAAACAATCCAGCAGCGAGAGTGTCCCCGGCCTCTGGAGCATACCTCTATAAAAGCTAATCACTGGTTACTGACTGAGACTTGCAACCAAAACAAAACTCAGAGATGAATGAAATCAGTCCCATTTAACCCGACCACACTCCACGCTTATCTGCTACAGTTTAGTTTGTGCTGGTGTCTGCTGTAAAGCACCTGTAACTGATATCCTGCTGCTGAAAGAAACTAATCTAATCTGATGGAAGTTAGATTTAGATGCAGTAGGTTCAGAGCCCCTGTGCTGCCTTCCTGCATCACAAACCTCCACTACACTCAGTGATTTTGCACTTCTCCCCTCCCAAGTGAGTACTGTGGATCAAACTACCCCCATATGTCTGATAAACCCCCCGCTTGACTTTGACTTCTGCCCAGGAGACAGCTGGAGAAACTCCTGTTGCTATCAGCCTCAAAGATCCGAGGACATGCGCTAGCCAGCTGTCCCTGATCCTGAGTCACATTTACAGCCAGAATCTGAAGCAGAAGAAGAAACCAGTGCTGTGCAACACGCTGCCTGCTTCCTGTACTGATCAATTAGCAGCTTAAAGACCCTGGCATTAGGTGATGAAGGTGCCAAAGCAATTAATCTTGCTGAGGATCTGTCAATCCAAAGAAGGGGAGGGTGGCCTTGAAGGGCTTGTTTCACACGGCTGAATTACTAGCTGCTCTAGCTGCTCTTGATACAAATACAACAAAGTCAAAGATAACTGTGCTGAAAAATATCAGCTGTATTAAAAGAGTGTATCTGAACCTAAACTGGACTATGTGAAAACCTGTAAGTAAAGAAGAATGCACAGAGTAACATAACCACTTTTAAGAGACAAATTGCAGATTTTAAGACACTTGACAGCTTTTCCATTTTACCTGAAAATCTATTTTCAACACACACAAAAAAAACAGCACAAACAATAATGCCTTCTAGTTACCACTTGATTTGTTTGTGCACATCATCACAAACATGTCAAATAAATCCCAGTCAGGTCAAGATGGGAGGAAACAAACCCGGGGCTGGGCAGAGATATGAAGTAAACTTCTTACACTCCCATATCACTTTTCAACATGGACCTCCAGCTGCAATTCGACTCAGAAGTGGGGGGTTCAAAGATCAGAGATGTAGCTAGGAGTCATGGAGCCTTAAATGTCATGGGTAAATGCTTTATCTAACAGGCAGCCTGTGGAGGCAACTTAAAATGGTTTGCGATGTAGTCCTGACTCCTGGTGCGGGTCAGCAGCACTGTGGAGCGTCTGTTTCAGATCAGAGCAGAGGCTTTACAGTAAGATAAGATAAACGTGTGGACAGACGCCGCTAAATAAGCAACAGGTCGAGACGCAATGCGGGAGAGGACGGTAAACAAGTCGACGATCAAAGGAGTTTGAGTTTGCGAGACCCGGGCGAGTGTTTAATAGCCATTTAGAGATTTTTCTAAGTGTAGCGTCGGCATTACTTTCAAATAGATGGTAGAAAGTTGAAAAGAAGAGGGGAAACATGAGGCTACAGCCAGCAGCTGTTGTCACACTGGATTCTGTGACCGCTGAGACTCAAAGGCCACCACAGCCTTTTTTTATTACAGCTTAATGAATGCTGTATTGAAAAGGAGTTGATGAATATACAGTAACAGGTTTTGGTTAACAGCTATTAAACAATTTCCTGGCTATAACCGCACTTGCTGGCAGATTTACACTTTGGTTTCTGAACAAGGTTCAACAAATAAGATATAATCTGTGAAGCATCGAGCCTCTGTCCCTCCCACTTCTTCTCTTTGTGCACATCTAAGTGGCTCCTGTTCTTCGCTTATATTTACTGTGCAGACATGAGTGATATTGATTTACTTATATAACTCTTGGCAATAAAGCAAACACAATATTTCAGAACCATCAGCTAATTTTATTTTCTGCAATATAACATCTTCCTAATGGCTTGATCGCATGTGTGTCCCCAGGCCTGACCTCCTGCCACCCCACATTTTTACTAAATCATCAGCGACATAAAATAACCACGGGAGCTGGATTCTGATCACTGCTTCGTTATATTGTGACATTTACAGCTCTACTAAATATCTGCCGTCGCACTTGTACATCAGTCAAAGACAAAGCTACAAATTCCTTTTGATTGGGAGACTCGAGACGAGAATTTTGGGACCCAGTTTTAGTCAGAGCTGATTACACCACGTTTTCATCTCTTCACTGACCTCATTTCTCTTCTGTCTTTGATGCCTGCTACCAAAATATACGCCGCTTCCTCTACACAGCCGTTACTTCTTGGTTTTTTCCCCCCAGTTTTATTCTCAAACTTGATATTAAATCCCAAATAGCTGCCTACAGAGCACACACCACTAGCAGCGCTCACATCCAATGAGTGTTGTTTTAATATTGTTTCAAAAAGAGCATATTTGACATAACTTTAAGGTGTATAAGATCCCTGGAAGAATTCTTTACCGTTCGTGACACTTGCAGCTCTGGCGTCCTGGCTGGCCTTGGCATCCTTCGCTAGCTGAGCCCGTGTGGCGGCGATCAAGCTGTCATGTGCCAGCTCTTGTACCCGCAGATACCAGGGAGCGCTGCCATCTATTCCGTAGTCCCCCGATGGGACCCCCTCATCTTCATCATCCCCGGCGCCATCTGCGGCGAAGATCAGGGACTCTGAGGAGGCTGTAATGCCTGACGGGGGGGAAAAAAGAAAAAGGTCAGGATGAGAGTAACTGAAATAGAAGACAGCTGCAGTATATCTCTGAGGCGCTCTAGGTCACTTCTATTTATTTATTATTGTTCTTCCAATGCTGCTCTATTCTAAGCAAGCGGGAGGAAGTTTTCAACAGACACCCAAATAGAAATATAAGAAAACATGACAATCCTTTCTTCAGGGACTGAGTACATTTAATAAACAAGTAATTCTGTCCAGTGAAACGTCTCTCCATCACGTCTCACTGAATCACAGACAGAACACAGCGCGCTGCACAAAAGGTGTATGTGAGGAGACCAAAATTAATTTTTTGACTCTCTTGCCAAGGCCTGATGAACCAAGAGAATGTGCTTGCCAAGGCTCATTTCTTCAAGCCAAAATATTTTTTCTTTTTTGAATGGAAATGTGTCACCCCATTTCTTTTTGGCGCTGTGTGTGGAATTTGGAAGACAGAAAGTGCAGACACAAGACGGGATTTAGACTTTTTATATGAAACTTTGCTTGTCAGTTAACAGTAATATTACTTTTTTTTTTTATATAGAAAGCAAATGTTAGAAGATACACACTGATTGGACACTTTATTAGGTACACCTTGTTGGACCAACTTTTTGATTCAGATCTGTCTTAATTCTTCATGGCACAGATTCATTAAATCGTTGGAAACGTTCCTCAGAGATTTTGGTCCATATTGACATGACAGCATCGCACAGCTTCTGCAGATTACAATTCTCCTGTTCGACCACATCCCAGCGATGCTCTGCTGGTTTGAGAGATGGTGACTGTGGAGGTCATTCGAGTACAGTGAACTCATCGTCAGGTTCAAGAAAGCTGTTTGAGATGATCTGAGCTTTGTGACACGGTGCGTTATCCTCCTGGAATCAGATGATGGCTACACTGTGGTCATAAAGGGATGGACATGATTAGCAACAATACTCAGGCGGGCTGTGGAGCTTAAATGATACTTAAATAGTACTAAGGGGCTAAAAGTGCGCCAAGAAAATATCCCCCACTCCATTACACCAGCACTACTAGCCTGAACCACTGTTACAAGGCAGGATGGACACATGCTTTCATGTTATTTTCTCCAAATTCTCACCCTACCATTTGAATGTCGCTGCAGAAATCAAGACTCATATGACCAAGCAACACTTTTCTAATCTTCTATTGTCTAATTTTGGTAAGGCTGTGTGAACTGCAAACTTGTTTTCCTGTTCTTAGCTGACAAGCGTGATACCTAGTGCGGTCTTCTGCTGCTGTAGCCCATCTGATTCAAGGTTCAACAGGTTTTGCTTTCAGAGATGCTCTTCTGCTCTTGGCTGCAGCGAGTGGTTATTTAAGCTATTGATACCTTCCTATCTGCTTGAAGCAGTCTGGACATTCTTCTCTGACCTTTGACATCAACAAGGCATTTTCACCCAGAGAATTCCTGCTTGCTGGATATTTTCAGACCATTCTCTATAGAGATCGAAAATGTTACGTCAAAACCGCAAAGGATTGTAGGTACGAGTGGCAAGCGGTACTAGCGCACGCAGGCTTTCACAAGAAAACAGTCACACAGCAATAAAAAGAAACAAAGAATGGCAAGAAGCTGTTGTATTATTAACTGCAATAGCCGGTCACATGACAGCCACGGGAAGCCGACGGGTAAAGAGATCGTTTTTTATCGGATTCTGTAGTGGAAGAAAAATTGTTCAAGCCATGTTTCCGAAGTAACAAAGAGCCAACGGATGGCCTGGATTGCAGCCATTCGAAGACCAAATATGACGTTTCAGAACACTGCAGCTCACATGTTAGTCTGCTCCAAGCATTTCCACAAAGGCAAGTCTTCTGTTGCAGTTATTACGTAATTTATCGTAACATAATTGTTGATGTAGGTTACAAATAAGTCTATATTGATTTGAATTTAATTTGTTGTGCTATGCTGCTTTGTTCACTGTGGCTTTGCGGGCTAATGTTTGTTGTGCTTTGTAGGAAAACCAGCCTACAAAATGCTGGAATGTGATCCAGACTGGGCCCCCTCTATCAACCTGGGTCAGACCGAGTGTAAAGCTGCTACCACAGCGAGATTTGATCGGTTAAGAGAGAGAGAGCGAGATCAAAACAGCCACGAAAAGTCTGCATATATGTGTCCAAGTGTTGTATTGAAGGAATCAAGTGATGAATAACTGTTTTCCAGTATGTTGTTTTGATCTGGTTATTTTTTATTATTTTTTTTGCATTGTTGATTTGTTTTTCACTGAAGCAGCTAATAAAGCACGATGGAATACAATTTTGCCTCTTTCTTATAAGACTCTATAATAGAATGAAACAATAATGCCAGTTATAAATAAAGACAATCAATTGAATGAATTAAGAAACACTTGTTTTGTATCTATTGGATCTGAAAATGTTGTGAAATGACAAATAGATTGCGTTGGCCTGTACAGGAGATAAAGAAAAAACAAAATTACAACAGTAAAAAAGTAAACTGGACCTGGGCTTGTTGCAGGGATCTGAAGTTACTAAACATTTTGTGAGTGTTGCACTCACACTTAGGACCATATAATTATAAATATGTGCATGATGAAAGTTGGGCAGCACGCTAACGTCTTTAGTCCACTCTGTATTAGAGATGGACCGATCCGATATTACGTATCGGTATCGGTCCGATACTGACCTAAATTACTGGATCGGATATCGGAGAAAAATAAAAAATGTAATCCGATCCATTAAATATCACGAAAGCACCTCACAAAACTTGCAACACGCCGTAACTCACCTCAGAACGTTAGCACGTCGGAGCAGTATGCATCACGTGATAGAGCGGCTGTGGCATGCGGGACAGCATTTGGAGCTTCGCTAGCAACCCGGCATTTCATCTCCGACAAAGTTATCCCCGAGAGAAGTAAAGCAAGTGTGTAAGTCCATCTCTGAATGTTTGTAAAGCATTCCTGCGTTAAGCTTAACAAACGATATATGGAGCGACTGCCTCTTCTTGCTGCTACTTCAATCATGAAACTGCTTAACGATCAGCTGATCGGCTTTTCTGTCGCGAGTCCGTGTCTCTAGTTTGCTTTTGGCCCACTTTGCACCAGAAAGAGGAAACCAGCGGCTGAACAACAGCAGCACGTTTAAGCTTGATCAGCTGTTGTTAGAATGTATTTAATATTACTTTCTACTCGAGGATCTTTTTCTACGTAGCTGACCTGGTAACTGTGCAGGGGCGGATCTAGCAAAGTTTAGCCAGGGGGGCCGATAGGGCATTAACAGAGAAAAGGGGGCACAAAGACATACTTTTCTTTCTTATTCTCATTTAAAATGTCGAGCTTTTAATAAATAATTATCTGACACCCAAAGTTTTAATTTGATGTAAAATGAATAGAAGTCAATTACTGTATATAGTAACTATTAAGTCTAATATATATACCCTAGTAAGCTATAGTACTTTTTCCTTTGGGAAGGTACCATCTGTGCAGTCTGCAATTTTGTTGAAGAAAGATGTTGAATCTATTTAATATTTCTTGAAAAATAATTGATTTCTGTGCATTTTTTTTTTCACACTGCATCAAATTAAGGTTGATTACGTCGATTAAGCATCATGAGGTGGAGCGTGAGGGGTGGTTCCCTATTTTTTATTTATTTATTTTTGTTGTTGCTGGGAGTTTGAACCCTATTAGTTAGGTTGCTTAATATTTATGCTAAGTACTCTTTAAAATACCAGAATAGGGAGGATGGTGTAGGTTTAAGTTTATTAGATTGATCAGTATTGCTGAACTATGAAATATTTTTTTTTGCATACAGGTATAACAGAATAGCTTTAGTGTAGTTGTTGTTTTAAACTTGAGTATGAACTTATACAAAATGCAGCAAGATATTTAAAAAAAAAACAGTTTTGTTGATTAAAAAACACTATATCGGATTCATATCGGTATCGGCAGATATCCAAATTTATGATATCGGTATCGGTATCGGACATAAAAAAGTGGTATCGTGCCATCTCTACTCTGTATGCTCGTATGGGTCTGACGCTTTCACTCCTTTGATTTTTTGCTTGTGCTTTTTTTTTTGCCTTTTCGTCAAGTCTGTCTTTGTACGGACCTGCCGTGTTCTCGTTTTGTACATAACTGTTTTTGGGGCAAATAAAATGCAAGTATGGATTAATGCAGAATTAATGGTTACCGGTGCTGGAAATGCTAGTGTTTGATGCAGTGTTTTGATTTTGCTGCCACTCGTACCTACAATGCAACGCGCGAAAGTCACGTAGTCTGTCGATCTCAATACACACTAGAGAAGGTTTTGTGGGAAAAATCCCAGCAAATCAGCAGGTTCTGAAATACTGAGATCAGCCTGGCTGGCACTAACAACCATGCCACATTCAAAGTTGCTTATCCTTTATTCTCCATTCTGTTGCTCTGTTTGAACACCAGCAGGTCGTCTTGATCATGTCCACATGCCCAAATGCACTGAGGTACTGCCATGTGATTGGATGATTAAATATTTGTGTTAACAAGCAGTAGAACAGGTGTTCCTAACAAAGTGGCCAGTGAGTGTAGAACCAAAGGATTAACGTTACTTTGCTGGCCTGCAAAGGAAGAAATCGTGAGTCACAAAAATAAATTCAAGCATTTGAACTAAAGAACATGGATGCCAAGTGTGGCAAAAACATAATTCAGACTTTGGCAGAGACAAACGACGTCCCTTTAATGTTCGTTTACCTTTTGCAAGGTTCAGCAGGACATAGGAAGTGTTGTCTGACTGCTGTAAGTCATGGAGGATGGGCGGGGGGCTTGAAGCCCGTGGGTGAGAGTGCGTCTGGACTACTAATGAGCTTTGCTCTGACACGCCTCCAAACTCTGTCAGGGAGGGGGAACTCTCAGGCTCGTGGCTTAGGCCTCCATCTGGGGGAGGAAATCAGTTATTGTGTCAAATTGAAAACACATTTACTGTAAAGTAATATCAAACAGTAAATAATCAGTGAGCTGTTTACGCAGATATGACAAGTGCACTGTACTGATTTAATAGCACGAATATAAACTAGCAGACATGAACATACTATAAAAAAGGCACATCTCAAATACTGATTTAAAATAACTAAATGTATTCAGTGTGTGTATGAGACTTCAAGAAGGCACAAAATAGAACTTGATAAGCAACACTGAATGCAAATATAGCCTTCATTTACAATCAGTGCTGTCTGCTCTTTTAGATCTGCCCCTCTTATTCAAAGTAGATTAATAAAAAATAGAAATAAATCGTAGACACATTGTGTCACAAAGAATATCTGTCCTTCCAAATTGAAGCATCTCTAGCAAGCGCTTTTCTTTCTTTTCGTAGAGATGATTTACCGTCTTTTTCAACAGTCGTGGAAGGCTTTCCAGGTTTCAAATATAGACGGTTAAATGCACCAGTGCAAATCTGAAGGGATAGAGATATTATGAAAACAATCAGAATGCTGTGAAGAACTGTTCTTATTGCCAAGGGTCTTCTAAATGCTTATTTTCATGTGACAAAAATTTTAATTAGCAACAAATTTCATGTATTTCATGTATTTCAGACCCAGCAACACGCTCAGACAAAAACTGGTTCACCCGAAAGACAAAACGCCAAAACACAGACTTAACAATGTGGTGTATGCTGTACAGTGCAGCGAGGAATGCTCAGACCTCTACATTGGAGAGACACAAACAGCCACTTCACAAGCGCATGGCACAACACAGAAGAGCCACCTCCACAGGACAAGACTCAGCAGTCCATCTGCATCTTAAGGATAAAGGTCACTCTTTCGAGGATGCCAATGTTCACATTTTGGACAGAGAGGACAGATGGTTTGAAAGAGGAGTGAAAGAAGCCATCTATGCCCACTGTGAGCGACCATCTTTGAACAGAGGCGGGGGTTTACGACACCAACTCTCTGCCATCTATAATCCAGTTTTGAGATCCCTTCCCAGACGCCTTAACGCCCACTCACATCCTTGGCCATCTGACCTCAGGAATTCGCATGATAAGGTGGGGCCAGGTTTCACAATGAACACACCCGAAACTCTGGCTGATTGGGACCCACGCCCAGTTTCACACCTTGGCTCAGGCAATTAGAGGATCATCAGGGGGTCCTTTTGTCCCTCTGTGGGGGGTCACTCCCACTAGGTTTATATCTGGGACTCTCCACCATTTGACCTTAGAACTGAAGAAGCTTCTCGGATGAGAGGTGAAACGTCTTCAAGCAACTTAAAGAAGTCCAGACGCTTTTCTTTGCAAGCTCCTTTGACTACGATGACCTGGATGACTGAGAACCTTCACAGACAACAAATTTCATGTTTTCTCACAAACTAGTGCATTTGAATTTAACAATGTGGCACACGTATTTATGTGACTATTCCACACACAAAGGCCGGCTGTAGCTAGTGCCACTCATATACACTTGTATATGATTCAGTCAGTGCTCAGCGCCGCAACCATCACTCACTACAGATAATTACACCTACATTTTCTTTCTAAATGACACAGACAGGAAATGGCAGAGATTGTTGGTTAGGTATCTTTTGTCTTCTATTCTTCTTCATCATTATCATCATCATCATCTTCTATTAAAGAACAAGAATCTATGATTAAAGCTGTGATTGGTGTATCAGTTTAACAGAAATTGTGCAGGTACATGTATCAATGTTGGTGTGAATATACACTGCTAAAAAAACATAATATAAAAACAAAATAACACTTGGAAAACACATCAGTGGAGGGAAAAAAAATGCTGGATATCTATACTGGTGTTGACTGGGTAATGTGTCAAGCGGTCAAGGCGATGGACTAAAAATCCATTGGGATCTCCCCGCACAGGTTCGAATCCTGTCGACAATGGTCAGCTATTTTTTTTTTAGTGCAGGGATAGCTCAGTAGGTAGCAGGGTCACCCCATGATCGGAAGGTCGGGAATTTGAATCCACTGAACAGCTACCCTGAGGTACCGTCCCCACACACTGCTCCCCGGGCGCCTGATCAGTGGCTCACCACTGCTTCACTGAGTGAATGGTTAAATGCAGAGAGAGTAATTTCCCCACAGGGATCAATAAAGTATACATTATTATTATTATTATTATCATTATCATTATTGTTATTATTATGTGCTTGTATGTATGCCTGACAACGTTGGGGTATGCTCCCAATGAGATGACAGGATGTGTCTTGGGGGAGACCTCAAGACACATTAGGACCAGGGCATCACTGAGCTTTAGGACAGTCTGAGGTGAAACCAGAGGTATTCTATTGGATTTTGGTCCAGTTAAAGGAATGAGACTGCCTGCATATCTTCACCACATAAAGCCAGGCATTGTTGTGCACCAGGAGGATCTCAGGACCCACTGCACTAGCATAGGGCCTGAAAATCCAATGATTTCATCCCAATACCTAATGGCAGTCAGGGTGTCATTGGCTAAGCTCTAGAGGTCTGTGTGTCCTTCCAGAGACATGTTAATGATATATCAATGGTGCCAGGCAGTGAGCACAGGGCCTACTAGAGCAAATAAGGCCCTCAGGCCACCCTCATGAAGTCTGTTTCTGATTGTCTGGTCAGAGACATTCACACCAGTGGCCTGCTGGAGGTCAATTTGTAGCTCTGGCAGTACTCATCCTGTTCCTTCCACAAAGGAGCAGATACCAATCCTGCTGATGGGTTAGGGACCTTCTACGCCTGTCCAGCTTTCCTAGAGTAAACGCCTGCCTCCATAACAAGGTACGGCTCTGGTAGTAATATTACTAGACAATGAAAAAAAACCCAAAACGATTGGATGTAGTAATGAAAGATGTGGCACGAATATCACTACTCTGCCCAATAGTGGACAAGACAACAGAAGTGAGCATGTGCTCACCTGTGAGCTCCAGCGGGGTGCACAGGGAGCTCTCAGCAGGGGCCAGCAGAGGCAGGCAGCAGTGTTTGGACTCCGAGTCCTCCAGACCCTGCACCAATGGGATGGACGCGTTCTGCACAAACTGCACCAGCAGCTGAGTGATGGGGAAGGAGAAGAGGCACAGCATGGAAAAAAAGATGAACCTCGTGTGTTATTTAACAGATCTCTGCACCACAAAGTGGTCTCCCTTCGGAGGGCGAAAATGATGGCAAGCTTACCTCTGGTTTGGAGTCAAGCTCATCAGAAAGCATGGGTCACCCTGTGTGGAACCTGCAAGGCGAAATAACACCACTGAGCTAATAAACGAAAATACTCGTCAGTATAAGTGGCTCGAGCACAATGACAATAATACACACCTCAAATGTGACCTGGTGAACGGCAGAATCTGTCAGTCATAAGCTCGGGCTGCAGGTCATCTTCCAGTCAAATCCATGGTACGAGCTCTGCGGTCAACAACAAGACAAAGCTGTCAGGTAAACCTCCGGAGGTTTTTGGTAAACACAAAGAGCCACTGTATGCTCGGCAACTGCAGCTAAGTGTAGCCAAACCTCAATAAAATCCATCTAAACTGTTCTGGATAAAAACAGGCATATGGCACACTGCCTGTTTACCTAGCTAGCATAGCTAGCACCTAGCCACCGGAGCTATTTTCCCAAATGATGGATCCCCGCTGACGACACACTAGACAGCTATACAATTCCGTTAATTCTCCGGTGATATTAAACAGTTTACCTTGCAATAGATGTGTATGCAGGACACAGCGTAAGAGTAACTTAATGTATATTTATCTCCAAAGAGCAGGTTTGGGCTACGGAGGCTCAGATACATCAATTTTAAGACACTTCCGCGTTTTCAGTAAGAACCATTCTGTGTCATCGACGCCATCTAGCGGTAGAGATGTGTAATTGAATGTAAAAACTGACCTCTCAGTCAGTTCAATAGCTTATTGGCTTCCTTGTTCCCTTTTACAAATAAATATATCAGAGGTAAAAAGCTTAAGTTGAACGGTTTGGAGTAAAAGTTAGAGGGCCGTGGATATGTGCAGAGGAAGAATACTGGGTATGCTGGACAAAGGATGTTGAAGATAGAGCTGCCAGGCAAGAGGAAAAGAGGAAGATCAAGTAGTGAAGGAAGACATGGAGAGGTATGGTGTGATAGAGCAGGATGCTATAGGGATAGGGTGAGATGGAGAATGTTGACCCGTGAAGACTGCAGCTGAATGACGAAGATTCCCTGGTGGTGACATGCAGTACATTTTACATAAAAATAAATAAGATATTAGCATACAGTTAGTTTTAGACTACCGTGGAGCAAGTATTAATGGCAACAGGGTCTACAGGATCTAAAGCTTGAAAAAAAGTGACTGTTTTACTGGGATATACTGATCACATTTGTTTGGCACTGGATTATTAACATTTAAAAACAGTGTTCATGTTCATTACATATCAAGTAAAAAGGCCACCTTTAAAAGAAGTAGGTGTAAAGCCTGAGTTCCAACTAAAATTAAAGAAACTACAGCTACCCTCTGTTCGTGTCTTATTTTTATGTCATGAAAGCAGAGATTTATTTTTAACCACTTCCTTTTTCCACACTCAGCTCTTGTGATGAGAGAGGTGTGCTGAAAGAAACGCAACACGTTTCATTGTTTCTAATCTTGTTTCCAGCTGAGATTATACAATTCAATGTTTTCCTCACTATGTGACCTCTGAGTGCTGTTTTAAATGTCAACCAAGCAGCACTACCATTCAAATGGACATGTTTAATTGTAGAAAGGAAAAAAAGAAAGAAACCACAGCAGCTTCTTTGGAAAGACATTTATTACACAAACAATGAGTCTCTAACTTAAAATGTACAAAAAAAGAGCCCTAAAGCATGTAACATCAAACCTTTTCAGTCTTAGTTTATAAGATCTTTGAATGATATAGCTGAAGTGTTTTATAACAAGTTACTTATAACAAGTCTCATGTCCTCAGAGGTTTTAAGACGTAAAACTCAAAAATTTCCCACTTTGGAAAGTATCATGAGGACTTCAACAACTTCCTCTATTTACATTTTATAAAGGAAAAAAAAAGACAGCGAGCTAGGCACATTACATTCAGTCTGCATGATCCTAAAAATATATATTTGAGCTGATGTTTAAATATATTTTTGTCCATCGTTGTTGCTGGTGTACTACTGAAACTGAAACCAGCATCTTTAAAGTGACAAGGCAGACTGAAATGCACTGAGGAACCAAAGCTGCCAGTACTCAACTCAAAATCCAGTGTTACCAAACTGTACTGCTCTACAAGCTGACCGTTTAACAAAGAAAAAAAAACTGCAGTCACACAACATGATCAGGAACACAGCATGTGGCATACACACTAGTATCATCAGAAACATAAATAGTCCATTACATAAGCACATCTGCACAAAAAGGAACTTCATCCACACAAAGAAACCTGGACAGCGACATGATAATGGCAACGATTACGCACGAGCAGGTAGCAACAAGTACATGTAAAGAAAGCACAGAGCGTTTTTGTGCTATTTTCAGTCGAAAGTTCAGTGACCTTTTCATACGTGATTTATTCCACTGGCAGTGAACCAGCCTCAAAACAGCTAGAACTTCAGAAGAAGGCCGTCCCGACATTTTTAAGATTTTTTTCTTTCTTGTTTTTGAACTGTGCAGTGAACCGTTAAGAAAACAAACTCAAAATTTATCCTAGAATCATTTACAGCCGAGGACAAATCGGTCAAGAGTGTTTTAAACAATTTCATAAACTCGGGTAAAAGTGCGAGGTGGAAACCTGGTCCAAGGAAAAATAAAGGGAATTCTGCAAAGACAGCACCTGAAAGTACAGAAGAAAGTGAGACAGTTGTAAAATGATAGTATTTGCTGTTGGCTGAGGGGAGTTAAAAAAACAAAGAGCAAAATCGTAGCGGCCATCCTGCTGCTCGAGTATCTCAATAAGGCTTTCACCAAGAACATAGGGTAGACAAATTACTCATCTAGCATTACAAAGCCATATGAAAAGTTAGATATATAGGCTACGGCGTGGAAGAATTTAGTTTTCTTCCATTTATTAAAAAAATGAATTCATAACTGAATGGTGGGTCTGTTAACATCTACTGATTTTAGACCATATAATCCAGTCATCATATTTAGCTTGTTATTGTAGAAAAGTTTAGAATGTCACTGTGACACTGCCTCGATATCTCGTCTGTGGTTATTGCAGAAAGTCAGTGGAAACTTATGAGCCAAATGCATCAAACAAGGCGACACATGGAGCTTATTTGAGATAAAGTGGGAGTAAATAACTGATTACAAGTCAGGAATTTCATTTAGAGCCAAAGCGACTTCGAAACAACTTATTCTCAATACAGCTGTCTCGAGTACAAAGGATCTGAAAGAGCAGACTCAAAGGTCAGGAAAATACTCCAAACTGTTGCATGCTGGACGATAAGGTCACAAACAATCGCAGAAGGATCAGAGGGAGTGGGGTGGGAAGCTGTGTTATGTATTACAAAGTCGACTTTTACAAATTGTTTTACAAGGCCATGAGCTGAAGAGTTTCAAAACTCATCTGAACTTTGTTGCAGATTATATGGAAAATATGATTTCTGAGGGTCAAGCAGTCATTTATCCAGCCACAATAACCACAGCACTCTCAGTAGGAGAGACGCTAAGCCACTAAATCCTTCCAAGATTGTTGATGCAGATGCATCTGTATCTGTGTTGCTGACAGTGAAATTGGTGCACTGCAGTAAGAAAGTGGGTGGAGTAAGTTGGATGACCTCAAAGTCTTGAGTGCAACCTAAAAGGCTGGATGTCAGATAGCGCAACCTCCCTAAACTCACATTATAAATTTGGTTTGGGAGTAGCTTAAGAAGGAAGCAAATCAAAGAATTTACTGTGTTCACTTTAGAAACTTGTAATCTGCAGCTGGCACTTCCCCCAGAGTCAAAATATTTGCGATGTTGAGAGTTGAGGACAGAAGTGTTTACATGTTTGCCTACTGATAAAACACAAGATGTAGGCTGAGAGCACTCCAAATAAGCAAATACATGACAAATGCGCAACAATACAGACGTCATGTTTTTTTGTTTTGCAGAGTACCAACAATTCATTCAAGAAAGAAACCAAACCTCTGAGTTTTTGTTTGTGTGACAGACACCTCCACGTTTTATGGTAACATTTTAAATAAACCGTATTCATGCTTAGATGGCAAGTTTAAACAGAAGGTATATAAAAGTATCCCTCTGCACTAAGAGACCATTTTAAGTCAACGTAAGCACTGTAGGAACAGAACCGTCACATCAAATATTACACAATCACATGCACAATGTACAAAAACACTTAACACTGCAGAAACTATCAGTAATAGAAAAGATGAAAATGTTATTTATTGTTATACTACATAAGTCATATGTATAGATTAGTAGTGTGCTTATGTGTTGTAATACACTTCATGTAAAAAACAAAACAAAACAAAAAAAGCTACAGTATCATAGCTGCCATTAATTTCTGTCCAGAAATTGCTTCAGAGCTACTTTTACATTTCTTAGTGCAAATGCAAAGTTATCTGACATACACTGGGTTTGGATTTTAAGGCCATGATTACAAAAGAGAAACTTAAACTTAACTGTACATTAAAAATATCTGGATTTTGAAAGGCCATTTATGCACAACAACTGGTCTTCATCAAGAGTTCTAAAAGATGGGGTTTTTATTAGTGGACTAAAAAAAAATTACAATAAAAAGTTGGAAAAAAGTAGCTCTATAAACACATGTAAACATACAGGAAAAACTCTGCTCTTGAAGGCAGTCAATATTGAAATATTAATATTACAGCCATGTGTTGTTTACACTCAAACAGGCCTTAACTACAAGTGGAAAAAGCCAAAAACAAAAACATTTACAAAGGGATGTCAGGGAAGCATTTAAATGGCCATGAAGACAGTTCACACAGGAACATCTGCCATCAACATGATGGGAAAGAAAGTTTAACTGTCAACTGGCCACACCATAACTTTCAACTCACATTTTCCAAATTGAGCTTCAACAAAAGACACTGTGTAGGCACATGTAAGTCTGACTACGCTGACAGGCGAAGAAGCCCTGAACACATTCAGTGTGACACAAGAAACCGTAAGAGTTTTTGTTGCAACTGTAACTGCTGCATGAACTCAATTGGACTTGAATTTCACTGTCAACTTCGTGTCTGTCAAGCAACGCAAAAGACAACTACCATGAATGATGCAAGTAATTTTTGCAACAAGACATATGATCAGACTGATTTATACATAGATTCTCTTTTCAAACACCTTCTCATGTTGTATCCAGATTTAAATGACCAGTGTCAGGATTTAAATTAAGCTTTGTTGTACTACAACTACACTGAGAGAAGAAATTCTTAGAGCTTCTGAGTTTTGATTGCTAAAATTGTCACCAGCACGGACACAGCTTCAGTGGAAGAGATCTAGTCCGGCTCAGTGAGGAAGAACATTGAGCTGCGTCTGCCTCATTTGGTCCCCAACACAACAAGCCAATAGTAGTCCAGCAGTCAGCACTTGAAGTATGTGGCTGTCCAAAGCTGTCATTTTTGCAGCGTGTCCTTCGCAGACAGGCTGTTGACCCATACATTGCGTTTTTCACCTTTTTTTTTTAAAGATTTCTAAAAAAAAACCCAGAAACTACAGGCTGACAGCAAAGTGTACAATGTCCACCGAAAAATTTATAAGGGTGTTTTTGTATTTTCAATTTATAATCTTAGCACACCGACTGCTTCTTTCAATAAATATTTCCCCTCATACAGGTGCACAACACATGTGCACGTTGGTGGCCAGCTGGCCGCCTCCTATAATGTTACAATGAGTGCGACTCTTAAATGAGAGACAATAAAAAGTCAACACCAACTTTTTTTTTTAGGTTAGCTTGGTGTGTCAGGGCCCTAAGGCAGCCGGCAGCCTAAATGTAGGCCACAGCATGCTGCCTATCTGAGAGTCCGGGGGGTGGGTGTGTATTGTGGGGCACGCATTACTTTCGGTCCATCTGTCTCTGTATGCAACCAACCACCAATCCTTGTCTTCCTTCCCATCTCAAGTCTATAGGATTACTATGAAGGCCTAGTTCAGGTCTAATCTGCTTTTAAACTGGACTGAACAGATCGCTCTTTCTCATTCTCTGTCTTCTTCCAAAAGAGTGGCCTGCAGTTTAACACAGATGCTGGTGTCTCCGCTCCGCAGAGCCTGAAGAAAGAGGTCTGTTTGTTTTTTCAGCCGGTCTATGTCGTTCTGCGTGCGCTGGTTCTGCTTGAGGAGCTCCTTGGTACGGAGTGTGATGTCTAGCAGGCCAGATTTGCTCAGGATGTTGTAAGTGTTGCAGAAGCGCTTCCTTCTTGTGTCAGCATCACCGTCACTGTCGTTACCTTCACTCAGTGAGACGACCGCTGGGGAAACAGGGAGTGTAAAGTTTTTGGATCCAGTAGCATGACTGAAAGACAGCAAAGTCGTACAGTCTGCCTGGCTGACAGCCGATGAAGGCCTCTCCCTCACAGGAGTGGTGTTGGTTTCTCCTGTTAAGAGACATGATCTGCTCTGGAGCAAAGGAGACATTGTGGTGGGGGTTGCAGGAAGACCAGGAGTGGTTGGGCCAGAGTTACCAGCACTATTACATAAACTTCTCTGTGGCTTCTCTCGCTGACAGTGTTCCCGAGTGATGGAGGTCAAAGTACTACATTTCTCTGACCCTGAAGAAGAAGAGGAGGAGTAAGTTGAGGGGGCAGTTCCTCTTCCTGAGGAGCTAGAGCTGTCCCCGGGATGTGGGGCAATCTTTGGGTAGGATTTTAGGATTGGAAAATACTTCTTAGGGCGTCTGTGTTTAGAGTTGGCCTCTTTGGTGCCTGAGGAAGCTTGACGAGAAACCACAGGCTGGATAAAGACCACCTGAGGCTGCTGAACCACCTCCACAGTTGGACTAAACCCCCAGGGCTTCAGAGCAGGAGGATTCTCTCCAGGCTGCAAACAACAAGAGGGATATTGAAAGCTCTGAAAATCAGGTCAGCATCACAGCTCATACAGTTCCTTAAGGAGCTCCTGGGTGCTCACATAGCAACCAGTTGTTGTGTGATCATCTCATTTCTTTCTGAAGAGTACCCACACAGTACAAGTCTACATACCACACTTTAACCCAAAAAGGACATATTTATGAGACAGCTGTCATTCTCCACTTGCCATCACTAGCAGAATCTCCAGTCTTCAGTGGGTTTAAGCAGTTTTCACACACAACCTTGGGACAATGTTGGAAGAATCAGGTCAAAACATCATCCTAAGTTACCCTTTCTCATACAACACATACAGACCCAAGTCCATTTCAGATGTGCTCTCATTACAGGAAATACAATGATACAGTGTTATAGGTGTAGGCGCCGGAGCTAATACACATGACACCCACTCGCTGAGGTTACACCATGCAAATACCTGTGCACAATCAAGCATCACACAGTGCTCTACTAGGTTACCAATCATTTAATGTTTGACCTGACCACTTCTGACTTTGTGTTCTCACATGTGTCCCCATCTGCTAATGTCTAGAAAAGCTCAAAGCTACAGAACATGTGTGAAAATGGTTTTAGAAACCACAGAATTACAGTTAGCAAATAAGGTTTTCGTTTCGCTTTTCTCAGTAGCTCCCCCATATTCTCTGTCACACATTTTCACACATCCAGTTACTTGCCATCTCTGGGGGCACTGAAATAAATCTTTTGCACACAAATATCGCTAAATCAACTTCCTTGTCAATATAGATGGCCTGGCCCACCAATTTCTGACTTTAATGTCAGGCCCTGACATGTGGCTCATTCCTTAGGAGAAAAACAAGTGTGACCCAATCAGTGCACCCGAATTTATTATTTCTGCTAAAATAAACTGGAAAAACAAGGCAAAAAAAATAAGCTTGAGATGCACACAGTTACATTTTATGAAGACAAATCCTTGAAAGCTGTACTTTATCAAAACACCATGTTGGTATCACCGAAACACAATTAAGAGCAACACCACTATTCCTAATGAAATTCTTCAGATGCCATAAGAAAAAAAAGGCATAATTAAGACAACGTAGTTCTTGGTTTGATACTGTGAATGGAATTCAAGAGATTATTTATTTTGGGGGTTTTTTGTTTGGGGTTTTTTTTCTCGTTGGAATATTGTGGTTTTATAATGAAGTCTTTCCCCAAATTACCTGCTTGAGCAGGACATTGTTCATGATGATCATGGGAGAGAGCCCACCCACCACTGCAAGTCCAGAAGGGTGGGTCCCTGAGCCAGTGGTCCGTGGTCCCTGCTGTACAACAGGGTGTGGTGAATCCTCAGAATCTGTGGTGTCCATCGTGCTCATGTGCTCTGAGCTCGCATCTATAGATCAGATGAAAGGGGTTAATTGGGGTTCAATTCAAATTAAATGTCATCTTCAGAAACACTTCAATATTTTGATATGAAGGAGTGTAACTAAACCTGAAAAGCCAGAGTCTCTCTCTGAATCAGCTTGGGAGCGTCCAGGCTTCATGATGACAGGAAGGTTTCCTGCCCTGGTGTGATTCTCTGCCTTCCTCTTTGTGGTCATCGCTCTTCCCGCAGCACTGACAAGGTCCAGCTCTCCGGAAGCTTTCACAAAACTACATCAGCACATCAAAGGCGAAAGCTGAGACAACACTAAGTAGGCCCTCTTTACATAGCAATGGCAGGACATAAAGTTGTAAAGTCAGAAATAGACACTGTTGGTCATCTTTTTAGCTGACGCGACCAGTTACATAGACATAAAGTTTTTTAAGACTGTAATAAACAACTCCCTCTTCTTGGTGTGGGTGCTTTAGATTCATTTGACCTCATTAAACAATTCCAGCTGAATTTATAAGAACACAAACCCACAATATTAGCCATTGGGTCATCTTTTATTTATATTTCACCCAAAACGTGTGTGATTAACGTAACTAAATGGAAATACAAGAAAACTTCGCCTGCATAAAATATAAATGTCAAATTATTCAGCTGTACCCAATCTACATAGATAAATACAGTCACTAAATAAAGCTATTACAGTGCATGCGATGAAGGGTAGTTCTTTGGGATAAATAACTACCGTTTAAAGTAACTTACAATAAGACAAAGAACACTTGTGAAACGCAAAATAGACGACCTCATTATTACAGTCAGGATTAGCTACGTTAAGCTAACCAACTAGCTAACCATTGTTTACGCTAACCAAAGGTTGATAGCCAAGCTAACGTCAGAGCGTCAACTCGCACTAGTACTATACTGTCACTATTAGTAGTGACAGTATACACACACAAAAAACCGCAAAACGTTTAAAACTTCGAATACACCTACTTCGTCCTTGGTGCTGCTTAAACGTCGTAGTCCTTAAAGCCGACGTATACGACCGTATATCCGGGTAGAGGCTATAGCTGCAACTCAACAACTTCTCTTCGGTGGGGTCGCTGGTGCTGCTGCCCAGATACGTTGACTAGAACTCGCTGGTCCACGGTACCGTACACGAGACAGACCGCCCCTCCCTGCCCTGTCTGCTCGGTCACATGTGGAGCACGGTGGCAGCCGCCTATAGCAGATAGGTTTAATTATCCCCTTTGAGGTTCAAAGTCAAAAGCTGGTAACCGATGGTGGATGAGTTTCTGGTCACCTCATATAGCAGCCATTGTTCAAATACGTCGAAATGCAAAGGACGGTATATTCGTTAGAGCCACTGTGCCATATTTGGTAGTTAAAGGCGTGCCCTTGTCTGGAGTGTCAGCCACGTCACGTTCTCTTAGCTACAGTGCCCGCCCACCTAGACTTCTCCTGCCTCTGATTGGACAGTGGCGCCAGCAGCTGAAAAACGTGACCGCTGCCAAATGTGTGGCAAGTTAAAGGACATTGTGTTCGCTGTGCAGTTAGAGGTGTACTGTACAGCGTAGGCATCTCAAATGCACCGTTGGGGAATCCAGTGACGTGAGAGTGATCTGTTAGGCTATATTACATAATATCGTGGCTGGCCTGCAGCTAACCCAAGGAGCTCAAGTCTCCTCTGCAGCATGTCTGAAGAAATAAACAAAAGACGAGAACCTCGGAACGAACTAGAGGCCTCAAGTGTGCCGTATATGAGTAGACAAAGCCACACAATCTCATAAGAGAAGGAAAATGCTCATGTGTAAACATTTAAAATAATCAGTACCTATTTCGTTTAAAATAATTTAATAGAAAAACATGTAAAACAACAGCCAAAAACAAAACGTGGTTTATTCTTGCGTACAATTGTGACCAAAAGGATAACATGAAAAGTTAAAACTACTTTTATAATCTTAATTTGAATACAATTTGTGTAGAGTAATGGCTATAAGGTGCTTGTTTGCATTGCACGTGACCCCAGAAAGAAAAGGGGGCAGTCAAGCTGAAGAATGAATCCTATGAAACTTGGTATAGCTTAGGAGGCAGCGGAGACTTGGGAGGGAGCTGACAAGTACCAGCAAGCCAAGCAGAGTACATTCATGGGAGTGGCTGAAGAAAAACCCGGGTGTGGAAGGAGTTCAGTGAGACCATGGAGCTGGACTTTCATTCAGAGGACAAAGAGGCTTCCCATGTACATTGTATACTGTGCTGCTGACTACACATGGCATCATCCAGACATTGCTCAAGTGTTGTCCATCATATTTGACAACCACCAGTCTTTAGGCCTGTGTAGCTGGGGACTTATTCACTTGGTCCCATATCGTCACCATGGTTGTCACAAAGTGGCGGATAAGATATTGCCACGGTCACATGTCTTCAATACCTCAATAGCCAGGTCGTGGAGTACTTCGAAGATCTCCTCAATTCAACTGACACACCTGCAGTGGAAGCTGAGACTGAGGACAAAGAGGACAACTTCCCACGTCCCTGTGGCTGAGGTCACTGACATAGTTAAACAACTCCTTAATGGCAGGGTTTCCAGGGTGGATGAGATTCACCTTGAGTTTCTCAAGGCTGTAAATATTGTGGAGTTGTTGACATTAGGTGGACGTCAGGAGCCGTCACACTGAACTAGCAGATTGGGGTGGTGGTTCTTCTCATTACGAAAGGGGGCTGGTACATGTGTTCCAACCTTTGGGGATCACCCTTCTTAGCTTTGCTTGGAAGGAGGAAGGAGGAAAGATGTGGTTTTTGTTCTTGTCGTGGAATACTGGACCAGCTCTTTGTCCTCTGAAGGATATTCAAAGGTGCGTGGGAGTTTGCTCAGTCTACATGGGGTAGACTTGGGGAAGGGATTCAGCTGCATCCCCCTGCATGTTCTGTAAAAAGTATGGGGTACCAGGAATGATTTTATATATTCTGGTTATCTGTTCCATGTATAACTCTGGTGAGAGCTTGGGTCACATTACCAGTCATGAGTCAGAGTTTTTCTCTGTGGATGTGGGACTGCACAACACTGGCTGCCATTTGACACCATTTCTGTTTATGGACAGAATTTCAATGTACGGCCAAGGCATGGAAGGTGTTGTCAGAATGTCATCTCTGCTTTTTGCAGATGATGTGATTCTGTTGGCTTAAATGTGCAGAAACCTTCAGCTCACACGGAGGCAGGTTGCAGCCAAATGTGAAGCAGCTGGGAGGAGAATTAGATCCAGAAAAGGGTTGAGTGCTCACTCCAGGTGACGTCCTTTCCTATGTTAACATGTTTTAATAACTTTTCGTTTGGGGACTTGTGACACTGAATGTGACACTACACATTCTGTTTCAATATTTGCTTAAAATGCATTTAAACATAATTCAGAAACATTTTTGAAACTTCTAACTACTCAATTTGTGTTTGTTTTTTTGTTTTTGTTTTTATTGTTGTTGTTGTTTGTTTTTTGGGGGGGGGCATAAAGAGAGTAATACATGGTACTTATTTCTCATCTATGAATTCAGAATTCAGTGATGACTGATTTAATTCATTAAATGCTTGCTCCTTGTCTAGTGAGCTTGATAATCCACATTTGTGAAATACTATATAAGGAAGCGTTGCTTTCAACCACACTCTTATCTCACATGAACCTGAAAGGCCCTGTATGCAATACAAAAAAGTGAATAACAGTACGGTGGCATGGTGGTTAGCACTGTTGCCGCACAGCAAGGAGGTCCTGAGTTCAATTCCGCCATCAGGCCGGGGTCTTTCTGTGTGGAGTTTGCATGTTCTCCCCGTGTTTGCGTGGGTTCCCTCTGGGTACTCTAGCTTCCTCCCACCGTCCAAAGACATGCACTTAGTAGGGATAGGTTAATTGATTAATGCAAATTGCCCATAGGTGTGAATGGTTGTCTTTCTGTGTGTGTTAGCTCTGCGACAGACTGGCAACCTGTGCAGGGTGTACCCTGCCTCTTGCCCTAGGACAGCTGGGATAGGCTCCAGTGCCCCCCGCGACCCTGAGAAGGATAAGCGAATGGATGGACAGTACTCGCCTGTTCTTTGCACACTGTTTTCTGCAGATAAAGGTCTTATAGTGTCCTCACATTACAGACCCTAATCGTCTGCAAATCTAGATAACAGAGAGGGGGTTTAGGTTTTTTTTTAAGAATTGGAGTGGGTTTTATTTCATGACCTTACTATGTTTCACAGTAAACCACCATTCGTGTATTCGGTGTTCATGGCAAAAAAACAAAAATACTGCATGTAAAGAATTATCCTAAGTTTGCTGACTCTTTGTTAAATTATGCAATAGTTTTCTTGTGATTCTTAGCCATTTTGTGCATTTTCTGTCCCTGCGTGGTTGATTTTGGTCAGAGAATAACTAGAAAATCAGTACTTTAAAACAAATGACTATGTGCTAATATACTAATACATTCTACACTAACCAGAAAAAACATTAAAACCAGGTGAAGACATGAAAAGTGGATAATACTGATTGTCTTATTTTAGTGGAAACTTTGAGTATTGGACTTTTCCAGGAACCACTTAGGTACATGGCAATCACATGCCTCGCAGTTTCACTCCAAAAACATAATTTTCATGAGATTGGTTCAAGAAATGCACACAAAAAATATTATAAAAGATACGAAGAATTTCCCCCATGTTTAAACTCTTTAGATCCAATCTTGTGGAATACCTACCAGATGGACTGATCAAGCCTGTGTCACTGAAGTCCCACCGTGCAACCCAGAGATTCGTGGATCCCTGGGAAGCATCAGTCGGACCTACACATTACAATTTCGTGCCTGAAAACTGGGGACCGGAAAAGACTTCTATCCTATTCTTTAAGTGATGAAACTCACCGGCATGTTGCAGTGAGCATTTACCAGTCAGTCAGGCACAGCAGTAATTTCGTCTTTGACAGCCTAATACAACTTCCTAAATTGCCTAGAGGTGCAGCATGCACACACAGACGTGTGCAATATTTCTTTTTTAAACATGCAATACACTATACGAAAAGAAAACAAGCATCATTTTTGATTTTTTGGTTTGCCTAGCTTCTCCAACACATGAATTATGTCTTTTTCATCCCAGCAAATATGTTTTATTTTATATTCCCTGAAATCTTAGCCTGATGATGTTACTGTCAGTTATTGTTAAATTTACAAAACAATTCACGATACAGAATGGTTTTTAAACAAGCGATTTATTCAATTTTTTATTCTGAGCAAACAACAAGTTAATTTTCATACAAACACTTCATCCAACAGCCAAACTGTGTGTTTGTGTGCGTTCATTCAGCATGGGTTAGTCTGTTGGCCAGTGTGTTTGTTTGTGTCTGACATTATATATACTATGTGGAACTTTCTGAATCTGTTCCTCAAAACTGTTCCTAAAACCTGATGCTGGGGACTTTTACTCGCTCTCACTCTGGGTAAGTTCACTGTCCTCACTGAGAGAATAACCCTAACTGTCCAATCACAGTTCTTGTGCCCAGTGACAGCACTGACAGGAACTCCCCTCTTTTCACTCTCTGTGCAGAGCAGTTTATACACCACTCTGCATTTAATCCTTATTTATTCAAATCTGTCTGTCTTCCAGAATGTGTCTTTCGTCCCCTCCCCTCCCCTCCAGCAGGTCACCCCTACCTGAGTCTGGTTCTCCTTTTAAAATGGAGTTTTTCCTTCCCACTGTCTCCAAGCGCTTGCTCATAAAGATTCGTCTGATGTTTGGGATTTTCTCTATTTTTTGTAGGGTCTTTACCTCACAATATAAAGCATGTTGAAGTGGCTGCTGTTGTGATTTGGTGTTATATAAGTAAAACTGAATTGATCCGAAGTTCGTATAAGTTCATATTAGTGGTTGGTTTGACTATGTATACACACCACCACCCAGTGCTCTCGAAACATTAACACAGAGGTTCTCATGAGGACTCCAGTTCCTGTTCCAACACGCCTGATTCAAAAGATCACCTGGGTATTATATGCTGTAACAGCTTGTTAGCAAGACAATCATCGGATCAATGGTAGCAGGGTGGCGCCTAAAGCAATCAGTTTCCATAACAACAGAACCTCTGCTTTAGTTTTTGCCCCAAGAAAAGTGATCTAACTGCATAATGTTTCCCTGAGGTAAGAAACCCCTAAAAAATGCTGTTTTAGGAAACTAATTATATCAAAATCTATTTACAAACAACCAAATATACTTCTTTATATATTTGTGTACATGCTCATAGGTTTTAATTTAAACTTGTAAAAATAATATTAGTCTTGGCAGTAGCTGGCACCACATCCAATGTGGATTTTGTTCCTGACAAGAGTGCTTCGCCACCAGGTCAAAGGTCAGTCCCTCATCTCCTCCTCATTTTACTGAACAATAGGTTGCCTTCAGTCATTAAATTAAATGGACACTGCAATAACCCAAAAAATTCTGGTTTGTTGTTTGAGGTTAACACCACGCCACAGAGGGATAAACATGCGACCTATCCAGAGTGTTCCCCACCTTTCCTCCTATCACCGCTGGGATAGACTCCGATCAGAAAAAGATCATTTTCCATGATAAAAACATGATATAGGATTAAAATAATAATAATAATAATGACTTGGCTGGGGGGGGGTTTCTCACTTTTTATATATTTATTTTTATTTTTAGTCATTGTGAACAAAATAGATACATATATAAATATTCTTTTATATACAAATGGCACAAAAATGCAGACAGCAGAATAAAAATCACAAAGACACCACATGCCATTAATCTGACAAGTTAATAAACACTTAAGGGATGGATTTAGGCTTTAAACCTGGTTGAAAAGCTCAAAGCATTCCAGCCATTATCTCTGATCCTATTCTGTATGTGTTCTGTATACTGTGTCTGTTTTGAAAACGTAACACAGCAGCAAGCTTAAAGTGAAAAGATAAATAGATGAAAACGGAAAAATGGAGGCCATGGCCAAAGGAACTGTACACATCCAGGGTTAGGGTTGCTTTGGTGATTACTCAGCAAAAAAACCCAAAACAAAACAGTATATAAGTTATAAAATATATGGGAATGGATGGAGATATGTGATGTTCACCACTCCATATTCACCAGGTGCAAATCAGCGAAGAGTGATCTTCTTGTCTGGAACTGGCACCTAAAAAGACAGAAACATACGAATGAAGGGGTTAAATTATTATTTTAAATAAAGATGTTCCGAATTGCTTGTGTCCAATCCCGCTCTATCTATAAAACTCTGGACGTTAAAGTCAATATGAGACTGGAGAGTATAAAAAGCTTCCTCAGATGACAAAATGGAAGGTTTTCACCTTGTTTTGTGTCCACTTGTGAAGAAAAATAGTCCTGAAGTTTTACAGGTGTTTAGTTAACATTAAAAAGCAGAAACCACCCAAACACTGCATCCAATGCTTGCCCCTTTCAAGATAACTTGAGCATATGTAGAGCCATTCCCTCCTATATAGTTAGATGTCTATGAGGTTGAGTGTTTTTTTTAATGTCACATCCCAAACTAATCCTCAAATTTCAAATGGGATTTGAATGCTATGATACCCACTGATGTGCTAAATTCAATCTCAGCCCTGCACATCACCACTAAGTTGGCAGTTCTGATATTTTACGATTGATTACAAAACAAGCCGACAGCGCCTGCGAGGTCAGACAGCGCCACGGTCTAAAGTGAAGTTTCTTAGAAATTAAAGGTAAATCATCCTCCTGGACAAACAAAGTCAACACTCAAACGTTCGCTAAACGTTCACATGACGACATCAAAGAGAATATTTATGTCCCTCAAGTTGCAAATATAGTTCAGCCTTCTGAATCTGATGGAAAAAATTAAAGCTGTGCTGCAACTGTGTGGTCCCCGGACCACTAAACAGTGGGTTGCGAGACAGCAGCTCTCCAGGCCTGAGTTACGGCGTACAAATCATGACCAGAACAGGCAGAACACCGAGACCACACGTGTTCCTCGGCTGCTTTTGTTTGAAAAACCTGCAGACCACCACCAAGCAGACAAACTGAAGTCCAAAGGGTGGTTTAGTAGGGGAATTTTGGTAATGGTAAGACCAGGAAACCACAACTTCAAACTTAAAAAACCCCGAAACAACCTAAGTTATTTTCAAGCCAGTACTTAAAAGACCCAACTCAGTCACTGCAGATCCTACTGGCTCTGATGATATGATCACCGTGCTCAGCTGAAGCTAGTATCAAGTTTAAAAACTCATATCCTCTTGAGGCTTCTAAATTGAAATTCCCTTCTTGTGTTACCACAGTTCAGACAGTGACAAAATGAATTTCTCCTTTACTAAGGAGGCTGTGACTTTGGAAGACATCCAAGTGATTCACCCAGCGGAGACTGCTCAGACTACATTTGCACACCTCACCTCTTATGTTAGTTTCACCCAATGCAATTTTGCCCTAAAAAGAAAAAAAAGACTGTGGATTTCATCTTTCACTGCATGAATTTATTTGATAATAAGAGTTCCTTTCAGGAGGTGATGAAAAGACGAGCCTATTATGGGAGCGATTTCTGCGTGCAACAGTTGCAGAGAGCTACTTAGTGGCATCGTTTCTTTTGTTTACCTGCAGTACAGACACAGACTTCTTTCCAAATCTCACACCGGCCATTAGCAACCAAGGTTTTCTGTTATAAATTTGAAGCATCAAGTTCATGTTCGGAGGCACATTTTTGAAAAATCTGAATGTATGAGGAGGCCATTATGCAGAGCAACTTCATAAGGTGCCACCTGATGCTGTTGGTTACAATGTACCCATTTCACTCTTTGAGGCAAAGTTGTAATTGTGCATTAATTTACTGCTCATTACATAATAATTCCCCTTGTAAAAAAAATCAATAATAAAAGAAAAAAAGCACATTAGAGAGAGAGAGAGCTGGTAGTGTCTCTGATCTGTCTGTAAAATGATGGCTCTGCTGTTGCTCTGGGACTGAACTGCTTGGATTTATTGAAATCCTGATAAATAAAATGTATCTTCCCCTGCGTAGAGGTTAGATTTGAACATGTTGTCAGATGCGATTTCAAAGTCAGAGTGGAACCGTTATCCCCAAATGCCAGAAAAAAAAATAAACCTATGAGTTAGTGCAAACATAGTGAAGAGTTGTGCGCTCAGAGGCTCGGCTGCCTGCTGTAACTAAGAATGTAGATATAGAAGCCTCGGCGCTTCCTCATGCATGATATTTTTTTCTCTCCGATAAAAGATTTTTAAACTTAACCTTCAGACTATCAGTAACCCTGGACTATTGCAAATACTTCGCGACCTTACAGAAGCACAGACTCATCAGAAGTACTTGTTGAATTTATCCAGGGTCATCAAAGGGAAGAGCAACACAGCAGCACCCAGACTATTATGATATTGCTTAGCTTTGCTGCCCTTGGTGGTCTGGCAAAGGGGAGGAAACACTGATGAATGTAGCTGTAAATGCCCAAACATCATTTAAAAAGAAAAGTGTGTGTGAGTGCCACAGGGGAGCAATCAGTCTCTTACTTTCTACAGCCATTTCTTGGTATGTTTCCTCCTCCGAGGTCTGCTCTCAGTGGACTTGCTGCTGCTGCTGCTGCAGGAGAAAGACATCAGAAATATTGATGTTTTCAACTCTGATAGACAAAACACTCATTACTCACTGTGTTACTTACTGACTTAATTACTGATCTTTCATAGTACGGAAGATTCTCAGGGTCTCTAAGAGAAGAAACAAACCACAGACACATTTAGAAGTCAGCTGTGGCATAACTAATAATCTTGGATCTAGTGTTTAATAGAAAGATGAGGTTTTCAGTAAAGGACCTGCATTGACACTGCTGATGTTCTAGAAATGTGAGCTCCACGGGCTGTTCTTGGGAAGAAATCTTCAGCTGAGAAAATAAAAAAGAAGAAGCTGAAACTCTACATGAAGGTAAACACTGAATCTAAACAGAAAATATTTCTCCAATACTGGCTTCACTTCATTGGATTCCCATTAAATCTGGAATCAAATTTAAACTCTTTCTCAAGGTCTTGAATAATATCGCTATCATATCTTGAAGACCTCATCATACCATATCAACCCCAACAGAACACTTCACTCTCACACTGCTGGCTTACTTAAGGTTTCTAGGGTATTTAAAGTAGAATGGGACGCAGAGCCTTCAGCTTTCAGGCCACTCTGTAGAACCAGTTTGGAGGCAGGAGACAAACACCCTCTCTATTTTTAATATTAAGCTTAAAACTTTCCTTTTTGATAAACCTTATAGTTTGGGCTGGATCAGGTGATCCTTAACCCTCCCTTAGTTATGTTGCAATAGGTCTAATCAGCTGGGGCTTCCCATGATTCAGTTTTTCTTTGTCACTCACCTTTTTTGACTATTATACACTGCTCTGCATATCATCATTACTTGTTTTTAATCTCTGACTCTCTGCTACATGGTCACACAACCGATCACAGCAGATGGCTAACCCTCCCTGAGCCTGGTTTGGCAGAGGTTTCTTTCTGTTAAAAGGGATTTTTTCCCTCCCACTGTCACCAATTGTTTGCTCACAGGGGGTCGTCTGAATGTTGGGGTTTTCTTGCTAATATTGTCGGGTCTTTTTCTAACAATAAAGTGCTTTGAGGCGACTGTTGTTGTAGTGTTACGTAAATACAATTGATGTGAACAGAACTTGATTCACCTGCAGAGTGGCGTTGCGTTGGAGGGTAGGAAGGCACTTGAATTCCTCACCCGAACAGTAACCAGAGCATCGGCGAACCACCACACAATGAGGTATGTAGTTGTTCTCCACCGACTGGGGGTACTCATCGTACACATACACCAGCTGGTCCATGACCTGACACGAGCACTTTGCCATCACCTCAGACAACTGAATTACTACATAAGAGGTTGGATCTTAATCTTTAAGTCATTTGCAGCAGGTAGGAGAGCCTTTTCAGTGGGCCATGATAAAGGGCATCACTCTTACCTGTATTGGGACCCCCTTCATCTGATATCTGCAAATAATAAAAAATAATTCAATTTGTTTGTTTTGTTTTTTTGTTTTTTTAAAAAGAGCCAAACATTGTTGGAGATAATACAGGACCAGCAAATAGCCAGGAGCCTAGAAGTTGGTAGATCAATACAGACACTGATAACACCTATAATAATACCTATACCATCTATCTATCTATGAATGTCAGTATGTAGCCCACTGAATTGTGTTAAATTAAAAGATCTTGGGGGGGATGAAACGAATAGACATGAGACATGCACTTTGAAAAATGTTGTGTTGAATATCCCATCTGTTTGATTAATAGTCTATGGCAGATCATGTCAAGTTACAGTACAAAATGAAACGAGAAACCGTTCCTCCAAGACCATGGTGCTACATGTAAGATATAACAGACCATCAACACAGGACTACATAAAGCATGTTTGTATGAGATTTAAACTACATAATGTGACCTAAAGTCCTGGCCATGTATTTACTTGGTATCAGATCATTATCAATATTTGCAGCATTGCACAGCACTTGAGGAGACTTTCTCTAGTCAGAACCAGGCATGGTGGAAATGGTTTTCATTGCAGCTACGGAGCACCCTCTGGTGTAAAAATAAAACTAGTGCAGGCACATTGATGAGATAATAAAAAAGGATGACGCAATATGGTGTGAGGAGCGCACTGCTGTGCGGCTGAAAAGCGGCAGGGGAAAAAAAGCTGTAAAATGAGCCAGCAAACAACAGCAGTGCTTCTGATTTCTCAATTGGTTTATTATCACGCGGTCAAAAAGCCTTGAAAACATGCAAAGAATAACAGTGAAGAATAGCTGCTGAGAATAGCTGAGCATTCTCTCATGGGACTGTTACACACTAACCACAGCCAAAGTAAAAGCGATGCTGAAAAAGTGAAAAGTAAAATGTGACACAGCATGAATTTTCTGAAGTTCTCACAGCCCGGCCTGCAGACTCAGGACTGGCAAAGTTCCCGATTTTTTTGAACCACAAATTGGGGCGTGCACAGTTGATCTTGGCTCTCTTCTGCCTTTTGAATGTAAGAGATCTCTTTCTCTTTTTTAAAATTCTCTCTTGGCCTCATAACCCTGCGAACACGGATGGGAACGGAGGCTTCCTAATCTCACACACAGACACTGCTTCTATAGCTCAGGCAGTATAAAAGAGCATAATTTAACGAGTTGGCTTCTGCCAAGAGTTGTTAAATGTGCCGCAGCATCCACCAGTTGGACCAGCTGCATACAACAGCTGTATTCAGCCATGACGTGCTGTGAACAACACAGTGCATTGATTAAGTTTGTAATTTATGAGGAAAGGAAGGGGGGCAGATTCATAAATGGCCTCCGGTCAGACTAAATCTGTGACCCATAGTGGAAATTCATAATAATGGTACTAACCAGTGGTTCTGTCTCACGCAGTCTGCATAGCACAAAGGAGATCTTCGTTAGTCTAATGCAATATTTTTGAAGGTGACTCTAAAGTCTTCTTCAACTCACATATCCCAGAAGCTTTTGGGAATGGATACTAAAACTATTCTGCAGTGTGTTAAAAAAAACCAACAAACCCTACACCTTATCACTGTAACCGATACTCGTTGTACGCTTAGCGCCCTGCTGGGTGATACTAAATGTGCCTGTGTGGCCTCGGGTATGAAGCTGCACACCAAGAAGAAGCGCCCAAGGGAAAATCACGCAGAAAATGTCACGATCTCCCTCATAACAGCCAGGAAACATGCAAATCGCATGCAAAATTACAGCTTGTGAGCGCGGTTTCAGCCACATTACAGCCTCTAGCTGAGCTCTGGGGCCCGTTAAATCTCTGTGTGCATGAGCAACACACATCTGACGCTATAGTTACGTCTACACAGATTATTGGTAACCCACTATGAATGCAGATAGCGCATTCACTGTGGGGGTACAGCTGTTTTATGCTGTCACGCGTGGAATCAAGTGAAAAGTCGGGGAAAAGGACAAGGTTAATTCTCTTTAACTTCACTAAACTCCAGCCAGAGAGATTCAGTCTTAAGTTTAGCCCGCTTTAACTTTGATAAGTAATGCAGTGATGGGTCTTAAACCCTTACCTTAAAAGGAAAATGAAAAGAAAAAAAAAGAGAAAATCCAATTGGTGGTGGAGTTACCTGCGCAGGTACCCGCTGAAGGACCAGCAGAAGCAGCAGGATTCCGAGGAAAGTTTGCATGCTGCTGCTGCCGGGAATGAGTTCCTGCTATCCCTTAGTCGGCCAGAAAGAAATGAAAATGTTGAAGGGAGAGCGGAGAAGCGGCTGGAGCTTTTATAACGAGCACAGTCCCGCTGGGCGAGGAAGGCTGCGATGAAAAGCGCGCGCCAGCATGGCTGAATGTATACTATATACGCTTACCATTAACCGGTGACTGTTGCAGAAAAGAATTCAAGGGAAGTGGTGATGTAAAATCAGTCCGTCCTGTCGCTCACGTACACCAACACCAGTCCCTGGGGAAATGATCCTAATGAAGCCTCGTGACTGTCTAAACCTGAGCTTAACGTTTCAGAAGTCAGTCGAATACATTTATACAAGTTTCCAACCTTCTCTCATTTCTTTATATTTTGTTCCAAACTTTTTTCTCCATTCTGGCTGCTTTTTCACTCGTTTTCAGTCCAGTTCTTGCACCTGACCATTTTCAGTGGAAAGTTTTGGTTGTTTGTTAAACCACTTAACGCTGACCTGTGAATCATTAAACCATAAAAAATAAAAAAAACAACTTGATAAAGAACCAGCTTTAAATTGTATCCTTAGGCTCTTTCGTATTTATTGTATAAATATTTCTAGTTTCTTTTAGAAATCCATTAATTCTCTTTCGCTTATCCTTTGCTTTCATAATTAAATAAAATATGCTTGTGTATTTTGATGTAGGCTGTCGCAGGGCTAGAGGCGGGGTGCACCTAAATTGCATAAACTCCGTTTCTGTTTTATATTTTTCATTGTATGTTTGCACATGTTTTAATAAAATCACTGCATCCATTACCTTTTTGAGGAGCAACATCTAAACAAATGAGGGGTGACTCAACTTTTGCATAGTATTGTACATACAAAAATAATAATCTTATGCAATTTATCAGCCTACATCAGAACACACAAGCATATTTTATTTAATTATGAAAGCAAATAAAAGTCAGTGAAGTGTCATCTGTAAATTATGATAAATTCTTCAGATATCCCAAAGCTGTTTCAGCTGCTGACCACAACAAATATTGAAGTTAATCACCCAGAGTTCATAGCATCATATAAGCAGCGCTTCATATGCTGTGTTTAATAAAATAAAATAAAAATACATGTCAGAATCAGAAACTTTATTGTCATTGTCACGAGAACAACGAAATTAAGAATGGTCCCCGATCACAGCATGTGCTGTGTCAACAGATTTTTTTTATGTTACTAGGCAGCCATCAATAACAACAGAGGAATACACTCAGTCATGTTAGCGGTTCAATGAAATTTACAGATTTCAATGAAAATCTACAGAAGTTCAAACCTTGCTTCAGAATGAGGAAGGAAAGTGAATGAGTCAGTTGCTGATGCCAGACTGGTTCTGGTGAGTATTTGAAAAACTGATGATATTTTTTTGATTTTCCCACACAACCAAATCTAGGGTTTATAGAGAATGAGGCGAAAATAAAAAAAATACAGCATTTGTTTTCTGAGTGAAAGGTCTTGTCGAGGTCTGAGGGGAATTAACAGTGTTTGAGCTGTTAGAAAGCTAACAGTAACTCAAATAACCACTTCTTGCCATCTGCATACAAGGAGAAGAGCATATCTGAATGCACAGCACGTTGAGCTTTGAAGCAGACGAGCTACAGCAGCAGAAGACCAATACAAGCTAAGAACAGGAAAGGCTCAACAAAATTAGGCCAAAAAAGCCTGGGCATTGATTGCGTGATCCGTTTCTGCTGCAACATTTTGATGGCAACAACCGAATAATGCAGTTATGCAATTTACTTTGAGTGACAACTACAATGACGTCTGCAGAGAACAAATCTGTTAATAGATTTTTCACATTACATATATTTTAAACCAAGAACTCAGACTTGATGCTGCCTTGTGTAGTGGATTAAATGCTCAATGAAAATAAATTCATGTCAGTTTCATTTATATAGCGCCAAAGTACAACAGTTATATTAGTTTTACAATAGTTTTTATTTCAATGTTCCAGATTTCTGGAACATTGAAATACAAACTGGATGGATTTCCAAGCATGACATTCCTGTGATTTGATGTTAAAGAGCTAAAATAAAGAGATCTAATGCTTTATTCAGGCTCGATTACAATACTGAAATACTAACTGGCACAGCACAGGGAGCACAAGGTGCATCTCTACTGATGTGGCTCCACTTCTGGATCTGGTTGTTAGTTTGAGAAGTTTATGGCTCCCAAACATTGTTTTTGCACTCGGGGCCTTCGAGTGTTGCGTGTTTAGTCTCGGCACACATGCAGCAGACCTCAGGTTATCAGAACTGATGTGACAGGAATGAGCAGAATGTCTCAGAGCTACCCTTTCGCCACGTGTATGTGCACTCATGTGTGGCTGTTATCAGGACGTCTACTTTAGCTGATATATAAATGTCTCGTTTTACTTTACACAACACCTGCTCTCTTGCAGTTTGCTGATCCTCCTACTTACAGTTGACGTTGATTTCCTGATTACACGCATGTCCGCAAGTGCTGCGAGCTAGCCAAATCACACTTCTTGTTCTCGGATTCTGCAGGGCATGGCCTTACATTTATAAGGCGGGCTCAGATGTGCTTTCACAGCCACTGTGATTTATGGGATACTTAGTCTGGTGCGTTCTGAAAAATAGCCTCTGTGGAGGCGATACCAAAGACGGAGGATGTGTTCCCTCTCACCACAAAACTGATGTTGGTCTTGTTTGGTGCTCTTCAGAGAAAAATTACATTCAAATCTTAAATCTTAAATGAACAATGATAATCTTGTTATTTTAAAAAGAAAGCAAATATAGTGTACTCACCAAGCCTAGCACAGGCCTACAATGCAAGTTCCAACTTCATATATTTGTGGATTCTTCAAGGCAGCTTTGCACGACTTCTTATTTGTCTCTTATACCAAGTCCTTTTGAAGCCCTTCAATTCATCCACTGTATGAAATAGGCTGTTTTAGTGTAGTTTCCCTTCCTTACCTTTTAAACCAACTTTCTTTTGACTGGCTGCCTCTTACAAACAGAAGGTTTGAATGGCTTCCATGCTGACAGCCACAGCTCTATGGCTAAAATGACTGCATAAGGGCTGTCTGATCTCATTAACGTCAAAGATTTTGAGTATAGAAAAAAAGTGAAGCCTGAGCTTTTGGCTCACATTACTTGCACATATGGTGAATTCATATGGTTAAAATTATAAAAAGTCATAACCGATCCTTTTTGATCAAATAAAGATTTTGTGTAATGACCGCTTATTGCAATCTAAAAGGAAGGGCTGAACCAATATCTGGGGAGTCCCCTTTCCAAGTTCCCACCTAGGCTTCCAAATCAGATAGACAAGAGGTCAGACAGAGAGACGGACAGCTGCTGTTTCCTGTCTCTGGGAACCACGCTGATACTCCAGTCCCACTTCTATTCAGGGGAACGTGGGGTTTCCCTCAGCTGCAGCAGAGGGAGCAGGTGGGACAGCGCTGCTCTGTATGTGCAGATGTGGGCAAGTCTGTTTTTAGTTGATGTTCAGTAAAGGATCATTCATGTACGATCAAACTTCTGCCTGTGCCTGAGCATTCACCAAAGCTTTCACTTTACACTCCAAATTGAAATGACGGCTTACTGCCGTCACTAAAGAAAATGAAAAAGAAACAAATGCACACCTTCGTTTCATCTGCATCACTCAGTGTTTATTCCTGTCACTGAAATCCAAACATTTGATTTCCCACAATTTTGTTTGCCAGTCTTGATATACAGGTGCATTGTGGGTAAATGCTACTGGTTCCCAAGCCGTCAGACAGAGCAGCACTGAGTGATTAATGTGACCCAAAAGGCCAAACAGATGTGACTCGGTTCCAGGACATGCAGGCATTAACAGTGTGTCGGGGCAGGGCTGAATAAGAACATAACCTACACCGTCATCTAAACACAGTGCAGCACGAGTGCAGAGGCAGTGGATATAACTCAATTTCTTCATTTTTCTTTTTTAATCCCATAACTACACAAACATCCTCCTGTCAGTCTGGATATTTATTTATAAAACATTACAGTTACCACTTTTCATGGGAGAAAAATCACTGAAAGCATGTTTGACTGTGTATTTCCACAGGGTTTGAGGACTACAGAACAACACGATAAAACACCACACACACACACAAATCTTCTCAGTTACTCAACCTGATTACACTTCATCAATATTGCGTACGTGTGGGCAAACACTTTGCATCACGCTGACCCACTAAATAGAAGCAGGAAGCGTAGCTTGTGACCAAAATAAATGACTTACACAGCAGCATTTTCTGTAAGTCTGCTGACAAATCAATGACTAAGTTTACCTTGGTAGTGACTAGAAACTTTTCAGTGGATTGTGCGACTCACTTTAAGTGCAAAAACAGTACAGGAAAATAAAAAATAAAACAAAAAAACCAACCAAAAAAAAAATAAAACAGGAGGTGTGGATCAGAGTGAGAGAAGTACATACAGATTTAGCATCTCGCTAAATGAGGCTTTAACAGAAGACGCAGCTTCGTGGAGCTCAGACAATATTCCAGGGTTAATAGAGCGAGAATTCATGTGCAAAAATATTCCAAATGCTGAAAAATCCAAACATCTGCTCTTTTCTTTTGATATTCTTTCCAAAAATCTGCTTGCCTGATCAAACAGTCAAAATAAAAACACATACAATAACTGTAAGGTTGATGACCTGACATTAAAAACACGTTGAGCTGTTTGTGTCGTTAAGAGTGAACTTCAAGTGTTGTGATGTTATGTTACAGATTACTGAAATGTTGGAATTAATATATTCTACTTCTCTGTAGAGAAGGCTCTCTTCATCAGTGGAGGAGGGGTCTTTCCTGCTTCATACAAAGACTCGGGAGGAGGGGAGCTCAAGCAGCACCAGTCTGGGATTCGCCCCATCTGGTTGTAGTAGTCCCGTGACACAGACCTGCTGCCTAGGATGTCCTGAAGGGCTCCAAAGATGGCACCTGGTGAGGAGTTTACAAATGTTACAAGAGGAGCCACAAACTTTTTTTTCTTCTTACTTAAAAGTAGAAAAATGCTGGCAGTGTGTTTTATCAGAAGTGATGATTGTGATGGATTTTTTAATCCACAAGCCTTCACTTCAGCATGAATATTCAATTTAATTTCATATCTGACCTCCAAGCCACGCAGTGCAGTTGGGCTTTGCAGGGGGAGAATGAATACGGAAGCTCTTGCTGGCCAGCACGTTACTGTATTTGGGTTTCTCCACCAGGAGGCGAATCTCTGCCAGCAGGCGGTGCAGGAAGCCGGGCAGCATGGCGGTGCCTCCGATCACCACCAGGTTCTCAGAGAGCACTTTACGGGTGTCGATGGGGCACTAAAACAAACACAAACAGATATTTTGGGAAAAAAAAACAAACAAAAAAAAAAAAAAAAACAACAACGGTGGAAAACATCTGTTCTTCACTATCCGACTGCTGCTACGGGGAAAAAGAGGCAGGAGGTGGGAGTCATCCCAGCATTACAGAAGGATTCTGGTAAAATGGGCTAAAACAACATGATACATAACAGGGACTGTGACGTTATTGTGAGTGGTCTCAGGGGAGCTGCAATACATCAGAACATTATGAGCAGTTCACTATTGTGTAACATCCGACTTAAACATTTACATCATTACAGTAAAAGTGTGAAGTTGTGTGAAGTCGGCTGTTTGGGTTTATGAGTTTAAATAGGCTGTTCTGGACTGACTGGATCCCCGTAGTGAAGAGCAACAATGCTTTTAGTTGCATTGAATGGTTGCATCACAGCAGCCAAACAAAGTCAAACTGCACAGCCCGTTTAACTGCTGGATAATGTGCAGAACGACGCTGCGGGGGTTGCTAACTTCCTCCAGCCAGAGATGCTAAAGGTTCAGTAAAGGAGAGCAAGGAACAAACTAAAATCCACCACTAGGAAAGATCAATGACGCAAAAATCAAAGGAATTATGAAGCCTGCATTATAGTACATAACACACTGAGCTGAAGCACACCAAATAGTGTGAACAAACGTTGTAGAATCGACGGGCGGGACTGTATGCATTAGATTAGGCTGACAGAGATCACTCCCACCTTCACTATTCCCAATCTAACAGAAGTTCTATCAAAATCTGGTCATGTTGGTCACGGGTGGTGCTAATACTCAGTTTAACTCAATTTTAAACTATATCAAATGAGTTACTAGTAATAACAAGAGCACGCAGAGTGCAACTCCCCCAAACTTTGATGTCTGATAATGCCTCTATCACAACATACTTTTAAAACTTTTATAAAAGCTTGCTTTTTGTAACCACATGCTGATGTATGACCTCTGCCTGACAACCTCGAGTAACAACCTAAAATGGTATTTTTTATGATTTTTACCCAAATGATTCAAAAAGCTGTAAACACTTGAGATTTCAAAATGCTCCATGCTGTTTGACCTTGCCCTAACACTGAAGGTCAAGGTCAAACGCTCAGCCAAACTAGGTACTCATGTTCCCCAAGTAAGAAGGAGAGTGAGAATGGCATCATGCTATGATACAGAGCTGACAGTGATGGTACAGGGGTCTGGAATTAAATGGGATTTGCTAACAGGCTCAGAATCAGTAAATGCCTGGACAAACTGCGATGCTCCTCGTATTTAGGAAAAATTCAATCTGAGAGAGCTGACAGAACCTTCCTCTTATAAAAACAAGGCTAGCAGGGGCAAGCAAACACATTTTAAGTTGCCCCGTGTTTACAGTCAGTGCACTCCAGTCATGGCTCATAGAGCAGGATCTTTAAAAGTGTTGGCTCACTTTAATGTGTTTAATGCAAATGCATCCAAATCCAAAACATTAGATGTAATAAGGCAGCGTTGTGTAAGTAGTGACAAACGGCTGCCACGGGTTGTTAGAGGACTGCACTAAACACACTTAAAGAAAACCTGTTCACGAATGGTAGACAAGGGAAAGTGATACAGGACAAAACAAGCATGACATGACTTTCACCAAGTTCACTGGGGAAAAGATTTCAGTGCTGGACAATGTGAGTACTTGTGTGCAAAGAGTATTTGGAGCTGTGTTTACACCTACAGGCCAGTGGTTCTTGTTACTAAACAGGGAATCAAGGAAGCCTTTTAGGTGAAAAGGGAAAGACCATCTCTGAACCGAGGAGGGCGCCTAGGGTACATTATTCAATATCTTACAATGCTGTGATTACAGTCACTCCCCAACTCTCCAAGAGTGAATGGCACTCTTGGAGACTGATCAGTGGTTATGACAATTTGCATATTGACGATCATGAAACTGAGCTCATTGATAGTGGTGCTGGTTTCACTCATTATGCAAATATACTGTTTATAAAGTTGGAGAAACCTGCAGACAGCTGAGACTGAAGGAGTCACTTGGATGAGTGAAAAACTGCTTCCCCTAGAGATGGAAATCACCAGACAGCTGACGATACAACATTAACACAATACTTCACCCGTGATAATATATTGCCGCAATTTTTAACATTTCGCAATAAGCTGAGTAATTCAGTGACACCATCATCTTTTTCAACTGCAAATTATTTCCTCCACGTTTAACTTCCCAGTATCCGTTTTATCCAATAAGATAATGTTAGCTCACTTAGGTTATGTCTTGCTGCATAATGCGACTGTAAAGCACACCAACACAGAGTAAAACCTGCCATAAATGTTGCCATAAGACAGAGTAGGTTTGCTATTCGTCTACAATTGAAAGGGGTCAAGTTGGCAATTACATGCAATCTGTTTCTGATAATACACCAATTACATCTGTTGCTGCCTACATACGCAGAAATCACATTTAACAGCAGTTCACTTTTAAAATATAAATTTTTCCTTAGTAACCTTTGTGCTCTTCAGGAATAACAAGAATGCAACCAGCTGAAAGCCAGCTGAGTTGAGTTGAGTTCCCTCGAGATGTGGTCACTGATAAAGACTTAGTGAGAACTGTAAAATAGATTTGTGATGTAAAGTGGTTGTGAGTGTGCGACACTGTCAAGTTTACAAAACCGTGTAGTCACCACAAGTTGTGGGGGGGAAAAAAAAAATGTAGTAAAATCTGGAAGCAACCACCAATTCATTTATTTATTTTTAAATGCAAGGGGTTTTAGTGTGTGACTGAGCCATTAGCTTGTTCTGAATTTTAGGTGGTAAATGTGTCCAGTGTTGGATGTTTTGTTCAGTAGAGGGAATTTAATGCGAGTTAGCTGTCTTGTTTGTAGTATTCCCAGAGTATTTTAATTTATTAAATAAAATGTCTACATTCTGACCCTCTGTATCGATACAATATCACCACACAAAATATCACGACACTGTGCTGTATTGATTTTCCCCCAACCCCGAGTTTATCCAACTGAGAACACTATGTCCAAAATCCCAAAAGGTTGATTCTGTTCATCTGGACGAAGCGTTTTCAATGGGAGAAACGTTTCGTCACTCATCCAAATGACTTCTTCAGTCTCACCTGACTGCAAGTTTCCCCAAACTTATAAACACTACATTTGCAAAATGACTGAAACCAGCACCACTAACAATGGGCTGGGAGGTCAGTTCCTTGATCATTAATATGCAAATTGTCATGACCATTGATCAACAACCACTGATCAAAGACCATTGATCAATGTTCATGAGTACCATTTCCAGACAGATGGGCAACGGTTGCAATCACAGCATTCTAAGATGGTGAAAGATGGACCCTTAGGCCTCCTCCTCGATTCACAGATGGTCTTTCCCTTTTCATGTAAATGGCCTCCTTGACTCCACGCTCAAACCAGCGTTCCTCCCTGTCCAGGATGGATGTTTTTCAGTAGAGGCTACGTCCAGAAACAACTTTCAAAGATTGCCTTACCTGGATGATTGATCATGCATCAAAACATGTGGAGTGAAAGCTTTTCTTAAAACGACTAGCCCAAGCTAGTATGATCTCTGCTGTTAGTGGTCCTCATGACCACAATAGCTTGCCAATGTCTCAAAAGTAGCCAAAAACCATATAACATATATTTATACCAAGGTATAAATAGTACTTTCAGTAAGTATCAGCACAGATAACATATTAACGATACACATTACTATGACTAAATGAGAAACTTGTCTTTACCTTAACCAGAGTATCGAGTATCAGAGTGGCCACACTCTTCTCCTCGTTGTCCTGTTCAAACAGAATCTCCATCACTGAGTCCCTGGAAAAAAGGAGAAAATGGCTTTATGATAATTATAACAGCAAGCTGAGGGTGATTACACAGTCATTTTAATTATAAGAACACGTGGAAATACCTGAAGCTGTATAACGTTACAGGAAAATAGAAGGCTCTCTCTGTCCAACTCTTTCTTTAAGCAGACTATGACAGCATACCTGACGGATCCTTTGATATGCAGGATTTTCTCTCCATCAAGCGGGTAATCGACATCTGGAGGAGGGGCGGGCCGCTATGAACACATTTAAAAGTGTTTCATTAAAAAGTGCAGCATTTGTCATTTACTCAGCACAAATGTTTGGGCAGTTGTGGTAAGCAGCATACAAAGAGCTGACTTACCTCTGCTGTGCCATCCAAGTTAAATTTGGCTTCTTGGATTTTGAGGCCTCTTTGCAGGTCACTGACAAAGCAAGTTCTCACTGCAGGAAACAAAACAGCACTGGCGGTCACATAACCAAACTTGTAGACAAGAATGTTTGCGACCAAGCATAAGGAGTTGAAGTATTTTCCTTTCACTCCTTCCATAACTGTGGTTTTTGTTCATGACTTACAATGAATTAAAAAGACATAAAGACCCAAATAAGCCTAAATGAAACATTTATTACATAGCTGACAACCCCATTTTGCAGCACAGTCTCAGTAAATTATACTTTTGCATCATTATAAAAATAAGTGGATGGGTGTTTCGCCTATTCTTAATCGTTCATTGTTCCAGAAAAAAGCCACACAAAAGGCAAAGGAATTTTTTACTTGTAAAAAAATTTAAAGACACACTTTTGTCTATCAACAAAAAGGCTGTAGCCTCCACATCCTAGAAACACAGACAGGTCTCAAACTGTTCTCAGAGTAAAAACAAGGAATTCTGTTGATTAGAAAATGTAGGTCAACCTCGCTGCAAGAATATTCCAGGGGATGAAGGATGGACAGACAGATTTGTTTGTGTATAGACTGTCCATGGTGCTCAAGGATGGCATAAATAAGGAATGTCAGTCAAACCTACCCTTGATGTCTTCCACTGTTTCTTCTGGGATAGTCCCTGGTTAAGAGATTAAAAATGGAATATAAGAAATGAACATTCAGTTCCTTGAATTTACTTATGCATCAATCAGCCAATTTTCCTATTTCTCTTTCCCGTTTGATTTATGATGCTGAATCAGCACTTAGAGAAGCCGATACTGCAGCAGAGGACAAGTGTGACTGCTGGGTCTGAAACGAATCCAGCTATGAAAAACTTCAGGAAAAGCCACCACTGCTGAAACAGAGACTTTTTTGGTGTTTGGCACTACTATCATTACACAGTTTTGGGGAAATACAGTTTCAAAGTCAGTGGTAGAGAGTTAATTACAGAGATCTTAGTGGCTTTGTGCTCACTGCAGAGATGTTTTATGACCCATCTAGACAGACACCCTGTTGTCTTTTAAAATTTTTATATATATATATATATATATATATATATATATATATATATATATATATATATATATATATATATATATATATATATATATATATATATATATATATATATATATATATTTATTTATTTATTTATTTATTTATTTATTTTTTTTTTTTTCTCATTCTGCTGCAGCTGTAGATCTCACAGCTCAACTCAATATACTCAGTCTGGTTCCCTCCATCAAGAAAAAGTGTGGAGAGAATCTCTAAAATAGACTGTATGCATAATGCATAATTCACAAACTGAAAAAGCGATTCACTCAAATGTCACACAGAAACAAGTTCTTCCTATGAATAGTAAATGCTACATAATGGGTCACAGCCATTAAATTCTTCTATTCTTGGCACTGTAAAAACCAATCAGCAGTCCATAACAGAGTTATGCCTTCACAAGTGTCCCCATTTAAAAGAAGAGGACAGACGGTATGTGCTGACTTTCTGTATTTACCAATGGCGGCTTGTACGCTCTGCCCTGTGGTTGTGTCTGTGTCCACGGTGCACTGTTCCACGAGAAAGCTGTCTAACTCCCTACAATAAACAAACACATGCATTTTATGCAACGAAACAAGAGATTGAAATGATTCAATTCAACAGTCAGAGATTTTCAATCATGATGCAGGAAAGAGAGACTCAGATGGATTATTTTCTCAGTTAAATGTGTACAAATCACTACACTGATGCTGTTAGAACCTTTAGTACTTACTTATGGATGCCTTTTCCTCCCAGAGGCAAAGCTTCCCAGGCTGGCAAAATAGGAGTACACTCACAAACCTGATTTCCAGAGTTAAGATCAGCATCATAAATGTCCTAGACCTGAAGCTAACAGTACAATAATGCCTGCCAAATATTAAATTTGTGTAAGATGCATCAATTAAAACATATAGCATGTATATAGCAGACCATATTGTTCACTGTTCTAGAGACCACGCTCATGATGGGAAAAGGATACGGGCAGCACCAGCGTCTCTGTGTAACCACAGTCCATCACAAGTGCAGAGTTGATGCCTAAAGTCATGATGGCCATGAGGTGACTGGGAGCAAATAGCACAGATGGCACCTAGAAAATGAAATCATTCATGGAGTAAAACTTTAGAAATTCCTCTACTAACTAAAATTTCCTTGTTAACATAATCATTTTGTTTATCAGTTATTAGATTGTTCTAGTTTATTATAAAGTTTAGGTGGAAATCATGTAAAATTTGAATAACAGGTTGTTAAAGTGTTGAACATGATATGTAGATTAGGCTACTATCCATTACCCATCTGACAATGCAATTGCCACTGATAACAGTCATTTATGAGTCAGGCATCTAATTACACTGACTATTATTTCCTATTATCCATTACATAGAGCATACTCAATGATGCCATGACTTTCATACACAACCTTGAGCATGAACTACAAAAAACAAACAAACAAACAAACAAAACTTAAATATGAGGCACCCATAGGCAAAATAATTTGTCTGCATCAAGTAACAGTAGTTATCATAATAAATGCATTAGTTACCTCTTCTAAATCAGGTCAAATTAATTAAATATAAGGAGGGATTTACACAAGAGCTAATTTTAAGTGGATTACACTGTGATCATCAAGTGTGGTTTTAGCTCAGCTGCAGGAGGAGAGAAGAAGCGCAGCAGTTCAGGGAACTAGGGCAGGTAGAATGACGGGGACACCTGCTGTTCTCTGCTAATCAACTTTTGTGCACTCGTGTGCCAAGAACTTGATGACACACATCACAACCTCAAAGCTTATGCTTCCATGACAGCTGTGCACCAAACTGAGAAAAGAAATCTTTCCTGACTTGTTGTTTAGAGTTGATGGTGCTCTGTCGTGTTGGGTTTTTGTTTTTTGTGCACAGAGTTGCAAACAGATACTTTATATTAACTGGTCTGATCCCAGCACGTGTCTCTGCTTTCGTACCTCAAACTGTTTGAAGAAAACCTTTGTGAGTGTCTCCCTGAAGTGGGATGGGCAGAGGATGGACTCGATGATGACCACTCTTCTGTCGCGAGGGTTCACCAGAAGGTGCCTAATGAGGCAAATGGGAAAACAAACTCTGATGTGATGTAGCCGCAAGAAAAAAAGAACTTCAATAACCTAGTCATTTATTGGAGAAGAATCTCACCTGAAGTACAGTATGTGGATAAACTCTTTGAGAATGACATAAAGCTCTTCTGTATTGATGTTGTACTGAACCACTTTGACTGCCTGAATATGAGAAATCAAATACCAAATATTTTTGTTTATTCCATTTCCACAAATAATTCTACATAATTCCACTGCAGAACACGGCAGACTCACCTGCTGCTGTCCCGGTTTGCGGATCTCGCTCGGAATTATGAACCTGGGCCCCGTTTCCCCTGCAAAGCCACATCTGTGAGAAAAGGAAGCTGTCAGCTAGCATAATAGGAGATGCTGAAAATATAAATATTTATATAATAATCATTACCACTAACTGTTTTAAATACTATAATTTTAGTTCCCTCAAACTTTATGAAAACCAAAAACGTATTTCTAAAAGACACAGTCATTTAATAAAAAGGGCAAAAGCACCACAGTTTAGTTGTAAATAAAACAACAGTGCATATTTGTGTTGGATGTTCTGTGGCAGTAACTGCAAACAAAGACGACAGTATTTGAGAAGATAATAACAGTCCTCTTGATCTTCACATGACTTAATGTCTGTTTGCCTTCCAGCAAAATATAACAAAAATGACACTGAAATGCTTTCAGTAAATAAAGATCCATTTGCTCACTATAAATACCCGTTAATATACAACACATGTGAGGACTGTGACTGTGAAGTTACAGAGGCAACGTTTAGATTGTTTAGACATATGCAGAGGAGGGATGGTGGACAAAGGATGTTGATAATGGAGCTGCCAGGGAAGATGTAGTGAAGGAGGACACGCAGAGAGTTGGTGTGACAGCGATAGGCAGTCCTAGAAATAGGGTATGAGAGACGGCAAGTGATCTGCTTTGGCGAGCTCTAAAAGAAGCAGCCGAAAGAAGAATGTTTAAGGTCTAATGAGAGAGCTTTTAAAATTATTAAATTAGCATTGATAGCACTTGGCATTAACTTAAAAAAATGCTAGCTGAATGCTGACAGTTACTTAACCTAGCCTAGCATTGGCTACGTGGCTAACAAGCTAGCCCACATCAGCATTCACTACCAAAACTGTAGTAGGTTTTTTGGGGTCAAATTTAACGATGTGTTAGACTTTAAGTCTTCAGTTCCCTAAAATAAACCTATAGTTGAGAGGCGGGCGAGTTATTTCAGAAAACAAAGATGCATTTTAGCATATTTTGCTAGCTGAGTGGCTCTATTAGCAGGGCGGGCTAACGGTTAATACTCACTTTGTGTATGCTGCTCCTAAGTCAATAACAATCGCAGTCTTCTCTCCTCCGCTTCCGAGCCCATCAAATAATGGCATTTTAAAAGCTGCGTCGGCTTTGGACGAAAACTGTACGTATAATTAGCGCCAGCAGCCTCAAATTAGCATCCCACTACAGGTCTGTTGTCTTCCTGTTGGACTGGGCGGGGCCTTCAGAAAGTAGTGACATCACGCGAGGAGGGTGCCTGATTAAAATGCGCTTAACTCAGTAAAATTTAAGAATAACGCCAAAATAATGTTTTGCTTGCAGAGCACTTATTGAAACCAGTGTTAAAATTGATGTACATTCGATTTTAAGAAAATTAAACACGATTTTTTAAAATTCTGTGAGACTCAAGTGTAGCGATAAAATGAAATAAAATACAATAAAAAAAAACTATTTGATAAAAAAAATTTGAAATAAACTCTGTTTAGGTGGAGGTAGCCTGTAAGAGGAACATGCAGAGAGAAAGCAGACTTCTTGCAACTAAATCTACTCCCGAAACTGTCAAAATCAGTTGTAACTCCTTTTTACTCCTGCACCATCGAGAGCGTCCTGACGGCAAACATCTGCACCTGGTTTGGGAACAGCACCAAGCAGGACAGACGAGATCTGCAAAGAGTGGTGCGCTCGGCCGAACGCGTCATTCAATCAGAGCTCCCTGACCTGCTGTCCATCTACACCAAGCGGTGCAAGATGGACCTCTCCCATCCCAACTATGGACTCTTCTCACTGTTGAGGTCTGGGAAGCGCTTCCGCTCCCTTAAGGCCAAAACAGAGAGAATGAGGAGGAGCTTCTTCCCCCAGGCTATTCGGGCCCTGAACCAGGTGTAGGACTGGACTCTCCCACACACATCACTATAAGACTGGACTCTCACACACATCACATCACCACACGCACTCTGGTTATTCTTTTTCTTTATGCACACTTCCTATAATTTATAAGATGCTAGCAGGCAAGGCATACATGGAACGCCATAACCAAGTGGCCGGCATAGTGTACAGGAACATCTGTGCCGAGTATAACCTGGAAGTCCCGAGGTCAAAATGGGAGATGCCCCCAAGGGTGGTGGAGAATGACCGAGCTAAGATCCTGTGGGACTTCCAGATACAGACGGACAAAATGGTGGTGGCTAACCAACCGGACATAGTGGTGGTAGACAAACAGAAGAAGACGGCCGTAGTGATCGATGTAGCGGTTCCGAATGACAGCAATATCAGGAAGAAGGAACACGAGAAGCTGGAGAAATACCAAGGGCTCAGAGAAGAGCTCGAGAGGATGTGGAGGGTGAAGGTAACGGTGGTCCCCGTGGTAATCGGAGCACTAGGTGCGGTGACTCCCAAGCTAGGCGAGTGGCTCCAGCAGATCCTGGGAATAACATCGGAGATCTCTGTCCAGAAGAGCGCAGTCCTGGGAACAGCTAAGATACTGCACAGGACCCTCAAGCTCCCAGGCCTCTGGTAGAGGACCCGAGCTTGAAGGATAAACCACCCGCAGGGGCATGCTGGGTGTTTTTTGTTTTGTTTTGTTTTTAATAAAATTTACCACATACTAGGCATAATTGGTACGACATCTCAGTTCATTCATGTCTGAAATAAGCCGTTTTAGTTCTCTATATCTTCACCTTTAAACCACATTATTCTGATTGGCTGCTCCTTGCAAACACAAGTTTTGAGCAACAGGTGAGATGTGCTTCTGTACTCACAGCCAGAGGTATGTGACTGAAATGATCACTAGATCCGTGCCATAGATCCAATAGCAAGTAAATACAGGGCCACGACTGCTGAACCTGAGACTTTTACCCTATAAAGGCACATTGTAGGGAAGAGCAGTCTGTCATGATTTATGAAATGAGACATAATCAATTTGAAAATTCTGAACACATCTTAATGATCACCCAATCACTGTCATTTTTTATTCTTTACAATAATTAGTTAACCCAACAAAACACACCGAAGTACCGATCGTATGAGGCTAGTATCGATCCAATTCCAGTGTTGGAATTGGTATTGGTGATACTATAGATATTTGGATCGAACATCTCAAATGATCACAATAAGGATATCTTCTTCTACTAAGAGAAAAACCTTTAGTGATCAACTTATATGTCAGGAGTATCGGAACAGCTGAGACGCATTTTTTCTAAACACGCTGCGCCAAAAAATGGACCACCCCATAAGTACAGGCCCATAAGTGCTGCTTTTAATCTAATGTAGCCCAATGCATCTGGCTTCTGTGACAATTAAAGTGAATTCATAAATATTTTTATTAAGAACTCGAGAACTTGTCCACTCTCCTCTTTTCACACAGAGGAGCAGCCGAGCAGTTTTAAGTGGGGGGAGCTGTCTATTCAGCACCACCACCAGCATGAAGTGACCCTTTGGGAACAACTGCACAAGTCTGCATTAGAGACGAAACAGAAAAAAAAAGAAAGAAGTGACAGAAGCATCTGAACATTTGAATCAGAGCACTGGCTGTCAGTTCATGATAAATCTTGCAGCTTTGGAGCATTTGGTGGCAGCACTTCAGAAGCAGGCGGAGGTACGTAGGCTGACTTTGAGTCAGTGACGCTGAGCTGCACAACAACAAGCCTCTCCAACATCTTGCCTTCCACAGCGCTGAATTTGTGTGCGTGTCCGACTCTCGTTTTTCTTCGCGCACTGCGAGAGAAGCTCCGCGTCCTCCGAGCAAAGAAACCCGTCATGAACTCCACAAGGTAACACTCTATTTTTAGCTCTGCGCGACTTTAATTCTTGCCTAATGCAAAATCTCGCTTTCGACACCCGAATGTGATGGGTGATGCGCCTTGGGGGAATGCATCGGTGCCCGTGAGCCTGTGCATCGCTCCTTTCTGTGCAGACTCGAGAAGTATGATTCAACACCGCAGTGTGAATTTTGTTTACAACCCAAATTCTCGGGTGATCGTGTTGTCATGTGGGGGACTGCATGAGCGTACCGGCTGAGTGTATCAACTGTATTGATTCCGTGGAAGGCAGGATAGTGGTTTATCCTGTAACATGCAGTTCTGTGCATCATCACTGCTGAAAGAATTTCACTCAGACGCTCGTCTGACTCAGGCAATAAGAAGGGTGTCAACCCTGCATGCACTAGCCATCTCTCTCATTTTGACAGCAGTGATTGATCATTAGTTGGCCTTTGTTATCACATCAAATGAAGCAGCAAACATGGTACGTGATTTTCTTTAAATGTCTTTAAATCCAGTGTGCAATTGGACCGTGAGCACACACACATCCTTTCTGAGGAACGCTCTGTTTTGAGCTGGATGCAGTTGAGTGGAAATGTACAAATTCTTCATGGAGCCATCTGAAGAGGATCCTAGAGGATAGAAAACCTGGTGCTATTTATAGGTGAAGTGTGGAGGGGTGCTGAGGATTGCTGTGTCAGGTTCCCTCTCTTTCTCTCTCTGCTTCTCTCTCCCACTGAGCAGCTCCTTCTGTTTATACAAAAACGAACAAAAGAGTCAGAGATGAAAGGGAATTTCATCCGCATTAAGAAAAGAAAAAAAATGCAAGCGCAACATCAAAGCAGAGGGAGGCAGAAATGCTCTGTTAATCCTCTTCTCTGTGGTTATCAATGGCGATCTCAAATTAAACACAGTTTGCATTCTGACCCTTTAATCTATAGTTGAAAAACTTTCTAACTTGGCCCTGCTGGGTGTCCGTCTCCATTCTCAAGCACCGCCACCGTTGCTTTGTCCATGTCTATATATGTCAGCTGGGAGACAAGGCGTAGAAGTTGTAGGTAGGGATTGGTTACACCTCTGTTAAGCCTGTTAGCATGTGTCATTTCTGTTCACTGTCAGCAGGCACTGAGAAGAGCCAGAGATGCTGATGCTTGGGATGCTCCATCACCTCCTACTGACTGGGACGTGTCTCTGTGTCTACGGAGCCCCGTTAAATCTCCCACACTTCAGCCCTACGCACGCCGGCTCCTGTGAAGGACTGTGTGCCAGCTCGATAACAACCACCGGGTCAACACATGCTACAGATTTAAAACCTACACCATCAGATTCCAGACATGAGAGTGACCTGACAGTGAATGTAGGTGGAGGAGGAGGGACTGGCCCACATGAACGACCCAGGGGGACTGATGCAGTGACGCAGACAGAAAATGGGGACAGTCTTGATGGAAGATCTAGGCTGAGTGAGGCTGGTGGAGAGGCATGGAGCCAAAGCGCCGAGATAGAGAAGATCGGGAGCACATCTGAGATGAGAGACTCTGAAAAGCAGTCAGAGTCTGTGGATTCAGAGAGCAAAAAGGAGGATGCACCAGTTCACGGTGAGCATTTAATTCCAACAGGTGGGGCAGAGCAGTCGGAAATGGACACCAGTACCCGAAAACGGACTCCAAGTAGATTACTGACCTCCACTTCAGCACCATCACACCTGCAGACTTCGTACACCCAAAAGAGTAACCCCACTGGAGCATATGGGACAAAAAGCTTTGATTCTCACTGGGATAAAGACACAGAAAGAAGTTTGCCAGAACCTCCAAATCCTTCTGTTTCCCTCTGGACCCAGACCTCCCACAGTCCCACCCCTCATGTTTTTACCCATCAGACCTCTTCACCTTTGGGAATTTGGGGCCATGACAGCACAACTATGTCCTCACTACCAGACCCATTTTTACCTGAAATCGGACCAAGCCTGATACCCAGAGAGGATGGCCCGGAAAGTCTGTGGACTGAAGCAGCAAGACTCGGCGGAGGTAAGGCAAGACAGTTATGCAATTAATGTTAGCATAAAATAGGCATGCACAGTTTCATTTTATTGGGGTGGCACTCCCTCTACTCCCTGATTGTTCATCAGTTGCACATGTGCACACTAAAAAGTCACAGTATGCCTTCAAAGTGTGCGAGGTATTGCTCCACAGTAATCGTCACCCCAGTAAGAATTCGTTCCAACAACATTCCAGCTTGCTAGATTTCGCAGGGTTTCATAGGGCTTCATTAAAAAGTATGGCAGAAATAGGAATGGCATATCCAGCAGCGGATTTTGCCTTTGATGATTGGCAAAGAAGGCGCCTCCTTTTGCAGACTCCACTTTGAACCCCAGCTGGGACCCATGGCAGTCTAATTACTTTCTATTCTTGACTCAAGTCTGAAAAAAAAGAACACACACACACACAAGCCTGGAAAAGGCTGGTGGCAAGGTACGTTATACAGCTCCGTGGAGGAGTCAGCCCCCTCCTCTGTCTCTCTCTCTCTATATATATATATATATACATATATATAAATATATATGTATATATATGTTTAGCCCCGAATGTCCTCTCACTCCTTCTCACCCTTCATACTCTCCATTCAGACTATTGTGAAAGGGCCAAGCTGGTTATTATTCAGTGAGTCAGGACAGGGAATTGGATTAAAGACGTCTGTCTGAGCCAGTGTGCGTCCATGTGAGGATTGTCTGTTTGATGAGACTTTCTCCCAATGGCAAAGGAAACTCAACTCCCAAAATAGTCTTATGTAAAAGGATTGCAGCGTTCAGAAGCATTTTTCCACCTCCTTCAGAATGCTTTGGACTAAAGGTAGTAACAGTTTCTCTTGTGACAGCCCCCCTTCCTGTGTGCTAGCCTCTTATCTCAAAAGAAAATTTTTTTCCAAACCATCTTCTTTTCATTGTGCCTTTGCTGCATTGTTTTGAAGCAGTTTATAATGAGAAAGCTGTGTGAGCAAAGAAGCTGTTTCAAAGGGCCGCTTTCTGTCATAAATACTACATAAGCTACAGTATGTGCTGAATACAGCTGCTGCTTCTCTGTAGAAAACATACATTTTTAATTTTAGCAGTCAGCTGAAATGTGTGTAGAGAGACAGCGAGACGCCTGTCTCATCGTCATTTGTCTTCATTCAGTCAATAAATAAAAGCCAGCTGATCGGAAACGTTTCAATTAGATTGTGATGCTACACACAGTGATTTTCCATGTGACTCTGAGCTTGTCTTGGCACCACCTGCAGCGGAAACTGCCCTCCCAATGCCCCAGGATGAATCCACAGAGGCCACAATGTCATCGGAGGCTCTCCCTCTCATCTTTGAGCCTTTTGAAGACATCACATCTGAGAGTGCGACGGCGGCAGCAGCAGCGGTCACCCACGTGTCAGGCAGCAGCCGGCCCAGAGGGCTTCCTCGGTCAGAGGCAGGTCTGGACCAGCTGGTCACCGTAGAGAGTGACAGAGACGGTCCATCACATGCCTCACCCGTCCTTATTCCAGACTGGACGTCACCTTGGCAGACATCTGGCAGCGAGCTCCTAGAGCCATTCAGTTCCTCGGGTCCATCTGCTTCTCAGCAGCAAGTCAGAACTGAGCCGGACGACCATTTGGAGAAAGGTGAGACAGATGATGTGGCACGACCCGAATGTGGATATTAGATCATATGGAATCATGATATAAAATCATACATATAGTCTGTGTGTAATGTGTAAATGTGCCATATAAATAAAATCAACATTGCCATTCAGTTTTTTTTCAAGATTTAGTCAATTTCCTACAAATTAAAAGTATTTCACGGTGGTGCCAAAGTAGAACTATAATAGGGATCAGAAATTTTAACTGTTCAACAACACTGAACATTTTCTCTGTGTGAAGTCGCCTCGGTGGGTGGAGGTGAAGTTTTTTGGCCTTTATTGGTAGGTTTCACGTTTACATTTACCTTTTCTAAGTTTGCTTCTTGCCAGACTCCGTCTGACACTGACAAAGTTGTTGAATCTTTCATCACTACCACTTCATTGTGGCATGAATTGACCCAACAGCTGCAGAGACAGCAGTATTGTATACTGTGCATGGCTTTTGAAGTTGCGCTCTTGCAAACACGTACAGCTGTGCTCACACTGCTTCTGCTGTCCTCTTATTCTGTTTTTCATATAGCAAACGTAGTCTCTGCGAGGACACTAAACCTGGAAGACAACGTGTCCTCGGCCGGCCCCTCCCTCTCATCTTTCCAGCAAGCAATGACAATGGTAACCATGACAACCCATCAGCCAGCACACAAATCCACATCAGAGGAGATGGACTCTGAGGGTAGGACAATTTTTTAAATGCCACCTACAAGCCACTCCATTTGCGAAAATGTTCATGTTCAGTCATAACACGTGTCCCTCTGTACATCCTCCAACGCTCCTGGATGATTTTTCATTATTCTCCACAGAGGACCTGGAAGATGACTTTGAGAACTCTGAGGAATCGGTGGAAGAAGACAGTGAAGAAGACCAAACAGAAACATCTAAAACATCCTCGACGCAGCCTCCATACAGTCTCATCCCACCACCTCCCGTCTGGGTTCAACGCAACCAGGGGCTGAGTATGAGAACACAATTTCTAACCCATATTTTTAATCAGCAGTGGGACATAACTTTTAGTATTAGCACTTCTGCAAACATGTGTTGCCCTCTTATAAAAGACCTACAAAAATAAAGAAATTTTCAGCTTATCAATTTTCAGATCTGTTGCTCTGATAAACGAATGTCTCTTTTCTCCCAGTGCGTAGCTGGGTGGAGCTAATCAGAGAAAAGGTAAGCCTACCCTCTGCTGTCTGTAAAAAAGGTCAATTTTTCTTTTACCTTGCCATGAGGCGACGGATGACTCACTGATATATCTTTTTCTTTTGAGCTGCCAGGGTTTTCTTTAAGGTGCATAGTGTAAATATTTGTTACATGTTCATAGTTTTCAGTGGGTTGCACAGTTAAAATAGTTTGATGACGATCAAAATATAGATTCGTGCCAGGTATACTTAATAAAGAATGCTTAGGTCATTTTTCATAATCAACTACAGTATGTTAGCTAATCTGTATAGGGTTGGGGGTGGATAAGCGGGAGGTGGCGGCTGGGGAGAGGGAGGTCTGGCCTTCTCTGCTGAGAATGCTGCCCCCATGAACCAGCCCCGGATAAGTGGAAGATGGTGAAAGATGATGGATGGATAGGTTTGGGTTTGACCTCTATGCCATCACCCTCTACAGGCGGGTTACGTGTCCGGGATGTTGGCCCCTGTGGGTATCGGTATCACAGGGGCCCTGCTAATTGTTGGCGCCCTCTACAGCATCAGGATGATTCACCGCAAGAGGAGGAACAGCTTTAAACACCAGAGGAGGAAGGTCAGACAGCAGGAGGTCAATAACTTACTTTCTTGTTTTCACTCGTTATTGTTGACCAGTCACATGGAGCAGGTCTCTGTGGATCTTAAATGCATAAGCTCAACCTTAAAATGATTTTTCCCTCTCCAGCAACCCCGAGAACCCGGCACCAGCCGTCAGGACCAAGCCATGCTGCTGGCCGACAGCTCTGAGGACGAATTCTGATAAGAACCTTTTGGGCCTCTTTTGTTGGTGACCAGCCGCTATTGCTCCTAAACTGGATGTTTAGCAAACACCCCCATCGCTACTGCATCTCCACTTACCCTGGGGCTGTTTGGGTATGACTCCTCTGATCCACTGAAAGGGACTGAGCATAGGGCAGTATTTGCATAGGTGGCGCACAGGTCAACCAGGCACCCACCTCCCTTTCTGAAATTATCTGAGCACTTGTCTAAATGTTGTCAGATGCTGCTGAGTCTAAGAGTGTGGTAGGATTGGTGTTTTCCACCTTTTTTGACAACAAAAATAACTAAATAAATAAAAATAATAATGCATTGAGGGAGCGGTATTCGTAGGATGGAAGTGTTGCTGGCAAATTAAAAGGGGGGGATGTGAAAGCCAGCATGTTTTCCGTCAAGTTATACATTGAATGAAAAGTGACGTGACACAAATAATGTAAATACATTACATGTAGTACATGTAGCTGACTGGGGGTCAGTTGTGTTAGTGTAAATAAAGTCTTATGTATTCCTAGACTTCAATAATTTTGGGAAAACTGCTAATTTACAGGAAGCTGGATTAGATCACTGGAAGCATATCTGTCTGTAAACTGAAACTAACAGCTAGCCTAGCTTGGTCCAACGATAACAAACATGTTGGCTAACATTTCCAGAACTCACTACGAAATCAATCTTTAAAAAAAACAATAGAAGAAATTTAAAGTATTAGTGTCCTCTTAATTATTTTCTAACCATCAGACAGAGTTAGGCAAGCTTCAGGCAAAGGTAAGCTAAAAGCTACTGAGCTAAAAAAAAGCTACAGGACTGTGCAAAAGTCTTGATACGCCCTGCATTTCTTACTATTTTGCAATTAATTTGGTAAACAGGTAGTGTTTTATTTAAAGCTGCAAACAGCTTGAACTCTCTTAAGCAGCTTTCTTGTTATTTAAGTTTTCAGGAACAGTTCTCCAGGCTTCTTGAAGGACATTCAACACTCTTCTTTGGATGTTGGCTGCCTTTTGTTCTGTTCAATAATGCTGCTTCAATAATGTTGACGTCCAGGCTGTGAGAAGCCCAATCCACAACTGATAGTATTACTCTGTCAGGTATGCTTTTACTGCATTGCTAAAAAATAATAATAATTAAGCTGTGGCTCTGACAGTACTTTGGCATTCCATCAATTTTGACAAGATCCCCAAAACTACTGGCTGAAACGCTGCCTCAAACCATGACAGAACGCAGTTAAGTGATTGTTGGACACTTATTTTTGCATCTTTCTTCTGACCTCCATGGTATTTATTGATAATTAACCAAAATCTGAAGATTTTCATTCATCACTCCGTAAGACCTCTTGCCAATGATTTTCAGTCCAGCTCTTGCATACCTCGGTCTTTTCTCCATTTCCCCCCTTCCTTAAAAATAGCTTCTCGATAGCTACAGAGAGCACTAAGATCATTTCTGATGAGGCTTCAGTGAAGACGGATCAACTGAAGGGCCAGGTCTTTGCTGGATTTTTCCAATTTCTTAAGGACAGGACTTTCAAATACTGTTCATCTGCTGTAGTTTTACATCTGCCACTTCTTTTTTCCTCAAATATTTTAAGGCCACACTGAACACCATGCCAAGACATGCCAGTATTTTTTGCTAATAGCTCTTTAGGAGTCACCTTGTTGGTCTAAAAATACGGTTTCATATCTGTCAAACTGGAAATGGAAACAAATCAAGTGACAGGCTGCTATTAACAAACTGCCTAAAGGTACAATTTAAATTGGTTCTTCACCAAGTTGTCTATTACACTGGTTAATCTCTTGAGTTAGGTGCCTTTTTTATTCTTGAATGATTCATAGGTCAGTATTACAAAATGAACATTCCTTTGCCAATTTCATGCCAAAGAAAAGCCTGGAGAACTTTTGAAGTTACACCTCTAAAAAAATAAAGTCTGTCTGTATTTATTTCCAAGCAGCCAAAGAAATGAAGCGCAGCTCAAGAGCTTTGCAAAGTACTAGAAGTCTCTACCATCTATATTATCTTCACACACTTGACAGACATCATAGTAGTATTAAACTCTTTTCCAACTCTTCTTAACCTCCTAGGACCTGGCATCCACATATGTGGACATCACATTTTTGGTTATTTAGACCCAAATACTCAATTTTGCTCTACAAGGGCCTGATATCCACTTACGAGGACATTATACTGCTACTCTTCTGTCGAAATTTTAAACGAATATCCTCATTTGTGGCCCTCATTTTTCTTAGAAACAAAAATCAGGTAACCCCCCCCCACAAAAAAAAAATCTGGTATTTCTTTGTTTTTACATTCATCGGGCCCCGATATGCCCAAATATCAAAGAGGAATTAAAGATGCATGCTGTGGAAGAGTTTGGGTCTTAGAAGGTTAAGGAAGTAAATAAGCATTTTCTCCCAAAATGTCAAACTATTCCCGATAGAACCTGTCACATTTGCTTGGTTTAAAGTGTGAAATTTGTGCAAATGCAAACGTTTTATTGAAAGGCATCTGTTCATATTAGTTACTGTGAGAAACACGTGCAAAATACCACCATCCTATAAAAGTATGTAGCATAATGCGATATGAACTCACTGCCACTTACAACTCCATTTTTGTCCCTAAGTGCATGACTGAGCTTCAGTCGATACATACGCCGACTTGCTGCAGAGATTTCCCATAAATTAAGTGTTCCTATTGGCTGGAAGAGCACAAACACGAGACAAGAAAGCAGATTCATATTTCCGTGTGTGCTGATCTGCTGCTGACGTGAAGGGTTTTGTCGGACGCTCTCGAACCAGAATTTTACCTTGCTTGGATAAAATGAGCAGAAGTCAGGTTAAGTTTAAAATCTCGTTTTTGAAAGATAAATTCAAGAAACTTCTCTGCTGCAGTCCAGACAGAAAAGAGGCACAAAGCAGTTCTAGGTATTTGATGCACATTTGTTATCCCAATGTTAATAAAGTGTCTTTTGTTTGGGAAAAAAAAAAAACATTTTCTGTAACTTCATGAACCATCTGACATGCTTAATGAACAAATGCCTGTTTATACAATATAATACTGTTTTAGGGTATGTGTGATGTAAAATGGTAGACTCTTTTCCCCCCTCTTGATGTGGATGTGATCAAATAAACAGCTCTTTTTGATGTCTGATTGTGACTTCTTTTTTTTGACACACAGATACAGCCGCTTCAGACAGCAGACAAGACAACCCAGTTTTACAGCATTAAAAAAAAGAAAAGAAAAAAAAATCTAATAATTTATTTCTGTGTTCTTTTTCCACATTAAATAAAAGCTATTGGACATTTCCGGATCAAAAATAAATCAAGAGGGGACAGGAAGAGGAACAGAGAAAAACAGACATGCAAAGAAAAGAAAAACAAAACTTTTGCTCTCCTCTTTTCACACTTCGTAGATGGTAGAAAGGCTGCAGAAAGCCCCTGTGGACCAGCTGCTCGCTTGTGTGGTTTTGTGTCACACATCGACTGCCAAAACAAATGCTAATAATAATTATCTGATCAATGAACTTACATCAACTGAGAAATTAAGGGTTATAAATTTAGGATTTCAGTCACCCGAGGTCATGACAGCACAGTGGATGATCAGGATGAGGGGAGGGGGAAAAAAAACAACTGTTTCTGATGTCATTTCAGGGCAAAACTGAGTCTCTGAGAGAAAACTGGGTAATGGATGCAACGCCACAAGGCACAGCTCCAAACTGATTATTGATGACGAAGCCCTTCGGTCTGTGAGCGTGATCTGAACACAGCCACTGTGGCAGGCTGTAATGCCCATATATACCCTAATGGAACCGCGACAGTTTGGCATGACTGAGGCAAAGAGACCCAGTTCCTTCAAAACTGAAAACACCTCTGTTTGAATGAGGAAGATGGGTGGGACCTCCAGAGTAAACCACAAGTAGTTTGATAAAAATCTAAACAGTGTCTGATGAGCAGCAAAGGTAATAGTTGGCGTTCGGGGATCTATAGATTGTTTTTGTACTTTCACATCATCTCTGGATGGGGTTAAAGTAGCACAGAAATTAAAGATAAAAATCAAATCTGATAAATCAACACAATTCGCCCCAAACCCAACAGATGACCAAAAAACAAAAAAAACATGCTTTCAATATATTCAACGTAAAGAACACTCGTATACAAATCTGAAAAAACAAAAGTTGTCCATTGTTCCAAATGCATACAGACACAAACTTACATAGACAGACCATTATGTGGGTGGCGACTCTGTAAACATCTACTCTCCCTTCCAGTCCTCGGCTCCTGGGGGTGTACCAGCTCAGCTCAGTGGTTGAAAAAGGGGGAATAAACCCTAATACATTAAAACTCCCTGTGAATGTTTGCTGAAAGCATGTGTCTGTTCTGGTGCAGCAGATTTTAAAAGAAAGAAAGAATTGAAATAGTGCCACATGGCAGCCCGCTGTGGTGCTTTCTACTTTCAATATTGTGGAGAAAAAGCACACAGATGCCCAATTGCATAATTTGTTCTTGCATTTGCAACCTGTGAAAAAAAAGAGGTTTTTTCGCCCATCAACAACCACTGCAATCCGTCTTTCTGCCTTCGCTACAACACCAAGCACTAACCCTACTCCTGAAAAATAAAGGTCCACTTTTTTTTGTTCCTTCCTGTATCTAACAAGGAGTTCTTGTTGTCCTTATAAGGCCAGAACAAAATGGCAGCACCTTTTAGAGGCTCGATTTTCCTGTACGGGGCAGGGACAGGGTGGGGTGGGGGACTCTGAAAGTAGAGATGTAAAGGTCTAACAGAACATGATCCATACCATTGTCAAAAACAGCAGGAGACACACATTCATACTCACGCATACACACTGCAGCAAATTTCCAAAGAAGTGCATCTGACCTTTGTTCAAGCGAGCTTTCTTTGCCGCTTTAGTGTGTCGTCGGACTGCCCGGGCACATCCGTTCGCAGGAAAGGAGATCTTAGAATGTTATAGCGAGGTTGGCGGTGCGTCGGGTTAACGCGCCCGGGAAGTGCATTGTGGACTCGGCCGCTTGAGAGCGGCATGAGGTTATACAGGTGTCAAGTAGACAAATGGAAACAAAGTTAAAGTGAACAAAAGAATAAAATATAATCTGGTAAGAATACTTCTCAATTTTTCGCTTTTTTTTTTTATTATTTAAATTGCACGCACACAGCACACTCATCCAGGAATCCAGCATACGTAACACTTTGTCTCGGATCTCGCGCTTTGGTGGACCGGAAGCGGCTGCAGAGGTTTGCCCACTCAGCGGGCAGATCGCTGTGGCCGCGGCTGTCGGCGCTGATAGGTTTGAGTGGCACTCACGACGAGGAGATTCAGGCTAATATTGCAAATTAGTAGGAGAGGAGAGGTCGGACCACACCATCATTGGTGAGGAGTCTCTTTTAAACATGCTGTATTCTCCTTTTTGTTTTGAGAGGGGGGGGATTTTCCAGTAGCTGTCAGTGCATTTGGGGAGAAAAAATAAGTTATGATCTGCAAAAAAACAAGCAAACAGAAAAAAAACTCCTCACCCACGTCCTGTCTAGGTTTGACGATGAAGACACCGAAGCTTAAAACGGTCCACGAGTCGGGCAAAGCTTGAGGTGCTAATGGAGTGATTTGTTTCAATCAGCTGCTCTGCGCCAACATGTGTACACAAACACAGGATGGGCTTCTTGGAGAGGGAGTTGGGGATTGGCCTCAGTCTGAGTTAGTCGACAAGCTCTTATTCCCGCACTCACATTGAAACAAAAAGCATGCATATCTTTACAGGCTTCAGTCCTGGGGGCTGAGGCAGGTGATGGAAGCAGCGGCAGCAGCAGCAGCAACGGGGGAGGGGGTGCTGCACCTGCTGGACAGGATGGGGAGACAAAAACATACCAAGCACGCGCAGTCATACAAACGTGTTCTTCACTCGCTCACAGTGAAACCAACGGCAAATGACAAAAACAAAAAACAAAAGCCACTTGCTTTCTGAAAAACACCAGGCGGTACAAACACACAAACTATAGCTTTTTCCGTCCCCCTGCCCAACATATAAGGTTAAAAAAGAGAAAACAAAACAAAAATGAACTCCACAAATATCTTCCCAGTCTGTGTTTACCGCTCCACTTCCTTGTTTCATGTGGTGATGATTTTTTTTTTTTTTTAAGTTTTTTCCTTGTGTTTTTTAAAAGTCTGCTTTGTCCCAGGTTCTGCAGGATTTTGGTGTGGTGCCTTGTCCTTTTTGTTTTGTTATTTTTTTGTAGGGGGTGGAGTCTGGATGCACATCCTCACTTGAGCTGCCTCACACCTGGTCGAACAGGCGCCCCCGAGCTTCCAAGGTTGCAATGTCCCCCATTCAATGAGGTCACCCTCACTCGCCCCGCCCTTGTCACAGAAGGCAGCGGGAGACCCCCCCCCGTCGTGTAACACCTGGTGGGATTTCAGTCCATTTCTGCCTAAACGCTTGTTCAGAGGTCAAGGATAAAAGGAGGGTGTGTCTGCTTGTTTTATGCATACTTATGTGCATACTCCTTGGACACAGGTATATGTGTAAGTGTGTGTGTGTGTAGGTGTCTGTATGTGTGACTATAAGAGTGAAATGACCAGGGCAGAGCTGAGGCCGTCAAGCTGATAAGTGTTCGAGGTGAACAGCACCTGCTGTCCCGTCCTCCTCCCATCCCTTCTGTTTTCTGCTAGCGGAGCCACAGTTTGAGCCGCAGCGCGTCCACTCCGTTCAGGTAGTATCTGAAGAGCCGCTTGTCTCTGACAAAACCCAAGTTTTCGTAGAGCTTCAGGGCTGATTTGTTGGTGATCTCAGTCTCCAAAACAACCTGGGAACACACAAATGAGTGCGTGAGTGAGCTGACTGAATTTTGGAGCCTGTACTCGTTATTTGGTCGTTCGTGATTGTTTGGACTTGAACTCTTTACCTGAAGAATAAAAAAAAAAGTTAACAATACTGAAAATGAACTCGTTTGCCATCATGGGATCAACATAAAATTTCCTCTCTTTTTCACCATACACTGCCTTTACTTGTCCCCATTTTTCAGCCATTCGAGACTGATTTTCTGTTAAACAAACCTCACTCCCTTGCTCCTAACCTGCTAGCTCCAGGCCTTTTCTAGACAGGAGGGCTGTTCAGTCACCACTGTGGTGGTCCTCAATATTAGCCACTCTAACCAGAACAGATGAAAAGCTGGTACATCTGCTACTAATTTGAGAAACAGCCCAGTCCAAGACAGTGGAGGTCCAGCAAATCCACAGGATAAGACTCCTATAAACATTGCAAAGAGCATTTTTCTCCCATATTGGCTTCTCTTTATTGGGCCCCTGTCAAATCCAGAATTAAATTTCAAATCCATCTCCTCACATACAAGGTCTTGAAAAATCAGGCCCCATCTTATCTTAAAGACTCTCAATAGAGCACTTCACTTCGCTCTCAGGCTTACTTGTGGTTCCTAGGATATTTAAAAGTAGAATGGGAGGCAGAGCCTTCAGCTCTCAGCCCCTCTTCTGTGAAACCAGCTCCCAATTTGGATTCAGGAGACAGTCTCTACTTTTAAGTTTAACATTTCCTTCTTGATAAAGCATATATAGTTAGGGTTTCTTCCTGTTAAAGGGGAGTTTTTCTTTCCCACTGTCACCAAGTGCTTGCTCATAAGAGGCTGTTGGAGTATTTTCTGCATTATCATGGGGTCTCTGAGGTGACTCTTGCTGTGATTTAACGTTATACAAATGAAATGAAATTAACAGCTGAAATATTTTCAGGGGACAGCAAACACTTTAGACATCAATATGCACTTGTACAGTATATAGTGACAGCGTTTCCTCACCTTAGAAACCTTCAACTGCAACTGTGACCAATAAAAACTCAAACTCTAAACCTACCTTACTTGTGTGTTATATCTTGGTAGCTAACAAGCTGTAGGTGCAATATTTAAGTTGCTATTGCAAATCACTGCTTTTATAAGAGAAGATATTTGGATAGAAAGCACGAGCACAGGACACTAAAGACCCACCCACACATTTGCTTGTTCTTTTTCTTTTTTTAAATAAGTAAAAACATATCCTATAAAAACATGTACCGTTTGTGTGTACACATTCAAAGCACTGGATATTGCTGGGTTGTAGCAGAGTGTCAGCTCTTTGGTCTCAACCAGCAAAGAGACTGAAGAAATCGTAACGCTGTATCACATGTTTCATCTTCTAGAGGAATTCAAAGTCTGCAAAGGAAGCAGCGTGCATGTTTGCCGTTTTCAGGGAGAGGCAGAGCATATGAAATAGTTTATGGTAGAGGATCAAGGTTACCAGCTAGTTTAGATAAGTGAAGGACAGCCCAGGAGAACTGGACCTTGAAATAAAAACGGCTTTAAACAGCTATAAATGTTCTCTCTTTCGGTTTGTGTTCCTTTCAGAAAACCTACAACTTAGAATGGAATGCCAACAGTGTAACATGTGCTTATACTATTGATTTTATGTAGGATGCATATTTTCACAGTATGACTGAATATGCTGGCACTCTGGCTTGAATAACGGCTCTTATGTAATGTGTGCAAATGTGTTAAAGTTTGGTTCATAAACAGCGCCACTGGGTCTAGCTCGCTTACCTCGTCGCAGTCGCCCTCCACCATGGCATAGATGGCCTTTTTCACCAGATTAGTACCTGAAACAAAACAGTGGACTCTAAGTAAGAAGCTAAACCCATGTATGGCCTCCATCTCCAATATATTAAAGTATAATGTTACTCATCACTCTGAGTGCAGAGTCTATCTAAACGGTGCATTTGCATAAAGAGATTTGGTTGCCCGGGACAGCAGAGAAGACGGTGAAGGGAGAGACTGAATATTCTGAAGAGGAACGCCGAGATCTCACCGATGCTTTTCCTTCTGTGTTTCGAATCCACGGCCAGCATGGCAATGTAGCCTCGACGAAACATCTTCTTATGCATGTCAAGCTTACATACAATGGCTCCGACACACTCCTGCTCCACCATGGCCTGCGAGAAATGCACACAGCAAAAAATACACGCTCAGTGGTTACGAGTGTCCACTGGGGTGGCCACTGACAGCCTAGCAACCGTTCCTCTGAAGTTCCTGTCATCCTGCCAGTTCAGCTGGCTCCACGTGCTGACCTCTGACCTTTTTATCTTTTTTTTTTAAAATAGCACTTCCTCTTCTGTCACATGTGGTGATCCAGCCAAAACTGGAAATGGGATGTTTTGGACCTTGATGGCCACAGAATGAAAAGAAGGCAGGCCAGTGTTTTCAAAGCAGAAAATGCTACCATGACACAGCACATGCAGAAGGAAACCTAAGGCACACTCTCTGCTAATACTGACGATTAGGATTTTATAATTTCTTTATGCTACAAATCTGTACATATGAGTGGGCTGGCACATTTCTTGATTCATTAATAACCTAAAAAACTGAATCAATGTTGGATCTGTAACAGCAGAAGACAGGTTGTTTACTGCCTGCCAGCAGTAAAATGGAAACAAAGCTTATGAGCTGAAATGTTATTGACATGTGTGTGCTTTAGCTTCAGTGGAGGTCAGCTGTGACAGGCTTGGATGTGAAAAACAAAGCTGTCACACCCAACTCCTATAATGCTCCTGCAACTCAGAGTAACCAGTCAGACTTCATAACTGTGAGCGGTGCGTTCAATCTACTACTTACCAGAAAGCAGAGCTGCGGCCAGTTGTGGATGAAGTACCTGTACGTGTAAATTGAATAAGGCTCAGATAAGTCCTTGGTGATCAGTCTCATGATCCACGGCATCTGAAGTTCAGACTCGTAGCGGACATAGCGGATGCCGTGGTTATCCCCGGGGGAATCGCTCAAGTCGAGCCGGGCGAGCTCCTCGGCCGGCGGCTGCTGCAGGTCAGCCTGGCTCTCCTCACCGCCGGGCCCAGCAGCGTCCGGCTGCTCGTCACTCGAAGGTCTAGAGGGCGGCGTGTGGTCCAACTCTTTTCCCGCTTCGCAGGCCGCCTCAGCTGTAGTGAAACCCGGCATCCCGTTCACGCTATTGTTACCATGAGGAGAGTGACTGCCGTTTTTGGAACAGGGGCTGTGGCCTTCGTGTTGGCAGTGCTCACTATTGTTCCTAGCGGCAGGAGCCTCCTCGTTGCTGCCAATGCTGTTGTCACAGTTGTCTACGGACGATCTGGGATTGTCAGGCCGGTTTCCTACGTGCTGGTGACTGTCAGGGTCCTCTGAGGGGCTTGCCAAGCCGTTCAACTGCTGCTGCTCTCGGGCTTGCATTTTGAGGTGAAGCGCCGCCGGGCTAGCTCGCGCTAGCATGTTTTTCTGCTTCTTCTTGACCGACCTTTTGACTTCGTTTACCGACTGAGACTTCGTCCCTGTACCGGCAGGCACACACTGCTCCCCGTGGCACGCCGGCACGCCGTCTTCCACCGCCGGTTCCGCGCTCCCAGCCGCGGGGAAAAGAGGAATTTCAGCCGGGGATGCAGGCAGTGCGCTACTAGGCCCAGGCGGCACTGTGGCCATCCCACTGCATTAAGGTGGTGATTGACACTTGGAAAACGTTGAACACAATTTCATCCACAAGGCGAAGGCATATACAACCAATGTACGAGCTAGTTCATCGAATATTGCATAAATCCAGGGTTTTCTGGGGCGATAACGTTTCCGCTGGCGATGGTTGTCGCTGCTTTCTCCTCGATTTCCCTGCTGCCGCAAAGTGCCGTCGCAGCAAACGCCATTGCAACGGCATTCATACACGTTTTACGACAGTAGTGTAAAGCATGGCTGTTGTACGGTTTTTCCCCACTTCCATTGCCCCCTGCCCCCCGAGCCTCTTTTTGGTCATCCTTGTGAAACTTTTTATATTGTTTGTCAAATTTATCTAACCAGTCAATATTGATATTTACCTCCTTCTGTTCGCCTTTATGTTCTGTCTGCTTTAAATAATACATATGTTTGTGTCGTACCCTGCATTGCCACACTGTACTCACAACATTGTGGTAATGCAGACCTCTTCAACACTGGATAAGTCAAAGGTGACTGAAGAAGTCCTTTTGCTGCCCCGTTAAACCCAAGAACATATCATTCCTTACCAGCAGAGGGCGCCAAACCGAAGCTTTAGCATATGGAATAGTTTTGTAAGCGCAACAACAGCAACACTGCATTTTCTCCACAAGATGTCGCCATTCGACCAGTTTGTCGCTTCATCCTGCAAAGATGGTGCAAGTTTGTGCGTGTATGTCCAGTAGTATCCAATCATGGCCTACTGTCCTTTCCAGAAGCATACTGTAGGCTGCTGTTAATTCATCATTCCCAGGATGCTGTGAAGCAGGAAAACCACAACTCTGCAGCGGTTCATATTACACTCAACATGATAATAATACAAAATAATTTGTTTTCTGTTTATATTTACATTTAACCATTTCCCTTAGTCTACTAAGGAACATATTCATATTCTTCTTTCACTTTTATTACGTTTATTTCCTTTTAAGGTTTCATTTTTCCTTAACCTTTATTAGACACAAAAGTACAGAGAGCTGACAGAGAAGCATGGAAAGAGTGGAGGGAATGACATGCAGGAAATGGTCTGGGGCAAGCCTCAGTAGCAGCCTTTGGCATACGGATCACCTGCTCAGCCACAAAACCTATATACATTTGTCTTTGTAATCAAAATAGTCTAGGCTCACATTAGAGGAATAATCTCCAGATAAAATTTGCCAGGTGCACAAGTCATGAGTTTGAGTATTGGAACAGAGTTTGTGATATCATGTGCCAAGAAACCCCCCCAGAAAATAACAACCAAAAACAAAAATTTTACAGGAGGCAGCAGCCTGCCTGTGGAGAGCGAGAGGAGAGAGATTGTGTGCCAGCATAGGAAGGAGAAGACAACAACGCAGAAGACTGCACAGGGGTCCTTCCCCTGTTACACTGTGAGGGTGAACACAAAGTGTGAGGTCACTGAAACTCAAATGTAGCGACAGGAAGTCAAGTGATTCTGAAAAATGTTGTTACTGTACTATTCTGTTGCACACAATGGGCCATGTTTTATTACCACAGTACCTGTTTCTGAGTATCGATGCTCCTCATGCCCTGGTAACTGTGTTACACATCTTTGTGTCACCACGTGCTTTTCCCCTCACAAAACACACACATTTAGGTAAGCCTGAAATCAGCATGACATTACAGAGTATTAACTTTGATATTTTTAAAATAGCAGTACAGTGCTCTAATTATTCAGTGTCAGCAGGAATTCATAGGACAAGAACTTCAGGAAACGAGAAGATAAATTATGCATTTCTAGTATCCACACAGATTCTGACCAAATATTTATATATGTTGACTCCCCTTATCTGTAAGGTTGTTTTTGGTGGTGATGACTTATTTATTTGAATCAAAGGTTTTGGGTGAGTTCATTCTAAGAGCTGTAAAAACTGTAATGCTTAGCTCTTGTCAAAGACATAAAGCTTATCCTTTTCACAAGGTGTTCTTTAACAAGATAAATGAGATGTGTCTTTTAATCTCAAAACAGACAAAATGGGTGAAATCAACCATCAGTGTATGTGTTACATCTTCATCCTTTGGCTGCTACTTTTTAGGGGTCGCCACAGCAGATCATCTTCCTCCAACTCACCATATCCCTACCACACTCCTCTGTAACACCAACCCTCTGCATGTCTTCCTTCACTACATCCATGAGCCTCCTCTGTGGTCTTCCTCTTTTCCTTCTGCCTGGCAGCTCCATCTTCAGCATCATATTTGTCTTGCCTGCCAGCACGAAAGTTTGCTTTCTTTTCCTTAACCCTGGAGAACCCATGCCGGTCAGAGCCGACCCCAATGGTTTTCTAGGGAAACCATGGGGTCAAATTTGACCCCATGGTTTCTCCAGGGTTAAAGTCCTGCTTTTTCTGTAATCGATGGTCAACATTTTGGATGTTTCTTCTTGCTCTACGTCTCTTCCTTACCTCAGGGTAGACCTTGACAGATACTCCAGCTTTTTCTCAGTTTTTCTGGCAGATTTCTTGCAACATTTATACTCATCTTAAGTGGAGGGAATTTCAAATGAATTCAAATCTGCAGCAAAAACACTGTGACCTGCCGTACCTTTCCAAAAACCTTTTAAATCACGCATCAAAATTCAGCTTCTGTGTTGATGACTAAATAGTTTCCACAAGACACATATAGGTGTCTTTCCTCTGCATCCATATATCCTTACTCTTGTTCCTCTCAACTTCCATAAATATGTTTTCCAAAATTAAAATTATTGGCTTGCACCTGTGGCCACAGAACACAATTTAAACTATACTGCACATTTTGTTCACAAAGACGTGCCCGACTAATATTTGCTCAAACTGTGGACAGTTTTACCAAAACGAGGCAAGGATTTGAAAATCGTCTAGCAGTATCGCTCTGTAGCGCCCTCCAGCTGTAGCTCCAGGTACTCTGAAGTGGATCGCTTTCTCACAAAGACACAGTTGAGTCCAGTCGGCCTGCCACAACCAGACCATGACACAAAAGGTCTAAGTGGGAGCGCTAGATGCTAGAGAGCCTGACTTTGCTCTTTCATGCTAACACGGATTGATCTTTCAGTCGTTGTCCGTCCTACACAGCTGCCATGAACATACGCGAGTTTTGAAAGGGAGTCATATTTTACGTATAAATATACATTACAGAGAAAGAGGCCGAGATAGGAGGGAGAGAGAGAGACGTCTCTTTTAAAGCTAAGCCTTGGGGCTGAGAACTCTCTGAAGAGCTGGAATCAGACATGCACAATCAGTTCCCCTCTTCAAATCTCCTTTGCAGGCCTATCTACTTGAACAGGCTTCTCTTAATTACTTTCTCTATCACTTAGGCAAGCCGTGGCTGGGACGAGGAGCAGCAGCGTCTCTGCCAGAGACATTTGGCTGGTTTGAACCCATATTTTTATAGGCCTATCTTCTTTCTCACAAGCCTGTCCCACACCTTCTCCCCGCACCACCACCACAACCGCCGCAGCCACCGCCACCTTTCTTCCCTCCTTGCCTTGCTTTCATTGCACGCTGCTCTTGTCTTTCCGTGGCTCTCCCCTATTCCAAATATCTCCAGGGTGTCAGTTGCGTCATGTGACTGGTGCGCTTGTGATTACAGCAGTTGGCAGACGTGCTAATCTATGAGGAAGAACCCAAAATATCTGGAGAAAAAAATGACAGCATGTAAAAGAAGCATAAGGTCAGTATGGAGATCAGCGTAGAGCGAGAACACGGTAAAGACAACTCAGGGTTGACACTGAAACCCGAATTCCCTCCTCTTTCAAATCTCTCCGCCTGTCTTCCTGTCTGTCTGAACCGCTCTCAGGGGCTTGAGGCCAAACTTTGGACCCCCTCCTCTCTTCCTCTCTCATGCTCCTGCCTGTCACATTGGCTTGCTCCCCTCACTCTGCTCACTTCCCTGTGTCCTCCTTCTTCTTCTTCTCCTCCTTCTTCGATTTTTTTTCCCTTCTCTTTTTGTCTGGCGTCTGGTCCACTAGAGCTGTATTTAATTAGTTTCTGTTGGGTTAATTAGGGGCTAAAGTTAGGGGGTCGGACCAGAACAAAAGCGGGTCAGGCTGGACGGATGCAGGTGCTCAGGAGTGGTTGCCAGATTCCACCGTTCAGATTAAGATGGCCTTGAATTGTCTGGAGTATTGGAGAGCAGGCGAGCCACTAGTAAATCGCAAGGAGGGGAGGTTTTCCACCTCACACGGGACGGTGGGCTCCATATGTACCCACGGCAGCATCACCGTTCTTGTTTATATGAATTTCAGCATCATTTCTACGCGTGTGCCACGCCGGCATTCATCACAGAGTTGGTCCAATGTATGGCGCGTGCAAATGATGTCCTCGCCAGTCTGTTGTATGTTCTCATTCATATCACTGCCCGCCACCATGTGCCCCCCACCCCCAACCCTTTTTTCCCCCAGCAGTGCCAGCTATACCCTGCTCCTTTGGCTTGCGTGGAATTAGAAGAAAAATATGTGAGGAGGACATCAAATGACCAAACCAAGCAAGTGAAGCATACATAAAATGGGCAGCAGCAGCCTTTGAAGTGTACATCAGTGGCCCGAGTGAAGTGATCACATAAATTAAACGCATAAAGACAGCAGTGTGGATGTGAGTATAGACTGCTGCGCTTTCATCTCACCTGTTTACTAACTGTTCTTTTTGGCACACTGTTTGAAACTCACACATGCTGTATGCAACTCATACATTGCAAAAGTAAAAGAAAGACACCATTCGACTTTTTTGAAAGGGAAGGAGAGGAGAAACGAGAGGAGAGGGATCTCTGGCATGGCTGGAGCCCCCTCAGTGTGTGAGGGTCCTGGGGCCCTTTAGACAGGCGCCAGCCCAGCAGGGAAGCAGAGACAATCACGCAGCACCAGATTCAATGCACAGAGATTGAGGGATGGGAGAGAGATGAGGAGTCACAGAGGGGTAGATTGAAGGGGGAGCGGGACAAAGAGGACAGCTGAGAAAGGTGGAGGACACGACAAGGAGATGAGTGGGAAGAGTCCAGGTAGAAATCGAAGGAGCGCAGAGCAAACAAGCTAAAAAGAATTGGATGGAGAGGGGGAGAATGACAGCGCAGATCAAGAGGAGAAGTAAAAGGAAGAAAGAGCGAGCCTGACAGAGATAGCATATATTCCCTCTGTAACAGTCTTTATCACCAGCCCAGATCGTGGCGTATGAACAGTGATCCAAGTCAACCATCTGCTGAGGCTAGATAAGCCTGGGAGAGCTGGGTATTGAGCTGTCACTCAGGGAGGAGTGCAGAAAAGGAAAGAAAGGAGGGGAGAGAGAGAAACAGAAGAGAAATAAAGACGGGACAGGAGAGAGATGGAGAAGAAGGAGGGAGGGAGGGAGGTGTCTGCGCAAGGTAGGAAAAATGAAAGGAGAAGATTTGTGCGGAGTGGAGAGCACCCGTCTTGTTAGAGAAAGACTTAACGTCAACTAGATGTCCAGCCCCGTCCCGTCTGATCTCGAATAATCCTTCAGTTAATAAGAGGAACAATAAAAGTGTTTTCTTTCTCGCCAGCCTACACGTCCCACACGCACACATATATCACACTGTGAGACGCATCGACTCACATCACTCCTCATCACGCTAATGATGACAGGATGTTTGTTTGTTTTCTGTCACTGGCAGCATGTGCATATTCACATTTGTCACGTTGTAAAGTTCTAATCACGAAGCAGGGCTTCTTGCCATTTCAAACAAATCTGCAATTCGCTTATATTAATGTGCAAAAATGCGTGGGGGGAGCTGTGTCCCCGTGAACATCACCTCCATTGGTCGGGAAGATCCCAACACTGGTTTAAAAAATTAATTCTGTCCTCATTTACCTGATGTTTGTTTGATTTCCTTCAAGTGAATCAATCCCAGTTTTATATGCATGGATCTGTGCATTTATAGTGTGATACCCTGGTAGATATAGGGGGGTGAATTAAGGCCAGGAGGGGGGTCAGGCCCGGGAGTGGGGGTTAGGAGGGGATTAGCTGAGGCCGGTTGGATCATTTTACAGCCGGAGGACCCCCCCTTCACCCTCTGCAGTCTCCTGGACAATAAGGATTAAACTCCTCTTGTTCCTCAACTCTGGAAAACGGCAGGGCGACAAAGACACTATTCCTCCTGGGTCCCCTGGCTGTGGCTGGGAGCTAAGGAAAGGAGAGGAGGGTGGGAGGGAAGAAGTGATGGAGTGAAGGGAAGGAGGAAGGGAGGGAGGAAGAGGCAGGGGGTCCGTCATAAAATTAATCCCTTCACAATTTCCTCTGGGTGCAAAGTGAGATATGAGGCAGACATGTCTAATGAAATGCTACAGTCATCTAAGGACACAGTGATAAAAGCATATATTAAACTAATGGAGCCCGTCATTAGTGGCTCTATTAAGCGGATCGAGATAGTGCGCTCTCTTTTGGTGATCTGCGTGGAAGATTAATCAATTCTAAGAAAAGCCCACCTTCTCACAGTTTCCTATTTTAATGCTCTTGGCATTTATGTGGCAATATTTTAGTTACGTTACCCATAATCCTCAGAGCTGGGACTATTCTCTATCTGTTGTTTTTATTACTTTTTTGCTCACTTTCATGCTTAGCTTGGGACACAGACTGGAATCATAGGTAAACAGCCAGCCAGGCTCCAGATGAACATAACATTCATATTAACACACTTATAAAGCTCAGTCAGTAATGTATTAAATCCACAGAGTGTATATAAACAGTGGGCATAGCCAGGTCACGTGGTTTGCCCCATCCTGATTGCCGCTTTTTGAAACCAGATCTCCAGCATGGGATGGATCTAATCTGACAGCATGCTCATATATTAGCCGCTTCTTGATCACAGTGAAAGTTTATTATTGTTGCCCTTCTGGAGACTCACGGAGATCGTAATATACAAAATGAACATCATGCTGTCATTCATATGACGTCAGAGTAGCGATTGAAGTGCGTCATGAATGTCTTTTACTGGTACTTACATCTTATTTCTTAAATCTGCACAAAAACTTCAGTCTAAAAAATTTTCTGCGCTGTTAGTACCTCAACAGGTCATTTCTATGCTTCAGTTTTTCTACAGATGGAACAAATACAGCATAAAGTGATGATCAGCTGTGTCTTATAACAATGCCTTAACTTTAAATTAACAGTACAATGTTCAGCAACTTAATGGTAACAAATCCCAAAATGTCTACACATGCTGTCAGATTAATACACATTTCCAGTCTTTTTTCTGAGCTAAGCTGGCTTCCAAAATGTCAAAGCTATTGATTCCAAATTAAATCGCTGGACATAAATCCCAGGTGCAATATATCATTTGGGTCCTCTGCGAATAAAAAAAGTATCCCGAGCTAAATAAGTCAAAGGATAAATCCTGTGTAAAGGCCCAGTGTTGAGCACAGTGCGATCATAGCCTGAGGCATGGCGATTAGGAAAGCTTAGATGTCAAAGAGTCCACCCAAGGACGTACTACTGGGCTCAGTTTGTGGCACGGTGCCCTCCTTGTTTGCACTTACAATTACTGTTTCGTCTGCTTTGGGGATGAAGGACAAAAGTAATTCTGTGATGTTGTGATGCAGAGTATCCAATTTACTGGTCAACGACCAAGTGAGAGGAACATAAAAGAGAAAGACAAAAGAAACAGAAGTCCATGGGTTTTAATCTGAGAATAAAAAAAACGAAAAGAAAAAGAAAGAAATGAGGGAGTCATAGAAATGAAAAGAGAAAAAGGCTGAGGAGGAGGGCAAGCAGCACAACAGAACCAGGGGGAGTAAGAGGAGAGGAGGGGCATTTCTTACAAAAAGGGGTTTCTTTTTTTTTTTACTTATAGGGAAAAAGAGCAAAAGAAAAGCCTCTTCTTGCCTCCTGGATGCAGTGTCAAACCCAATCAGTGTCTGGTCTGGCAGTGCTGCTTGTCTCCCAGGCACCAGCTCACAATGGAGGAGAGCCTGGGCCGCCACACCTCTCACTTCCAATCTGCCTCCTCCAGGACAGGCCTGAAAGCGGGGAGGGACAACAATGCACCTCAAATGTTCAAATTCTCATAAAAAAAGTGCCTATGTGGTGAGAATTGGATTAGCTAGTAAAAGAAAGAAGGGAAAAAAAGCACTCTGGTAGCTTTAGATCAGTTCATGCTGACTTGGACAGTTAATATCAGTTTTTATTGTTAAAAAGCTGGAATAAGTGGGGCTTAGGATAAATGTCTGGGTGTAGGTAGGGGTATTGTTCTTAAAGATTTTCCGAGCAAGAACGGGGTCTTAGTGTCACGGTGTATATACGTAAAAGCCAAACACAAACATGGATAAACCGCAACGACGATTACAACCACCAACAATCCCTGAGCTGCGGAGTCCTGTGCTAATAAACGTGAGCAGCAAGGTCTGATCCTTAAAAACCTCGCCACTCAAAAAAAAATGTCTGTCTTGAATAGACACCCCCTTAAATGGTATTGTTGAGCAAATCCGGTATTAAAAGGAAAGGGTTACTCTGCGTTTAGACTCTTGAAGACTTTAGTTAAGCCAGTGCCGCTGCCACTTTTGCAGCCCGGGCTTCATCGGGCCCGAGTAAACCTGTCTCTCGGTGGCGATTGGCTGAAGGCGAAGGGGCCATCTTTTTCACACGCTTCATCCCTCGCCACCACACCAACCCCAAAGCCCCCCCTTTCCTCCCAACACCCCCGGCTAGTGTTTACCCGTCATCAAACAATGGCTGGTTACTGGCAATTAAACAGCATTTTCTGAGGAATCCGCTGCTCTGGTCTAATGGCATTACTGTTGGATGATTCAATCCTTGAATAGTCAACAGGATTTTGCCTCTCACCAGGAAAAATACTGCTTCATCGAATTACCCGTATTACATAGATTTACCCAAAGCTTATGATTCAGGGTTCACAGATTACCGCTTTTCTAAAGATGGCTGGAGAAAGGCGCGATAGGCTGGGAGAGTGATGACTCCAGTGCCTCCAAGCTGGCCCCTGCCTTTCACTGGCACACTTTTCCCCAGAAGGCTGCTTATCCAGAATGCTTTGCAGATTTGGAGAGATTATTAATTTATGTGAATGCAAACACTTTTCTTTTGTGCTTCGTTCGTCTTGCTTGAACTTTATCATCTTAGACGATGCGAGCACCAGTAGCACACGGGCACAACATACACACAAGTACAGGCTAGACACAAAGATATAGGAGCCAAGCTGCACATTGTGCCCTTTGACCTTCCGTGGGTCGAGTCGAGCCGGGCAGCTCGAGGAACCGGGAAGATTGGCCAAGTCCATTATCTCACAATGAAGGGCTAATTACCAGGCCTGCAAGCCTCAAATCACACGGCAGCAGACTGCCTGTCTCTGTCCTCCGCTCACCCAACATCTTAATTGCTCTTTTATTCTTTCTCTGTTTTTTACTGTGCCTCTCTCCCCGACTCACTCCTTCGTCGCCTCAGCCATTTCACACATAAAAGCAAGATGCTAATTGCCTGCTATGGAAATATTGGGCCTGTGATTAGCCAGGCAGAAGGTTTGGCTGGCCTGTCTCTGTGTGAAACAGTGTCGAGCCAGCATGCCCGATGCAAAAAAAATTTAAAAAATAGAAAAGTGCGGTAGTCAGCGGTGAAAGGAAATTCATTTTTCCCATCACTCGCATGCGGAGCAGGGTTGAAAGCAGGAGGACTGTTATTGTGCTCCAGTGGCAATTTGTCAGACTGCTATGTTGGCAATAAGTTGACAGAAAATCAGCTTGAGCAAAATTACAGAGAAGTTATTTCAATTACTTTTAGGCTAAGTTGGTGTTTTGCTGTGACAATGACATTATAAGGTTTAAATATTTGGACTACATTCAGTTAATAAAGAGGTGGGGTTTGGGAGTGGGAGGGCACCAGGTTGATACACATGATTAATCGTGTTCAGGTAAAGTGTTGTTATCGCCAATGATTAATTCACCCGAGGCCTTTATTAAGTTCTCCCCCTTGTGACCCTCTGATTTATTATCTCATTCACTAAGTAGTTTGCTGATAATGGCCACACATAATCATCTAACAAGACAACAGGGGTTTGTTAATGGACTCCATCTAGAGACCCATATACATATGGAAATGAGACCCAGTGGGGGAATTTGCAGGACCCACTTCCAGCTTCTGTGCCATCTAACGGCTTATTTTCAAAATATTTTCTCCAATTAAACCTCAACATGGCGAGGAAAATGCGTTTTGTAAGCGTGCGTGTATGTGCTTTGTCATATTGTATCCGTAAACTAGCTAAACACAGCTTCCTTGGGAACCTCGAGCTCTTTTCTGCGCACTTCAAATTGTGCTTGGTTATTTTGATAACTCATTCAAAGAAAGTCACCTGCCATTTGACCTTGGTTTTTGTCCCAACCAGCGCTCTTTGAAAACCTTGGCGGATATTGAAATGCTCTTTCAGACAAGTTCTCTTTGCAGTGGCTCCTCAAGAGCTTTGTCCAAGATGTTGGAAAAGCTGGAGATGGTGGTGAGGGGGGAAGGCTGCTTTTTTTCCCAACAGTGGCAGCAGTGGAGTGGCAGCGGTAGTGCAATGATTGGTGGTGACGGCGGCAGTGGTGGTGGTGGTGGGGAATTTGGGGACAGAGAGGGGTGCAGGTCGGCTGTTCAAAGGCTGGCTTTTTACATTGTTGGTCAGTTGGGGATTAAGGTCCTCTGTGCAGCAGAATAGCCCCTCTAATTAAAAAGGATAAGAAGGCAGAAAAATAGCGAGAGGCACGGGAGGAAGCAAAGAAAGAGGGAGAGGGGAGAGCAAATTTGCAGAGAAAAGAAAGAAAAGAAAAACTGTTTTCAGTGTCACTCCCGCAGCCGGGCCCATCAATTCAGACTGGATTAACTTTACACTCCTCCTCCTCATTTCTCTCTGCCACTCTCTCTCCCCAGTCTCTTTCTATCGAGCAGTTTCCGAACTTTGCTCTCCACATGCACTTTAATCTTTTGAATGCATGCTTTCAAAGCATTTAGTTGACCTCATAAAGAGCTTCACCTGTATATTTCTGGGACAATCTTACAGGAAAACTTCACGTGTCATAGCTAAAGATGATGTAACAGTTTACCAATTATAGAAGCAAAACAAACCAAAACCATAGCCAGGAGCTAAACCCAATTACCAGCACCAGTTTCATTCTGCTAAAGGCTTGAATTTGTGTGTTAGGCTGCATTGTCTGTTTGCTGCTCACTATTTGCCATCATCAGAATGTGAATAGAGAAGGCTGTGTGCTGTGCCCCAGATGCTGGCTGTCAGTAGGTGGGCTGTTTGCCGTGGGGATGCCAGGTTGTGTTTTTGTTTGGCCCTCCTCTGTCCCGCCTGCCTCCCTCCCCTCAACTGGTGGGGGGTCCTGGGCTCCTGGGGCCAGTCCCTGCTGACCAATACCCAGGTATGAGGCCTCTCAGTTTGGCTAACACTATAGCCACAGGCCGTGGGAGGTTAACGAGGTACCAGCAGGCACTAGGCATTCAACTCTCCCATGGGGAAACCACAAGTGGTGGATGTATCTCAATGAAGGGCATGAATATGATGTGATATTAGCTATGACAGCCATGAGGCAGTGGACTATAATGGGAAAATTGTAAGACTGTGCTGCAGGTGCAATATGAAGTACAGCACTGACACCAAACTATCAAAGAAGAATCTCCAAAATGTCATTTCACCGGAAAAGTACATGTAGCCGAACCACGCTAGCATTTAAAGGTGTTAAAATTTGCTATTTTATTTAATGTGTTGTTGCAATAATTGGATTTTGTCATGTAAATCTGAGCATGGCAATAAGTCCCCAGCCACACAGGCCTGGAGACTGGTTCTCTACCATCTATCAACCACTGTTTGCTAGGGAAAAATGTGTGCTCCCTGACAAGCTGGCAAGTGCTTGTTAGAGGTTGATGGTAGTTTCTGGGAAATCAGCTGCCTAAAACACAGTCCCAAAGGCCTATGGTCTGATCAGTGGCTATGTGTATTCTCTTACTGGGGGGGCAAATGTCTAATTGCAATTCCTTTGGTCACTAGTACCTAGCTGTAGTCACTCTGCAAATTTTTTGCTAACTACTAGCTGAGCAGTAGTAAAGTTTGTCTCTGGTTTGCATCCTGTAAGTCCTACAACCACTCGGCTAGCAGTTGGCCAATGTTTGCAGACAACCCAGCATCTTCCATGCAAACTACGAGTGACCTCAGCAAAGCAATCATAAGGAGGTTTTTGATGTAGCACCATCTTTGGTGCCAATTTTACCTGGCAACAGCCAGCAACCTCTAGCAACTATTTACCAACCAGTTGGGGAGCAAACATTTTTCTCTCCCAACCAATAAGACACAAAAAGCTCTATACACTTTTTTTTGCCAGTGTGACTTCACATTTGAGTTGCTGGAAAACAGCTCCCCCTCACAGGATAAGAAGGTTTTTGTCTCCGTTGTTCAGCTGCTGCCCAGAGCCTTCTGTTAGTACAATAGTTAAATATCGAGGGACGCTCGGTTTGTCTTCTTGTAATCATCAATACATGTATGGCTTCTTCCACAATGTCTATCAATAAAGTTATCATTGTCAGGTGCAGATGGCAAAAGAAAAAAAAAATCACGATAATGTCCAATATAGTTTCCCCCCCATCAGCGTGTAACAGATGGGATTGACAGAGTGGGCCAAGTCATTGATTTGACCTTGATTTAGGCCTAGACCACTGAAGTGAGAGGTAGTCAGAGGAAATAAAGATTAAGAATATTAATCCATGAAGCGATACAATTTGGTATATTGTGTTTACATCATGTAAATGTTACATTTACCCCCATTTATACCCCATGAATTAAGAGAACAAACTCTTTCATTAGATTGTGATTATGATATCTTTAAACAAATGTTTAATATTTAAAGTCTGTCACCCTGATGTACAAGGAACAAACAAATGGGTGCTGGAAAAGAGAAGTGGCAGCAGCTCAACATACTTCCCTCATGCCAGCATTATCCAGTACACTCTGAGAGAGAGCAGCGTTGCAGTCCCACGATTCTTAGCCTTCAATTCGTCTCCCTAACAGCAGGAGAAACCGTGACTGCGTCGATTCGCCGGGAGACAGGGGGAGGGCATATTGCCACAGACATTAACAAGCGACTTCACCTTTTAACAACCACGGCTCCGTTTAGCTGAAACGCTCCCCAGGGCTGTTAGATATTTTCCGATGAATTATATATCAGAGCTGAAGATGAAAGGACTCTGCGTGAGCCAAGAACATCGCTGTGGGACAACAAGGAGACCAGATATTTAAGCCCGGTGAGGCTGTTTGTTTTAGCGTGCATCCATGAAGGCAGAAAATGGGAAAACTCCACGGCCTGCAGTGAAACTGTAAAGGCTATAGGCCTATAGAGATTTGGAAAGATCCAGAAATGACCAAAGTAGGCACTTTAAAAAAAAAAAGAAGAAGAAAAAATAAGGGTAAAATCACAGTTTTATTTATTTATTTATTGATTGATTTTAAAGCCTTTATGCAAGGAATTGACACGAATGGTGCTGAGATTTGCTGTAGCAGCACACAGAGTGCAGGCCTTATTGATTTCAGGCTTGTCTAACAACCCAGCAGCCTCGCAGTCTGTTCATCTGGCACATAGACTCCTAATTAGTTGTCTAACCTGCTGTTTGTTTGGGAGCATCAATCAAAGCCTTCATTTAGGGATGAGGAGGCCAAAGTTTTGTCGGAAACTGATGATTTTTTTTTAAATCCAAACCGACCTGGGATCCAGGATTAAGCCCGAGCACAACAGATGAGCGAAAAGAAAAGAGCATAGAGGGATTAGCTTTAGTGGTAATCTAATCCCGAAATGCAACCTGCACCTCCTTCCTACAACCACAGAATTTTTTTAAGCACACACATTGCTCAGGATTTGACTGTAGGGAGTGGGGGCGCAAAGTTTCAACCAACATTTACATTTATTTTTTCTTCATATGTTCTTCATGGAGTTACACAGAATCAAACCACAACAGATCTCTCCGAAATTATTATTATTATTATTATTATTATTATTATTATTATTTTTCTTATTTTTTAATATTTTGTCTTCAGCCTCCATGTCAATCCATCTACTATAATTATGTCATAATAGCACAGCTGGTTTATTGTAATATTTGATGGTCACAGCACTGATGGCAACACACCTTAGCCCATAAATACCATGCCATATTTTACCTGTGTCAAAATATATCAACGTATATGTAATTACATTATTTTTTAATTCCCTTTGCTGGGCATCAGCGATGCTTCGGAGCCAGCAATAGGCCACTTTTCTCCAACTGCATCTTTTGATACCCCCCTGCCCATCATATTTTGTCTCATTTCCATTGGCTGCTAAAATTCTTCGCCCCCTCCATCTCTTCCTTCCTTCCTTCCTTCCTTCCTCTCTCTCTCCTCTCACACACGTTTTTTCAGCATAAATACCGAGCATCTCTCGGTATTATCCACATCCAAAGGTTTACCGCAGGCACATAAATCCTTCACAGGCCCATGACCAAAAACCGAGCGCCTAACAACTGAAGTAAGTGGCCCATTTAACTTCCGCCGTTAATTTAGATTGACTCTATTTTTTTTTAAATTATTATTATTATTATTATTTTTTAATTGACAATGAAAGCCACTGGGAGCTGCTTGCCATGAAGCTAGCCTACAGGGAGATAATTGAGGAGGCGTGCTCAGGGGGAAACTTTTTTCCCTGTCTTGCCTCTGCCGGGCTGCACGCCTGAAGCAAAGACGCAGTGAGCCGAGGAATAGCGGGACTGTGGAGCAGTCCGCAACTTGTGGACGTTTCAGTAGAAGCCTTGGATAGAATTAAGCTTAAACACATCGAAATCAGTTCGTTTTTTGTATCTTATTCAGGGGGAAAGCCCCTCAGATTATTTATAATAATAACAACAACAACAACAATAATAATAATATAATACAGCTTTAATTACAACCTGCCTGATTTGTTTTTTTAAATGTGATAGCAGTGCATTAAAAAACTTTGTTTAATAATAATAATAATAATAATAATAATAATAATAATAATAATAATAATAATAACAGAGGCCCACATGAGCGTTTGTCAGTTTGGGAAAGTGAGTTGTGCGGCTGGTTGTGATGGGGCTTGGGGGTAATGGGGGGGGGGGGGGGGGGGTGTCTGGCAGTCAGCTGGTCTGATAAATACAATGCCAGTCTTTGTTTTATTTTCGTGACGCAGAAAATTAAGGAAGCCTGAATGCGGAGTCGTGGCTGGCGTCCTGTAATCAGGCCAGCGCGTGCCGTCCGGATTATCTCGTTAATTTCTTACAGAAGGAAGAAAAAGGGGAGGAAAAAAATATACCAGCCAATAATAATTAAATATCCAGGCAGGGTATTTATTATTGAACGGGGTTGAAATAAAGCGACAGATTGAGCACAGGAGTGGCCGTTATGTTGGCTGTATAAAAACGAGGGGTCCGGCTCGGAGCGCCCCGAGTCCTTGTAAAACTTGTAAAACTTATTCTACAGGTAGGTGTAAGTGGAAACGAGAGGCCTCGGACCGGCTGCAGATGTCTGCGGAAGTTAGCCCAATATATTAGCAATTAATAAAATATTAAGGTGTGCTTATCATCTGATCAAAGAGTAAGTATGTCTTTAACAGGACCCTCGAAGTAAAACTGTCACATAATGCAAAATGTTTTTTCTTTTTTTTCTTTATTCGATTTTTAATTTAATGTATTTTTATGTTTGTATTTATTTGTGCAATTTAAGAGTTTGTTTTTGAATGCCTAAATTTTAAAAAAAAAAATAGCTTCCACGTGAGGTTGAAATTAAAATGCTATTTCTTTTTTTTTGGGGGGGGGGGGGGGGGTTGTTGTTGTTGTTGTTTTGCTCGTAAAATTGACCTCCTCTAAAATGATTGACCATCAACAGAGAAGGCTATCTCTTTGTTTGTTTAGATTAAGTCCTCCTCTCTAATCAACACGTTTCGATAGTCTCACCTTTCCAAATCTAATTCATTAAGGAAAGAGGGTGTGTGTGTGTGCGTGTCCATACTTCAAGGAGGAGTTTCAACCTTCACTTTGGGGTAAATGTCTCCGTGTTTCAAATTATCTGTTCTTCGTATTTTAATGTCGTTACATTTGAATGCTCAGGGAGGTTTTTAATGGAAACAAACAAAGGGCCGGTATAAAGAAGTAAAGGTGCTCGGTTGTGTTTGAATGAGCTGCTCAGTTTGCAGCGCTGGCTTCTTTTGTTTGTTCCCTGAAGGCTTTTGTTATCAGCATTACTTATCGGTCAACACTGGGCTTTGTCTCTGCAAATGTCCCCCAATCAGCTGTCTATTTAGCTTCGCCCAACCTGTGGGTCTATGCTAATTGTGAGCCCGGTTGGGGCCCAGTGTGTGCGCGCATTTTAACGACAATGTTTTGTTTTCGGTGGGTACTAGTAGAGGAGGAGCGGAGTGTGTTTCAGGGGTGAGGAGTTGGAGGGAGGTGTGTGGGGCGGGGCTATAGTAGCAGTGTGTGTGTGTGTGAGGAGAGGGGAGGCACTGTGTATGGGGGGGGGGGGGGGGGGGTTGATGGCGTAAACGCCTGTCAGCCAGACAGAGCATCTTCAGTCTGGTACGGACAGCTGGGGGTCTCCACTTGGCTTTAAGAGCACTGCCAGTTTAAGAGGACGCCCACTTCTTTAAACCCGGAGCTCTGCGCACGGAGCGCGTAAAAATTAGCGGACTGATTTCAAGAACTCACTTTAAAAAGAAAGAAAGAGGGCGAAAAATGGTTATGTCTCACTTCAGATTCGCCTGGACGACTTGACTCAGTAAACAGAGACGCGACCGGATTTTTAAAAAATAAAAGCAACCCTCTCTTCTGAGATATTTTTCTTATTTCTTTCCATTGGTGCTCCTTTGACCGACACTCAGCATGATGTCCTATTTGAAGCAACCGCCCTACACGATGAACGGACTGAGCTTATCTACCTCAGGAGTGGACCTGCTGCATCCTTCCGTGGGATACCAAGGTAATATACCCTGTAAGCCCGCAACCACTTCACGATAGAAAAAAAAACTGTCTCTTAAGGTGTCCAGCAGGTTTAAAACATTTAACGGAATGCTGAGTTATCTCAGCTGAAAACGCTGATAGTTGTATTTAATGCTCAGGTGAGGATACGGAACAGGCAACATTTCTAGGTGAGAAGTTGCTGGATTCAAATCGTGCTAAAAGTCAGGATGTGCCAATAATCGCTGTTTTTCTCCCCATTTCTTATCAGCAACCCCCCGCAAACAGAGAAGGGAGAGGACGACCTTCACTCGGGCCCAGCTCGACGTGCTGGAGAATCTGTTCGCCAAGACTCGGTACCCGGACATCTTCATGAGAGAGGAGGTGGCCTTAAAGATCAACCTGCCTGAATCCAGAGTGCAAGTAAGTCGTGAGCATAACTGATAGCGCGAGCCTGCCGAAGGAGGTCGATATTTGGTAATTGTGTCAGTGAGAGGTGAGAGAGGCTCCCCATTCACAGGAGAGGTTGACAACAACACCTCTGAGACTGTATTGTTACTTCCTCATTTATTCCCATTGGGAATGTGCTCACTTGTAATTCTAAAATAGGCTATATTTTTTTCCTCGCATTTCTATTTAATTATGGCCCATACTACTCCTACAGGGAAGTGAGATGATGAGAAAAACAACTAATTTTTGTATTTACCCCACTGCGGTTACGTGTTCAATATTTTAATGTGTGAATTCTTTATTTATTTTAACATTATTTTTCATTATTGCATTTAAAAGAAAATGATACCTATAATAATCCCAGTAATTCTCTCTCAGGTGTGGTTTAAAAACCGACGGGCCAAACATCGCCAGCAGGCCCAGCAAACCCAGACTGGCGTGCAGAACAAGGCTGTCAGCAGGCCGGTGAAAAAGAAAGGCTCGCCAGTCCGAGAGGCCAGCTCAGAGAGCGGAGCCAGCGGCCAGTTCACGCCGCCTTCGAGCACATCAGTCCCGGCTGTGAGCAGCAGTGCTGCTCCCGTGTCCATCTGGAGCCCTGCTTCCATCTCCCCGCTCTCAGACCCACTGTCTACCTCCTCCTCCTCCTGCATGCAGCGCTCGTACCCCATGACTTACACCCAGGCGACGGGCTACAACCAGGGTTACACGGGCTCCTCGTCCTACTTCACGGGGATGGACTGCAGCTCCTACCTTTCGCCCATGCACCACCAGCTCTCCGCCGCAGGCTCTGCCATGAGCCCCATGAGCAGCAACGGGGTGTCTAGCCACCTGAGCCCGGCGTCGTCCCTCTCCTCCTCGGCGTATGGACCAGCGGGGCTCGGGTTCAGTGGCTCTGCAGACTGCCTGGACTACAAGGACCAAACAGCCTCCTCGTGGAAGCTCAATTTCAACGCGGACTGTCTGGATTACAAAGACCAATCAGCGTGGAAATTCCAAGTGTTGTGAGGGGTACGAAATAAATGGACAGCTGTCGTTAACTGCAGACTGTACAGGCAAATTAAAGCCCAAGGTTTGGAGAGGCAAGTGTGGCGTTTCCCCCCCCCTCACACACCACCACGACCACAGGCCCTAACTTCTACCTCGGGGCAAAGCATAGACGAGGACTGGCGGGCGGCTGTCTCGCGTGTTGGGCTAACTTATTAAAAATACACTGACTTCTTAACTTTGATCAAGGGAACGGAACAAATTTGTTAACCAAAAGTGAGGAAAAGGATCAAGAGATCGAAAGATCCGAATCCTAACTTGGTTGAGTTTGAGGGACATGGTCATGTTTTCTCCTTAGCTACTTAAAGACTCCCTTCTTGTCTTTTTTTTTGTTTTGTTTTTATTATTAATTTTGCTGGATCGCTGAAGAGCCCCTTTGATGAAAACGCTGCGCAGGAGAACGTGTGCTTGCGCTGTGAGTGAGTGAGAGCAGCTCTGAACATAAACCTGGATGCACTATTTAATTTATGAGAAAATATGTGGAAGTTACGAGACAATCAGTCCATGTGCGTGTGAGCATAAAATCCCTGATGTGTTTATTTTGCCCTTGTGTCTGTATTTTTTTTGTACAACCTGTATGCAATTGCGCTTTGCGCAAAACCCGTGTGCCACGAGCCAGCTGTGAATTTGATAGTTTTTTTAATGTCTCGGGTGTTGTTGATAAATTATTATAAGGAGATATTAGTTAAAATAGGGAGTGCACGATGAATGAAGCAAGCAGTGAGGAATTTCACTCGAGCTGTAAAGGGCGGGGGGTGGGGTGGGGGGCAACAAACGAACACACTAAAATCCCAATAAAAACAACTTCAACTGATCCACCTCGGCTGCACTTGTGCATCCATCTGATCCATTTCTTGTGTTTCTTTCTTCTTTTATCACGTGTTTCATCGGGGGAAAAACACAGTATTCTATCGCCTCCGTTTATTCAGTTCAGACATGAATGCCATCGTTTGCGGTTAATTATCTGAATTGTGGTTTCTTACTGCTGATCACAGCTGCCTACACAGTTCACCGTGTCTGTCACAACTACCCGGGCAAGGAGGAATTTGAATTATGACAGAGCTATGTTAATCCCGTCTCGTGAAAGCGGGTAATCCCAACATTTTCATTCACGCGCGCCACTGGCCCGTTCACACGGAGAAATGTGACACGGCTGTGCTTGCTCAAGAGTCCAGGGGCAAACACGAGCTTAAAGACAGGTTGTGCGCAAAATGTTCCGTTAAACATCAGTTTGGTTCGGAGGGTGTGTGTGTGATCATCCGCTGAAACGCCAGTGCAAAAACAAATAACACAATAAAACGCTCCCCTTCCTTAGAAATGAAGAAAAAGGGGAAAAGTAGTTTTCTCTAATTGAATATGTTGTAGGCCCAAACTCTGGAGGCTTTTCTTTAAAGACTATTTAGAGAGCACACATGACTCATTTCGAAAATCATATTTACCCACAAACGCTTTTATGCTTTCCTTGGTCCCTGATGAAGTATTCACTCTCAGTACGGTGTTATCACAGCCAGCATCATGTGCAGTTGCTGACATATGGGTTTGTGTATAGTGGTCTTAAACCTATGGCCAGCCGCTTTGGGGTTTAAGGAAGAGAGAGCCCGTGCGTGAATTAAATCATAGGAAGGCTGATGTCACTCCTCTAATTAGGATGTGACATGAGATGTCAGAACGTTCATTGAAATCTGTGGCTTTTTGCTGCCACTGAAGGGTTTTGTATTATTCAGTTGACCCCCAATTAGCACTAATTGATGCGCAATTATGCTTCCGCAGAGGAACAAATGTGACTGCAGCCTTTTGAGCGCTCTTATCTATTTATTTTAAATACCTGTAACACTTTAAAGCTTCTGTGTTTTAATCAGATCGTTTGTAAAGAGAAAAGGCTTGAAATTAGCACAGGCTCTAAAACCTAAATGCAGACGACATTCGTAAGATAAATAATAGATATTATTAAAAATGTAGAACAGCTGGGAAATGATGAGTTGAGGAAGAATAAAATTATTTATATGAATAGGGACAAATCACAATATGAGAAATGTTGACTATAATTGATGGAGAAAAAACCCGAAACTGAGGTCTCAATATAATTCAATCCACGTATCTATAAAGAGTTGAGCTCCTGATCAGTTCTCGGATAAAAACAAACAAACAATACAAATCAGTGCAAAAACCTGTTCCTAATAAATTGCAGTCTGGATTTTTATTTTTATCGGTCACAACAGTGTCAAAACTCCAACAGGTTTTATAATAAATGTTAGCAAAAAAGCAGTAAGTCGGTCTTCCTGCAGCGAGGGGGGCAACCGGGAGGGGGGGAGAGTATCCATTCGGTTTTAATTACGCACAAACGGCACTAAAGAGGACGTATGGGCCAGGCAGACGCGCTTCATTAATCCTCTCATCGCATTTGAGGATGTTCAAGAATAATAATAATAAAAAGAGCCTCTTCTTGGCTGAGAAGCCCGCACATTTTGTCGACCCTCGCCCCGAGGCAGGGCTTTCCCCAAGCGGCACCACTTCCTCTCGGCCAGGGATTTCCGGGTTTCCCCGCCGGCGAAGAGAAGATCCGAGTGGACGTGCGTCTCGATCCTACTTCACAGCGGCGACGGAGCGGGCACACAAACAACAATTAACTCCTGTTGATGGTGACAAAACGTAACGAGAGAAGGACACAAAAGTAGCCTGAAGTGCCACAACACACTTTTAGGAATACGGGCTTATTTAACAGGATATCACATAAATTTCACATGGGAGGAAAAAAGTTCCAATTTCATTAGCTTTCTGAGACACTGACGTCATTACAGACTTTTATTTATTTTTTTAATTGACCAATAACGTAGCCTATTTGGTACTATATCAGTTTACTTTAGGTTAAGTAAAGAGCAGAGTGGATATTATTTTATTATAACAGTGTAATTACACACACTGTAAAAAAAAGAAAGAAGACACCGATGATGATGATGATGATGATGATGATGATATAAAGGTGGTCTATCTATGTATCCATCTGGTCATGACAGAGTCTGTATCAGTTCATTAGCACATGCATAAAAAAGATGTGCTATTTTGATTGACCCCTCTTGGTAACAGACCTAAATGCCCCTTGCAGACTGTAAAGAGAAATATCATAACACTAAATATTAAAAAACGATGTTCAGTTTATCAAAAGTGGCCTGTCTGATTGATTTTAAACCTCCAGTGCAGCTGCAGGGTGTTCCTGGCAGACGTATGACATACAACAATAAAGTAGCCAGTAAAGATATTGGGGCGACCCTCCTCTACATTTGAATACAGTAACCGTCTGTTTTGAGATATGGACCTGCTTCCTTCTACGACAAATAATGTAAGCACACGATGAACTGAACAGACTTTCTCGTAAAAAGAAAAGAATATTTTTCGAGATGAACGGCCAGTCGGTGAGAACATAACCGAAAACTATTGTTATGCATAAGTATGTGTCCTACATTCCCAGGGAGGCAATGTCTATCACATATCAGCACAGCAACACATACATAATTCATCCGCAACAACAGCACTCATGGAATCTCATTTAAATGAATGAAACAATAGTGTTTCTGTGCTGTCGTCAGACTGGCGGTTGAGAAATATGCTAAATGGTTCAAAAAGTACTAAAAGAGTGTTAACACTTCATGACCTTTTCTATCCACGTTAATCCATGTAACGTTTAGAGTGATTTCATCTCATGGATTACACAATTTGATAAGATTAGACTAAATTCTATCGGATGCACACACGCTAAATGTCGCCATGTGTTGCTTTAATGGGACTTAAAGCGTGGCAGAACACTCAACTAGGAGCTCACTTTAAAGCAGACCTCGTTTTAAATTTGCTTTCATTTGCACCTCGTGTCATTCTGGTGTAAATGCTCGCTGCTACTGTCTCATGAGCTGCTTTAACTGTAAATGCCGCTGTTGTTCCTGCTAGAAAAAAGCTCAGCAGTGGTGCTTTGACTCTGCACTTCAGCCATCATACTGCCACAACAATAAAAAGACTTTACCAGAAGAGCGTTAAAGAACATTATAAGTGTTTTGAGCAAAATGTGAGCTTGTTCTGCAGAATGTGACCTCTATGATTGTTAATTTACCATGATTAGACAGTTAATACTGCTGTTTAACACTATAGAGGGCTAAAGTAGAGATAGGTTACAGCACACTATATATATACAGTTTAGATTTAATCTAGAATAAATCCAAGAAGCGATTTAAGGGTCAGAGAAAAATAAAACTGGACAGTTTTTAACTCTTTAAGCTGCCTATAAAACCACAGAAGAAGAAAAAGGAGAAAGGCTGCTCTTAAAGGTATCATAAGTTTGACAATGGTTGTCAGCTGAAAGCCAAAAAGGTGTTTAATGCACTCACTGTATTTTTTTTAGTTTAAAATCTTAATCTTAAAAGTAACTTGTAACCATAGCTGTTAAATAAATATAATACGGTTTGACAGCTCCCCCTTAAAAAAGGCTGAAGTAGAAGCACAAAGCAGCCTTAAATGGAATTCGTCAGCAACTTCACATCAAGCAACTTTATTTAAATACATTCAGTGGATTTCACATTGGTGTAACATCCTTGTTTTTGCCCTCATTTTAGTTTACTTAACACATTTTTCTATACGTTTTCTGAAGATGCCATTCATGTTCCTCACAGTTAACAGGGACACGAGCAGATGCTGCCAATAACACACTGCTGCCCACCTACGCATAAGTGCCCTCCCTCATAATCAGTATGCTTATTTGGCTTTTTTCCAGTTTATGACAAAATTTGCTGGATAAAATGCACGCCTACCGGACCTCCTGAGTGTCGTTCTAATATTAATAGCTGCTTTCACCTTCTGTTGATGCTGTTTTGGTATTTTAATCGGGGCCCTCTCTGTGCAGGTTTCTAATTTGACGCCATCTCCTTGAATTACTTTTACAAACAAGCATTTATTTTCACTGCTTTGTGAGCAGCGGTGTTGTCCACTGTCATACTGAAATCTATGTATTTCTGCATGCAAACAGGCTTTTCTTTTTGATGATTTTTTTCATCTTTTCAAACCATCCAGAGTAAGAAACTCATTTTAAAGGAATCCTGTAAAATAAATAAATAAAAAACAGAAATCTATCAGATACATCTGTACATCAATCTGACCCTATGATAACTCAATTTATGCAGAATTAACTGATTTTCGAGACCTGAGTCTGATACAAAATGCAAAAAAATGTTAGCAAAATATGTAGTGTTGGCATTTGGCCTGAGCTGGGAGTCTCCACCATATGGCCAGTGTTACACATGTGAGCCAGAAACATTCATAACGCTGCGACATGTCATTCCATGAAACACAGCACCATAAAAACACACATAAAACACAAAGCTGATTACAGGTTTAAAGAAAATCCAGCATATGTAAAGGAATGAATTGCCATTAGAGATTTAGTGCTATACATTAAAGTAATGCCGAGCTAATATTTCGTTCTTTCTTTCTTTTTTTTGTTTGTTTGTTTTCAAAGCATCCATGTGGCTTTAGCACACACCACCATGGATTATGTCCACCGTGGACATCCAGCCAACAAAGCACTTCTGCGCTCATGGACACAGACCATTAGCTGGAAAAAAACATAAATCTCCTTATAAGAGGAAAAAAGAGATGTTTTAATGACAGATTATATGCATTTAATGGACAAATTTACATCCATGAGCTGCAGCTAAAAGCGTTTGATGCAAACAGATGAATGAATGAAGCTCCGTCAAGGAAGTTACTGTAGAGCACACGGAAATGCCAGTGAAGAGGAGGCCAGGTGAGTGCATACGCAAAAAGTTCGATGGAAACTGGCATCCATCCATCCATCCATCCATCCATCCATCCATCCATCCATCCATCTTCCTAACTGCATTCCCAATTTGGGGTTGTGGGGAGGCTGTCATATACTGGTATACCATGATATGTTTACCAGTCCTTTGCAGTATTCTATTTATGAATGCACATCATTTTGATTATATCAGTTAACTCGAATAAATTAGTTTAAAGCAAACTTGTGACTGAAATACACCTCAAAGAGATTTCATGTTACCAGTTAAAAATACAACAGTTAAACATGAGGTGATGAATGAACCAACTTATTTAAACAAACCGTTTAAGACAAACTTCATTTGACAAATAAATAAAAAAAGGTCCTGCTGATATCAGTAAAAGTCATCTCAACAAAGTGGCACACTATGACAGTAAAGGAGGAAGGATGCACAGTTTGCTGACAGATGCCTCACTCCCTGCCCCGCCCTGACTCGGCTCACCTGTTCAGGGCGTCAAGAGAGCTCCTGGAGATGAGCGTGTCTGTTCTCCCTACACAAGCAGGAGGTGGCCAGGGAGGGCTCGACAGGAAATGCTGGCACGTGCTTTCCCACAGAGGTCTCTCACCCCTTAAAAAACATCCAATGGGGTGTGTGTGTGTGTGTGGATGTATTTGTGGCCACTAGGTATAAGGTGACCGATGCAGGTGTGTTTCTATAGGTTTCCTCTACCCTGAGGTAATATAAAAAGCACACAGTACAGAGCGACTGTATATGTGTTACGTTTGTGGATCGTTCGTGTGTGTGTTTGTGTGTGTGAGAGAGAGCAGGAGGAGCGTGCCCCCTGCGTGCCCCCACGGCCGCCAAACGCCTGGCCACCTGCTCTGGATTTGAGAGCATTCGGATTACACGCGTCACAATGGAGATACGCAAACACAAATATGCCTCCAGCTGACAAAGGACACACACACACACACACCAGACAGTATCACTGCTAATTGCTTTCAGCAACTTCAATATTTTCATCGTTTGTGGTATGGTAATGCTGAACGTGATATGGAAGATAACATTTACAGCATGAATACGTTGACTGATGCCTACTGATTCATTTATTCTATGTGTCTGTTGGAGGCTTATGGCGCCAACTGCTGAACTTTGGTGGCTTTTAACAATGTTTTACCACATCTGTTATGACCCACAGTATATCGACTGTCCTGCTTTTCTTTGCAGGGTCAACAAGGAGAAACCATCAGACAATCCCAGCCAAGAAAAGTGCCCAAACACAACATCACTGTGAATAACAACACATAAGCACCATAAGCAGTTTATCCGTGTTGTCTGAGGACCGCATACATCAAAAAAGCCACTGAAAGTTTACTCAGAAGGCCTTTTCCCATATGAACAATGCCTTTTTAGTTGTAGCCTGATGCGTTCACTACCAGCTCTTTCACATCTTCAGTGCTTAACGAGACCAAAGGAATCTGTTGGCAGTGTGTCTCGGGTCTCTCTAAAGTTTTGTCAGCAACCTTAGAATAGCTAAACCTCTGCTGTATCAAATTTAAACGTTCTGTCAAATCTGAGTCCTGCAATACCATGCAAGTGCAACATAAAATAACCAACAACTTGCCCAGTAACGAAGACAGAATCTCAAAAAAGTTTGAGCTTTATTGCATCATGACAGACATATTATGATGGCTTATTAAAGGTGGTTGGTGTTAAGGTACTTTCAGCGTTATGATTTAGAAAAACGTGCACATGAATGAAAAACTGTCACTAGTGACGTAATAAAGAGAAACCAAACTGCAAAAATCAGCCAGAAGCCCAGAAGTGGCCATCAGTTGCTTGCATGTAAATTCAACTGCCATCACTTGCTTTTGTATGCATGATGTAATTCACTGCTTTAGTGGCATTTAAGTATATTTTAATGACATGTGTGGACTAAACCTATCACACAAATTACTGGAAGGTGATGTAAATGGATGCCAAGATCCTGACATGCAGCCAAAAAGATGAACTGCGCAAAAATTATCGGTACCCCGAGCGCTCAAGGACATTTAACAAAATTGACCTTGTCGCTCTTTTTTTTATGGCGGTAAAAAAGAAGAGGCGGGCTATTAAAGCGCCACTGGGCTCGTGCTTGTGTGCAAATTCAATCACGGTGGGATTGAAGGGGGGGTGCTCTTCCACTGTCTTCCCTTTCTGCCTTGCCTCTTGTTTCCCCCATGGGGGTGGCTGGTTTGTTTTGCTAATGACCCCATCCTGTTATGACCTCATTCAGTTTGTGCTCAGTAATTGGTGGCACACTGACATACTGGGGTGCCGGAGGAGGGGATCTCATTGTAAACATTTCTCCCCGACAAATAAGGTATTGTTATTAATGATTAACGGCAATGAAGGGGAAGTGTGTGTGTGTGTCCGTGACAGAGAGAAAGAGAAGAAGAAAGAAGATGATGTAGATGATGAATGATTATGACTCGAGGTTTTACTACAGATTAGGGAGGTGGCAGTGATGAAGCATTTTACTTCAAACTTCAAACAGCGGTTTGAAAGCAGACTGCTGTTCATACAGCATAAATATGGTTTAGTCTACTTCAGCACAAGAAACCACACTCCTGGGAGAAGACTGCTGGCTTGACTGTTGTCCAAATGACGATCATCGTCAACCTTCACAAGGAGGCTAAGGCACAGAACATCATGCGCAAACAGCAGGAAGGGCCGCAGCCTTAAGTAGAAAACTAGATTCAAGGAGTGGACCGAGTGCATTTAATGCACTGACAACCGAGTGCATTGTGCCACCATGCACAGGAAAGGGGTTACTAACTATCACAGTCCTAATGTGAAGCCACTCCTGAACCGAAGTGTCTTACTTAGGCTAATGAGAAAAAGAAGTGAGCTGTTGCTCAGTGGTCCGAGGTTTTTTAGATTTAAGTAAATTTGTTTATTTCTTTCAGAAATCAACATCCTGGAGTCTGGAGGGTGTGAAGTGTGACGTTTCTGCAGTCTGTGATGATTTGTGATGCTATGTTATCTGCTTGCGTTGATGGTGGTTGGCCCACCATTCTTTTTTATGGTATTGTTATGAGGAGGATGAGAAACACCCAACCCCAAAATACAGCAACCCTAACGCCTTTATCGCAGCATCCAGGGCTTCAGTAACACCTCAGCAGAGCCACAACCTGACTGGCTTCATGCCACACTGCACTGATGCAGTAATTCATTCTAAAGGATCACCAGCCAAATACTGAGCACATAAATGGCCATACTTTGAGAAGTGAAATGTTTCTGTAATGTAAATCCTTTTAAAAATTGTTCTAAAGAAATATCCTAATAATAAGAGATACTGGATTTATGATTTTCACCTATTATCATCAAAAATAAAGCAAAATTTCATTTTATGTGTAACGAACATACAACCAATGAAATTTAACTAATTTTCAACCACATTATGAAACAATTAATATTTTCAAGATATGCAATATTTTTTTGAAGGGGTCTTGTTGGCATAACTGATTCACTACTGTTTTTCTTTGGAAATGGTAAGAAGATAGGCAAAACACATGTGTTAATGTGGGGTCCTGCTGATGTTTGACAGTGACTAGTAGCTCTAGTATGCGTCTACGTTATTTTCAAGAATGGGAAAATGCACTTTGATGACACTGCAGATTGTTCTATAAAATAAAATAAAAAAATGGTTAAAAAAAAGGCCATAGCTATGCTGAAATTCAATTCAAGTTCATATTTTTCCGAGAAAAAAATCCCCCAAACTCACGAGACCTATTCTGGTGATTTCCCGAGGACCGACACTATGAACAGCAATATTCACTAGGGGTGTAACCTGATCTATTTTTACCTAAATGTTATAAAATGCTGTCATTCTCTGGAATTTCATTTATTTCAGCCAAAGCCCACAAAGAATGGAGCCAATTAATGTGAAAATTAACGATGTCTGACTAATTAAAACTATCATAAAAGCTCCATTTTTAAGAACCAACTGCAATAAAAGTTGGTTCCCCTTCACTGGTTAGATTCCATTATAATAATGTATTTTTCTACTTATAATTTTGCTTGACCGTGCTTGCAAGCATACCAGTATTTGCAAACAGGTTGTCCCATTCTTCTCAGATGATCGTTTGCATTACAGATTTTTGTTTCTCTGACTTCCTCTTTAGAAAACTGGTAAGGTGTTCCAGCAGATTAAAGACAGGAGACATAAGGCCGCTCCTAGTTTTCTTTTGTTTTTTTCTAGCCTTATTGAGCCAGGTAATATCTTTCCTCATTTACCATTCCCGGATACAAACTCAATTAATCAGGGGTATCAAACATAAAGTGCGGGGACCATAATAAGCCAAGCAAAGACTCCAATCCAGCTCACAGGGTCGTTTTGGAAACATGAAAGAGGGCGTAGTGAAAAGGTGAGGATGTTCACGTGTTTCTTTCATAACATCGTTCATGTAATTGATCTGGAAATTACAAGAAGACTTTTTTCTACATTGAGCTACATTTTTAATTTGATCAGTTCTATTACAATCATGTCTTCATGTGCTGACTATTTGGTTAAATTGTATACAATAAGCAGACAATTGTGAATATTCCTTTACTTCTGCTACAATGATTCTGACTGGTTACTTGTGGATATTTACAGTGAGGAATCGCAGCTTCTGCCCAAATACATCACAATGCTGTTTCACCACTTCATAAAGTGAGCATCTGAATTTGCTGCAATAAAGTGGTGGATATAGTTGTTATCTGCATAAGAGGTGAAAAAGTTCCCGTCTCATCCTCCAACTCTTTCCCCAAATTCTTCATTTGACTAAGGGATGGAGGCTCGGTCGTGCACAGATGGGTGGTATACTATTCAAGTCATAATCCATCATAAAATTGTACCCTCAAGGATTATGTGTGTGCGTGTGTGTGTGTGTGTGTGTTACATGGTTGCATGTGTCCTGGGCCATTTGTGCATTTCTCTAATGTGGCTGTCTACATGCCATTATTGAAATGAGTTAAATGAGACGTATATCATTATAATGTGCTTGTGTATGTGTGTGTGTCTGTGCATGTATGAAACATCAAATGCACATCAAAAAAGTCGCATGTCTGCTTATCAGTATTACACTAATTATCATTGATGTTTAGCGTGCAATTACACCATATTATTCCCAATAATTATAGAGCACGTATTAATCAATTAACATGTACTGAGAGCGTGCCCTTGCATGCTCTGCTGGCATTACATTGTGCTTGCGAGTTCCACAGGACAACCACACACACACACACACACACACACACACACACACACACACACACACACACACACACACACACACACACACACACACACACACACACACACACACACACAAAACCCCAACAATCAAAAAGAACAACAACAAAAAAAACCAAAACGTAATCTCCGGCTTGAGTGTGGTTTGTATTTGGAAGAACAAAAACGCTCCACGTGTGCACGTGTCCCTGCAAATACATCCGTAAAGGCAAGAACACACTTACACAGTATTGCTTTTTACTTTCAGTGGGTGGCAGAAAAAGTAATTTCTCCAGCCCTCCCTTCCTCCTCCTCACCTCTCCTCTCCATCCTCACCCCACTATCACATCAGGCAGGGTCTACTTATAGTACCAGCCAGAGAGAAGAGAATAGGGAGAGAAAGGGTATTATGACAGTGAGGAGAGAAAAGAGAGGGAGCGAGAGAAAAGAAGGGCAGACAGGGTATTATGAGAGAGAGGGATGAGAGCAGTGAAGGCATTTGGAGTCTTTATTCGCCTTCCTAAGCCTCGGGCTCTTCTCCCAATCCGATTGGTCGATACGGCCAGCCATGTAAATGAAATGCAAAGCAGAGAGAGACCCTGACTTCCCTTTGCCAATTTGTGGGGCCCTTTCTCTCTTCCTCTGCCGATGGCTCCGTTCTTTTATCAGTCTGTCTTCCTCTCAACGTGACGCCTTTCTTCCTCAGTATCACAGTTTGCCGCCTTCAACCTCTGATTCTCCCTCTCTCGCTCTGGCAGATAATGATTTGCCTTTTTTCTCTGAGAGCTGAACTTTGCACTTCTCTAATGTTCGGCTCGAAAAGGATTTAATCCGCCAAGGCTTCTTCTTTTTTTTTTAAATTTCCTGGGAAACGCTAGTGGTGATTAAGCATATGCTCTTTTGCATGCGTGCAACAATGCTTGTGTATGTGCAGAAGCATATATGTCCTGTTGTGCTCTTTGTGCGACTCTCTACTGGAGTCCATTAGACATTTTTAGCTTTGCAGTCGCATGAGGAAAAACTGCAAAGGTCTGAAAAGTGTTTGGCTCAAAATAATCTAAATATGCACTGGACATTTCATAGAACTGAAACGGTCTTCCATCACTGGAGAAGGAGAGTCTGCTGGCACTAAACTCTTAGGCCAGAGTTTCAGTAATGGGGGCCCTCGCTGTGTAAAGCTCTGGCTGTGAGATTTAGGTTGCTGCTTATTTATTTTACAGAGTCTAATCAGCTCCAGCAGTGTGTGTGTGAGAGTGTGTTTTTAAACTGCATGGGACTGGGTGACAGGCCAATAGATGAAGACTGGACTGATGGCAGTTTTAAGTGCAGACAAATGCTACAGTCTGTCCCAGATTAAAGATGCCCTCCACCGCTGTAATCCCTGAAATGCTGTCAAATTGGTATTTCCTTTCCTTCCCTCCCCTTCACTGAACATACCAACACTGAGAGTGAGCATCACAGCATGACGTGCATGGCCTGGACCGAATGAACTCTAACTTAATCTAATTAATTTCTTTGCCTTAATTTCAGGCCTCGCTTCAGTTGGCGCACTTCATCAGAAAAGTGAGTAATGTAACTCCGACAGAGCAGAGACGAGGGAAGAGAGCAGCACATCCGAACATCAGAAAACAAATATTTTGAAACTGGAAGCCAAAATGAACATGAGAGAGATGTTTTAGTAAATGATATGGTGAGGCAGAAAAGTGAGAAGCATCACCCGAATTGCAGCCAGAGATGAGAACTGGTCAGTGTGCACTGGACAGTTCATCAGGCAAACGCTGCCATCTGCAGGCTGTTGTTTGAAGCACATCGAGATTTCGATAATTCTTGGACATCTGTGGTATCAATCAAAATATCCACTGCTGGTGTCACGGCTAACAGATGGATCCAAGTGCAGACTGCGTGCTGGTAAGCAAAAGGTTGACAATTTTTTAACACAGAAGGAAAACCACAGTGATGTGTATATTCAGTGAATGAGGCAGGGGTTCAGGGCTCCAGGGGAGGGAATCCACACTCGCTCTCCACTCAGCCCAAACTCCTCACGCTCGCTCGCTTCTCCAAGGCCACTCTCGCTCAAATTTCCACTTATGTTAACACACACACACACGGGGATCACAGGTCTGGGTCCGCCACAAGTTCCAGAGAGACCGATTAGATCAAAACACCACACAGCACCGAGAGAGTTTCTTTCAGAAAGAGAGCTGAGAGCACGAACACGGGAGGTTCAACGTTCAACTCTGTGCCGCAGCGTTAAATAGGCCAGAGGGACGCTGCCTGATCAGCAACAGGTGTTGTAATCACTGCTGGCGCGTGGGCCAAGGGTGAGAGCCCACAATGAGCTCCACCCAGGCAAGCAGGAGAAAAAACAGAACAAACTTGTGGCCAACATGAGCAAGCCAGAGAGGCACAGGGACCATGACAGCTGGGAAATTTGTGGTCAAGAATAAAACTAATAATGAATAATTCTGTGTCATTTTTTTTCTTTTTTATAAATAAATAAATGAACAAATAATTTAAAAAAAAATCTTACTATAGATTTTTTCCCCAGGTACTATTTTTTAAAACCATGCTGCTCGTAAACATTGCCATTTTTTTTCTTATTTTCAAAGTGTGTATAATGAAGCCAACCCACACTCAGTAGCCAGTTCAAACGTATTTTCTCGCTCATCTCTCACAGTGTTTAACCATTCAGAGAGATCAGGTTTCAGTTTGGGCTGCATTTATCTGAAATTTCTGCTTCCTGCAGTGCAATGAGTGGAATTTCTTTTGAAGTGAATTTTGATCTGTATGAAAGGGGCAAGAGCTTTGGCTACAGAAGCTTTTTCATTCCTAAGAGAGGTAGAGTGGGTTGTATACTAATGGAGAGGTCACAGGTTTGATTCCATTTATCCTAGTCAAAGTGTCCTTGGGCAACATATGGAGTACAAGGGCAGAGTTTGAGTGTGTGTGTCATTGAACATTATAGTGTTTGAAGGTACCGTTTACTTCTTGATGTATTCTCAATCATCCAGGAAAGTAAATCTCCAAAAGTTGATTCTGTTCATCTGGACGTCACCAGGGAGGATATGAAAAGTGGCAGGTTAGCCTTCTTAGACTGTGAGATTTCCATCAGTATGGGGGACATCTAAAAGCTGACGTGTGCCATAAACCTACACATACGGATCAGTATTTAAGGTTTGACTCTCATCATCCACTGGAGCACAAACTGGGTGTCATCAGGACGCTACAACACAGAGCGAACACCATCCCCACTGACACAGCGGCCAGGGAGGCAGAAGAACAGCACATCAAGAAGGCCCTGAGTAAATGTGGTTATCCCAGCTGGACGTTTGTCAAAGCTGGAAAGGCACCTAAAGAAAGCTCCAGCCAATCCAGGAGAGAAGGACAACCGCTGCCCAAGCGAAAACCTCTAGTGATCCCATATGTGTCAGGAGTATCGGAGCAGTTGAGATGCATTTTTTCTAAACACCGGGTCTCTGTGGCTTTTAAACCCCAAAACACGCTGCGCCAAAAATTGGTCCACCCCAAGGATCGGGTCCCCCGACACAAACAGAGCAACATAGTGTACGCTGTGCCAGGAGGATTGCCAGGATTTATACATCGGGGAAACCAAACAACCTCTGGCGAAGCGGATGGCACAACACAGAAGAGCTACCTCGTCAGGCCAGGACTCGGCAGTCTATTTACACCTACAGGCCAGTGGACACTCTTTCAAGGATGAGGATGTATACATCCTGGACAGGGAGGAACGCTGGTTTGAGCACGGAGTCAAGGAGGCCATTTACGTGAAAAGGGAAAGACCATCTCTGAATTGAGGAGGGGGCCTAAGGGTACATCTTTCGCCATCTTACAATGCTGTGATTGCAGCCATTCCCCAACTCTCTGTGAATGGGACTCATGGCCATTGATCAGTAGTCTTTGATCAGTGGGTTTTGGTCAGCGGTTGTTGATCAGTGGTCATGAGAATTTGCATAATTACGATTAAGGAACTGACCTCCCAGCCCATTGTTCCTTCAGTGGGCTCGTTTCAGTCATTATGCAAATGTAGTGTTTATAAGATTTGGGGAAACCTGCAGTCAGCTGAGACTGAAGACGTCGCTTGGATGAGTGACAAAACGTTTCTCCCACAAAACGCTACGTCCAGATGAACAGAATCAACTTTTGGAGGTACAGTTTACTTATTACTTATTGTCTGCAGATTAGACATGCAACCGTCCTGTCTCCAGACAGCTGGCAAGAACCAACTACAACAGCGGGTTATAAGCCAACATTATGCTAGCTAATGTTGGCTTGAGTGTCTCTGATACATAGTTAGATTACATTCTCACATCATATGAGAGCTTATTCACTAAGTGTGTGTCCAACACTGTCAGATCCATTTCAAAGACACTCTTACTAATACTGGTTAACATCAGCTAATCGAGGCTAGGAGTGGCTAACGGAAGCTAACAGCAGCAAAAACGGCAAAGCTTACTGAGAGAAAAATTCAGGATATCCTCAGCAACCCACCTCACTATCAAGTCAGACTCTTTTCACAAATCTCCTCCAGAGTCAATAGATGGGGACACGTAATAACAGTGGACTGGCAGCTAGTAGTGAGATGTTATACGCTATAACTTTAAAAGGCATAGAACAAACCACTGCATGTGACTGAATTTATTTAACATGTGTATGAATTGCTGAATATGGGGGTTGTTTGTAGTCTAAAAGCACTTTGAGTGCTAAGTAAGATTAGCGTGCAAGTAACTGGTTCACATGGAAAGCAACAGAAGTGGAAAGTAATTAAGTATAAATACTTTGTTACTGTACTTAGGTAGAATTTTCAGTTTTTTCTTCTGATAACTTTTTACTTAAACAAATATCTGTACTTTCTATTCCTTACATTTTCAGACTTGCTTCTTTAAGCTGTAGGAAGGCAGACGAGACAGGAGAGAAAGAAGACAGGTTATAATTAAATTTAAGGACTGCTCAGCGACACCTGATAAACTGCAGATTTAAAGGTTACATGAAATGTCATCATATGACATATTGGATTTGTACACGATGTGTTTTGATAAATTATGTATTTCCATTTTGTGAAACATCCTGCAAAACAAACTAAGTATATCAACTTTGTGTTATTCAAGTGTTGCATGAAAGTACTGGGTAGTTTTGTCCAGGATAAACAGGTTAGTTTGCAGTACATAATCTAGTGTAATACTCTCCAAAGACGTCTCTGTGAATACTTTTCATGGGAAATACTTACAGCAAAGTAATGTCTCTAAAATTTCTCCACTTTCCCGGGATCCCATTTTTGGTGTTCCATAATGCTAGAAAAGCATTAAGTGAACACCCATTTTAGCAACTTGCAATTTAACCAAAAAACACCTAAATCACAAGACGTTAATCTGGAAATGTGTGTCTTTGTGTGTATAGGCATGCACCATAATGAGTAGCGTGGGGGAAGCTAGACAACAGCTTTTTGACAAGAAGGAAGAGGCCTACCAAAACACATGTCAGCCACACACACACACACACACACACACTCTCCTCATCATCCTCTCCTTCCTCATCCTCCCATCAGCCCTCTCACTTCCTTGGTTCTCCCTTCCTCCTTCCCAACATCCCCTCCTCTTCACTGTCCTGCCAAGCTGACAGCTCCAAGCTCCGTGGAAAATGAGTCTCACTCGCATTACAATCGCGCGGGACAGATTCCATTAGCACTATCTGAAATTGAGCACGGGGAGCAGGGAGCGGGCGGCAGCGGCGCACGCCCCTTATCAGAGGGAGAGGGTGAGCTCCTCTGACGTCACTAATCCACTGGGTGGGATTGAGCAGACACACACACACGCACATACACAGCGTGGGGAAGACAGGATTCTCACACACACATTTTTTTATATACTAAAAGACACCAGGCACAAACAGGTAGAGGAACAAATCCACACACATGCATGCACAAACACTAAAAAACCCACACACGTGCAGGCGTGTGGCAAACAAAAGGAAAAACAGACATTAAAACATTTGTGCTGCAAATGCAACACCAGAGGAGCTTCAGTGAGTCTCTGCACTCACTTTACACGTCCCTGGAACTTATATTTAACGGGGTAATGAAAAGCTGACGTACATGATGAAACTGGAAGAAAACAAGCAACACATCAGTTCTCCGCCTCTGCGTGTGTTTGTGTGTGTGTGTGTGTGTGTGTGTGTGTGTGTGTGTGTGTGTGTGTGTGTGTGTGTGTCTCTCAGTGGTTTCCTGAGGAGTGCTGGCAGGTCTGTTTGGTGGTGCTACTGGTGGGATTTGTAGCACGTCAGTCTCTTGGTCTAAGATGAAACTGAGCCTCTCTCGCACTCACTGTGTGATCCCCACCTCTGCTGCCCGCTTCTTGTCCCGTCTCCCCTGCTCCAATAATTCATACAAATGCAGATTCCACATATAAGTGAACACACACGTGCATCTGCAGGAACGCCCCACACATACCCCCCAGTGTCCTCATCCCCGTAGTTATTAACCCTTGACACATAAATCCAAGGGTATGTGGGTGTGAGATATTAGCCCCGTGTGTGTGTGTGTGGGAGGGAGGATGGGGTTAATCTTTATGTAGTGGGGATCTTTCACACAAGATCACTCAATTTAAATAGAGTGGGAACACTTTGATGTCTCCAGCCCTCCCTTCTTCCTTCGTTCTCCAACTCTCATTCACCCCTCTAATTTGCTTTATGTTGCCCCCCTCTGTGCCCCTGCGATAAGGTGTAATGAGAAATGTTTTCGAAATGGCTCTCACCTACCATGCGACGGTAATTGAGCATGTGCTTGATACAGCCAAAAAGGAGAGCGCTCGTCTCTGACCGCTGACGTCGCTGAGGAGAAGAAAATGAGAAAAGGAGCATTTAGTTTTCCCCAGTTTCCCCAGCCATGAGGCGACTGAATAAAACAAAACTGATGCATATGTTTGCATTAACTGAACCGAACAACCCTTCCCCCTCAAAGACACAAAGCAATGAGAGTACGTACCATCTTCATTAGTTGTCATTTACGGGGAATTACGGAGATGCCTCCTCAGGGCTGTTATTGGTCACGCAGCCTGTATCAGGGAGGAAGAGAAGGAACTTTGGGAATATTTGAAAACAGAAATGTTTGGCCTATATTCATTTAGCATCAGAGGGAAGGCGCTACACATTAAAAAAAACAACATAACATAAAATACAAAAAAGATTCAACAGCAAACTGAGCAGAACAGAAACTAAAAGATGAAAAAAGCTAGTGTCACGACACATTTCGTTTAGGTTCCTTTCTCTGTCATATGTCAACACGTTCATCCACCCACATCCAGTCTGGGCCTCCCTCTCTCAAACTGGGATGTGTGAGGATTGCGTCCGTGGTGGTAGAGCGGGAGACCGCTTGGTGAGACTAAAACTGTGTGGATTACCAATCCACTGCCACAGCGTCACCTCCCTAACAGGATAACACCGCATAATAAACTCCATAAAATAATCAAACTTATTACAACTCTTAACCCCTGTTTAATACAGTCAGCTCAGCTTACGTGTGTTGGTATTCACCACTAGTCGAGCCACAAAAGAGAATAGTCTTATAAGACCAGAGAACACAGGACAGCATATTGTGATGCCTTAATATTGGCTTTAATTGGATTTGTAAATTATGTGGCTAAATTAGCACTTTTTGCTGCTTGGGGATTTAGTGAAATGTGTAGCAGGAAAGGAAAAAAAAGGGGAAAGTCTTAAAGTTAATTAATCATCTGTGGCTCCAGATTAATTAAAGTTTCCCAGTGTTTGTAGTTAATGGGGAGATTGATGGAACAATGGCTTGAACGCCCCCTGCCTCCTCGAGAGCAGAGAGCTGAGTCCACAGAGACGTACTTCAGAGCCTTTGATTATCACACATCCTCCACACACACATATGTACACATGCATGAAAACACACACACACACACACACACACACACACACACACACACACACACACACACACACACACACACACACACATATATATATATATAAATACACAGAGACCGGAGAGTCCCCTTCAAACTTCCTAGTCACAGATATCATTACTCCCATTGAGGGATTCACATTAATTAGCTGGGATCAAAACCTACAAATCCCCCCACTGAGAATTCCTCTGTTCGCCTAAACTATACCTCCATCATTTATGCCACATCCCCTGACACACAACCACATACAGAATACAGCCAGATATCCCTGTTAGTGGGCCAGGGGTAAAAACAAGCTGTTGGGCACCCTTTCGCTGTCCCTATCCTTCCTTGTTCAGCTGTTTTAAACTTATTCAAATCCATTACAAGTTTAACCTGTACCATACACATTACCAGCAAACAGCTTTCTCCACCTAATAGCCAGCTCAGTACGCATTTAATGTATTCAAAGGTTGTAGTTGAGCAAAAATAAGGGACAGTAGACTTAACTATGGAGAGAAAAGCATTATGGGAATTCTGCAGAGGCTTAGGAGGATGCATGTGAGTGCATTCTAGGAAGCCATCAGTGCACTGCCCAGTGATAACGATGCTATGTTTAGGATACTTGCTGGTTGAAAAGTTAGCTACATGAAAGGATCTGCAAGCTATATGTATGCATACTGACAGACTGTATGTTTGTGTATCTTTTATATAAAATCTGTAGCTGTTTCACATATTTTTGATAGTGCCCCCAAAGTGGTACTAGACAGCTAGATAACATATTAGCACCTACATGCAGAACATACATACTACCATGCAGTAGTATGCTGGGACCTTCACAGTGATCAGGTCACAAATTCAGGTCCCAACTTTCCAATATGAAATATTTTGCTTACTATTTGTTAAGCACTAAGTTATGGTTAATCAAAAAAATTAAAAAAATGAAAGGATAAATAAATCTTGGCTACATTCATAGGATCATGTTTGGTTTAAAAGGCGCCGTTTGACAACTTGAAGCACATGTTATGTAGCTCCTTTTTACAGCTTACCACATTTACCAGTCATAGTGCAAAAGATAGATGCAGCTCCTGTGATGTCACCCATTGGTTTGTGAAGTTCTGGTCTCAGACGAGAGTTGAGCATTTTCACCATCACCATCTTGATGTTTTTGAAGCCATTTATGATAGTGGCGGGTCAGAGGGCAGTTTCTATATGCGTTACAGTCTTTTTGCAACCACGTGTATCGCCCCCTGGTGGTTGCAAAAAAGAATCCAGGTTACAGGTTCTTATGCACAGATCACTTTTCAGACCCAAAGGTAACGTCCATCGTTTAATGATTTTATATGCTTTTTGTCACATGACCACCAGAGGTCTTACACATAGTTTGGCTTGTTTTCTTTTCATCGGTGGTTACTGTTTGGATAAAAACTTCCAAATGAGGCTGTAGAGTGGATTACTTACTGGTTATACAGTAATAGCAGCAACCAGCCTGCTGAATGGGTCATCTGATGTGTCTTAGGCTGGGATATCATCTAGATGCCAGATCCCTCAAGCACATCTCTTACTTTGACTATTTTTTATGTCATTACAGTGCATCTGGTGCAAGCATCGAACATTAAATGCATCACATTGATGTTCTAAAGTGAACTGCACTCAAACCAATGGACAAAGAGAACTGGTAGTGAATTTTCTCTTTCTGCAAAGTTGGCGTTTTTGAGTGTACGGAAATTTTCTTCTAAAAAATGTGCCTATGATTAAAATTAAGAACATATTGCCGCTCATGAGATGAAAATTGTAGTGCATGCACCCAAATTAAAACTGTGCATACCGTCTCTCGAGTTTTAGCAGTCTTTGGGTTTTCTCTTTTCCTGCTTTGAAAGACTTTAAATGTAGCGTGTCGGCACGACACCCGTGAAAAACGCTTATTCAAAAGCAGAAAGCCTCCTCCTCATGGTTGAAGTGACATAATTTCTGTACAAACTCCTGAATAACACCACTCCACGCAGGGCTTCGGGAGCCTTTCACCAGGCACCCTGAATTCTTTGCAAAGTCTTTTATATTTCTGCTTGAAATCAAGCCGCCTGTAATTTTGCCGGCATTTGCAGCTCGTTATCACATTTGCGCGGTGATGTACCGTACTCGACTGCCAAAAGTGCTCATAAAACAGATGATTATTTAAAACAGGTGATGCAACTCAAAGCAACCCTGCTCATGGTGTGGAAACCTCGGAGCTGGTAGAGGGCGCCCTCTGCTGGAGCCTTCTTGTTTCCCTTGTTAAACAGAAAGGACAGCACGGCAAACTTTGAACTGGTTTATTGACATGTGTATAGCGATTGTCTGTGCACCGGACGATTACAGAAGAATATGTTATAAAATAATACAAAATAGCTGTACACAACACAGATTATAGTTAAAGGAATGCATTGTTAACTGTGAGGTTTTATGCTGTATTATACATATCAGCTACTCACTCGCCTACGATGAGACGAGCTCATAAGTTGAGGAAGTTGAGGTTTGGCCATCTGGTTATGAAGGTCAATTAATAGATATGATAACAAACGAAGTTAGGGAAGAGCTGATGATGTTACTGGTGGTATCAAACAACCTGATGCTGAGCTAAAATACTTAGTCTCTAATTTTTTAACTAATACTAAAATCTAAAACTCAAAAAAAGTTACATATGGATGTCCATAACCCAAAGTGAGTCATAGAATAAAACAAAAAGAAAACTCAAACAAATATTGTACGTTAGCTCATAAACTAGAACCCAGTGGGGGTGCTGCAACTGTTCTCCATCCACATGCCAATGGTGTTACATGTTGTACTGTATATATGCATATCTCTCTCTATATATATATTTTGTCAAAAGCAAGATTCACTGGATTTGGTGTGATTTGCGAAGGCCAGCTAATACACATGATTTCATTGCCTGTTTCATGAGACCCGTAAGTGGTTGACCTGTGGTGATCTACCCGACTGTTTGCCCTCTAGAATTTGGACATAAGATGTGGCTGCTCTCACATCGAACGCCTTAATCTGGAACTTTTTTTCACTCAAAGTGCCTTTTATCAGGCATCTTTCAGCTGTGACTCTAAAATCCTTAATCCTGAGCAACAGTAACACAACCCTCATCCACCACACTACAAATCTTATATTTAGACTTTAAAGGAGACCTATTATGCCTTTCCTCTTGTTCTGTCATACACATGCTTATACAAAAGTGGATGTTGATATTAAAAATGGTCGACCTTTCAAATAACGAGGTAAAGCTTCAAACGACCCAAAAGGCTCTGTTTTCTTCTACATCTGCGCCCATATGATTACGGTCATCTCAGGAATTCAGCTCTAACAATGAGACCAGGAGCCCCACCCACCCTCTGTTTAAACAGTCTTTGAGTGAGGGGCAGCCAATCAGAATAAAGTTAAAAGCGTGGGCGGGGAGCCAAAATGGCTTTTATTCACACAATAAATGAACTGAGTGGGCTGTCAAGGAAAATAAGGATTATTCTGAACTGTGAACCATGCAAAGCTACTGAAGAAGCATAAGAGGTCCCCTTCAAATGGAAAACATGCTGTCTTTCATTAGCTTTAAATGCTCCATGACGGGCCCAAATACAAAATGTAAACAAGTATCGATGTGAATGTCTTTCTGTGATGAATTGGTTTGGTGGAAAATATTAGCATAGTAGTACAAAGTGGGATTCAAGAGGTCTCATTCACAAAGATCGTGGATCTATCAAGTATGAGGATCTATTTAGGCGCTCGTTCTTTTTTCCTCTTGCTTTAAAGCCCACCTCCCCCAAAAAACAACAAAAACAAAACAGAAATGCTGCAGTTTTTAACCAACGAAGGACTCGGAAGACAGCTCAAACGTTCTCAGCATGAATTGCAAGTTGGCGCTCCACCGTGCAAAGTTTTCGAGTACGTGTACGTGTAGTGTACATACTGTATGTGTACGTTCAGCACATGCAAGCTAGACACAATTTTTTCACGTGAGTGTATTTCTTTCTTTTTTTTCTGTTTTTTAAATCAGTTATGTCTTTCATACTTGAGGCTATTATTGAATTTACTTGTTGAGCTAGTTCACCAAGCTACACCTAATATTCAGTTACAAAAATAGTATCACAATATAGACCATTCAATATGAGCACCAGGGAAGGCTAAATATAGCCCAAAGTATTTTGGCTACATTCATTGTCTGGGCAATGTTTTACGGTAGCAGAGTGTGTGTGAAAGTGTGTGTGTTCGTTAGACACAGTGTTGGCAATGTTTTCTCACTCACAAGCTCCCCTACATCTACCGCACGATTATATCTCGTAACATACACAACTTGCGTACGTACACTGAGTAACAACAGTTAACTAAAACCAATTGTCAGATAGAAAAATAGTTGCTGTATAATTTTTTTAAACACTGAACATCTAAAAGAATTCCTCCCACTTCCCCAAATAAAACCCTCCCCGTTTCCTAACAAAATAGTTTTCTTTGAAACAATAACCCCAAAAAAATGTTTTGAGGTTACACAAGGTCAAGCCTACTGACACTCCATCACACTACCATACACCCTGTTTAACATAATTCAGAAACCAGAAGTGTGTTCAAATTAACAAAGAACAAGCTGGATAGTTTTGCAGCATTACCAGCACAGTAAAGAAATGATAGAATTAGTAATTAAATATGGATCAGGCATTAAGTCTTTCAAATCTGCAGCTTGTGGTATCACTCATATTCTCTGGTCTATGACCCCCAATTTGGAAATAAGTCACGGGATTGAACACGCCTCTGGTTGAGCCCTTTACCTGGAAACCATTTCAGCCACATTTGAATTGGACTGCTGACCTAACACTTGGCTAAACATAGCATAACATCTAGCTTATCTATGGGAGTGCTATTATTGCTTCAGAGTTGGGAAGTGGAGTTCATACCCGGTTTTCATTCCAAGCCTTTGTTTATCCTTACCCTGCTTCATAATTAGGAAAAGATCTGCTGTAAAAGTACTGCAGTGTTCCCTCTGGCCCTTCGGAGCTAATCAAACAATCTGCAGGTTACTGTCCAAAGAATTACAACACATAGGGGTCTGTCATTAATGGGCAGTCTGTGCATAGATCTTACTCTACAGTGATATGTAAAGGACTCCAACAACATATGCTTCTAATTCCTTAACTTCAGAAACAGTTGTGAAGTTTTCCTTCATGGATCAGGAAGAGTGTTAAATGCTGTATGGAAGCACGAGCCACTGATCCCACATTATAATCATCAACCATCCGCAGTTAACAAAGCCCACTGAGAACACAGCTAGAAATATAAAACGGTTGCTAGTTCAGAAAGGAAAACCATTAATTATAATGCTGATGTCAGATAAGATATTTTTTTATGGAAGTTGATGCCAGAAGCATTAAGTTTTTTTGTGATGAAAGTCCTGCCGCAGCCAATGAACTAATAAAAAAAAAAAAAAGTATATATATATATATATATATATATATATATATATATATATATATATATATATATATATATATATATATATATATATATATTCCACAGCAGCAGAAGTGATTACGCTTCATGTGAAAGGGTAGAAGATGAATAAGTGCAAAAGTTACTTGCATTTTATACAATGCATGGTGTTGAAGACTGACGAAAGTCATGTGGCTATCATTTGATAATATAGTTAAAATGCAGCATCATAGTTTAAGCTGTGAACGTGCAGCATCACTTCTGAGAGCTGTGTCTCGCTGAAAGACGAGTAATGACTGAAATCAACTGCCACTGTGTTCAGCTGGAATTAAAACCCTCTGACTCCTGCACGAGGGGGGCGGGAAATGGTTTAAAATTTAGAAAACACTTTGAATTGACAGCACTGATAATTCTGTCCTATTTTCTTGATCTTACACTAATCAGCAAGCCCTAAAGGATAAACAAAGGGAAGGATTTGTCAGCACTGAGCTACATTCAGTAACAGAGAGTGTTATTGTACAGAACACACACGCTTATCATACTGATCAACATTTGAACGCATGAACGCAGCTCAGGTAGCTTCCTGCTATTGTGGTTGTTGCTGAGAAGTGGTGATTAGTCGATGGGGCCCTGGAAGATGAGCCGTGTCCAGCCGGGGGAGCTCAGGGCAGTGGAGCAGAAGGGGCAGACAGGTCTGAAGGCATGCGTCCCATGGGGCAGAGGAGTCTCAGCCCAATACTTGGCTGTCCTCTCTGAGCAGACATGGCCACATGGCACAAAACCGTGAGTGGGGGCTCCGGCATCCACATACACCGCAGGCTCACAGCCCAGCCACAGCGGCACGTAGGGACCCACGCTCCTGCACAGGGGACATTCTCGCCGGGTGGTGGAGCCTTCACCCTCTCCTGGATCTTCCTCTCTCTCCGATCTCTGGCCCCAATCGTGGCGTCCGTGGACGTGGCCACAGGCGAGGTAGACCCAGGGTTGACGCTCTTCAAGGCTGAAGTTAAATAAAGTGTACCGATATTTTAAAGAAAATTTTTTAATGCATGCGTGTGTAACAAAATAGAAAAACCTGTGAAGAATTTTCTCCTAAAATTAGTAATTGGAAATAATCCGTTTTTAAATAAATAACAAGACCTTAATTTAACCATCAGTGTGGCCCTGACCTATGACTGCGTGGAAGGCTGGGGAACGCCAGTGTGCTGAGGCCGACGGGACACTGGGGCCGGGATGCGTTAAGCTCCTGACGAAGCGCCTCCAGGTGACGCAGAGTGGGAGAGCGCATGAGCCCCTCACCGGTGCGCCACAGCAGAGTAGCACCACAGAGATCGACGAGCGACCCGTCACGTAGTGCGCTGCTCTCCCCCTCCGCCTGAAGTGACGCACAAACAGATATTTGTGTACAATAAAAGGCAAACACAGACCCCGAAAGTTCACTGAAGAAATGTAGATATGGTAACCAAACCTGCGGCAACTCACCAGCGTCCCCCTGCTGGGTCCAGACCGTGTCTCCCGCAGCGCATAAACATCTCCACAGACGGAGATCTCCCTCCACAGGCCTTGCTTGGGATCCTCTGGGAAGCCCTGTGGGTGCATCACTAGCACCCCATTAGTGGTGAGGCCATCCATATGCCCATCAGGATTTTTCCATTTGGTTGCTTTCTCCTGTGGCAGCAAAGACATTAAAACATAATATTGATATGTTTCAGAAAGTATTTTTATTGTGTCAATCATACTGTTATTCCCAGCATGAAGAGTGCTGCTCTCGTCTTACTTTCAAATACAGGCAGTCCAAAAACACAGGGAAAAAAGACTTTGCAGTTAGATCTTCAGTGCATCACTTTCTACAACAGAAGTCCCACAGCACTGTGCAAAAGTCTTTGGCCACCGCACCATTTTGCAAGGAAAATGGGTACAGCAATTTATTGAGATGTGCAAATACACATGGAAACACATGGACAACGCACCCATCCCTTGCAGGCAGGTGCTTTTCTATGCTTGAATGATTCATAGGTCAGTGTTAAGTGGCGTAACATACAAAGCAACACTCTCAAAATGGTCAGGTACAAGGAATGGACTGAAAATGAGTGAAAGCTAGTCAAACACTGCAATTTTTATCAGATCGTTTCATGGAAAGTTAAGCTCTCTTAAATCATCAGGATGTGTACAGTAGACAAGAAACTGGGACTCAGTTAGATTTTTCAATAACTTAAAATCTAAAATATTCTGTTATTAGAAACCTGTTGCTGGAGTATGAGTCTACTCACCCCTAAGAAAATATTTTTGGAGGAGTCAAAGCCTGCAGCATAGATGCGTGCAGTGTAAGGCGGGTTGCGCTCGCACACTATTCTGCAGGCAAAACGGGAAATGGTGCTGGGAGCAATGGAAGGATCTTCGCCTTCCTTTCCTCCAGAGGTGTCTGTTACCACAAAGTCAATAGGACTCTCTGTGGAGCGTCCAATCTGCAGGGGACAGCACAGAAAAATACTATTTATTAACTGAAACAAATGTCTCATTAAAATGTTACTGGTAAGCAGAGCTATTTCTTTTAAAGCATCAGTGCTCATAATTTTATGGCTTTGAGCTATCTGGGCAAGATGGTTCATTTTTATGTTTAAAAAGATCTGTAAGAGCAATAGAAAAGCACAAGCGTGTGCATAAAAATAGACTTTCTTGGAGCTATGACGTAAATCTCTTTATTTTTAACACTTAATGGTCCCAGTTCTGAACCAAAATAATCTACCCTCCTGTAGAAATGACTTTGATGGGATTACATAACAGTTGGAAACTTGCACATGATCGCACTTCTTGGAGTACATTTTGCTGTGAATCCTCTCATCACTCAAAAGAAAATAAAAGTTGACTTTGTTTGCTTGCTGTGTTACCTGGAACATGTCTGTGTTGTTGTCATGGCAGTACTCCACCACCACGGTCTGGTTTCGGGACAGGGTGAAAGAGATGCTGTGCTGCCCCCTGCTGTGCACCGCCTGCAACAACAACAACAGCAACAACTTGTGGTACAGCAGTCATTTTCTGGAAGCTTCTTTCTTTTCATTTAACCACCCATATTCTTAAGTAAAACACACAGTTATAAGCAAATAAAGTATATCTACATTTTTGTTTTTAAAGGCGCCTTTAAATTCAAACAGTTTGTGCAAAGGGACTGGCATTTATACAACACTTTTCCAGTCTTACCACTCCAAGCATTTTAAACCAACAGTCCCCAACCCCCGGGCCACGGACCGGTACTGGCCGTGAGTCATTGGAACCGGGCCGTGAGAGTTGTGAAATTGATCGGTTTTAGGGTTTTTATCGTCAACTCGGTTTTCCTGGGTCTTTTCCCCATGTGTTATGAATAAATCTTCTTTTTTTGCTACCGGTACTGGTTTTATTTTGTTGCGGCACCTTAAAGGCCGGTCAGTGAAAATATTGTTGGACATAAACCGGTCGTGGCACAAAAAAGGTTGGGGACTGCATTTTAGACTACAAGCCACATTTACCCATATAATCATACAACCTAACTTATGTCTTTGGATTGTGGGTAAAAGTCAGAGAACTCTCGCAGACCCAGGAAGAACACGCAAACTCCACCTCACCATGATTCGGGAACCTTGTTGTGAAGCCAAAGTGCTAACCACGGTACCATCATCCAACATTAAGAGCAGCATTTAGCAATGACGTGCTGGTCTTCTACTAAGCGCCAGACAAACAGATCAGCCGGTGGATGTTGATCTAATATAGATACTGGATGACGTGTCTGCTGATATAAAAGCCTTTCTTTGTTGTGTTGGAAATTGCTGAATAAGATGCTTGGAAGAGTCTAGACATGGTGTCATCACACAGATTCTCTTACAGAGTCAGTTCTCAGCACAGCACATGTAACAACACAGCAGAACAGATGGTGGTGTGGTGTGGGTTTCATGGTAAGTTGTTAACCAGTTTGTGTAATACAATCCCACAAATCTGATCACTCTCATGTTCAGCTTCATTAAGTACACCACTGAAATCAAATATAATACGACAGCTCTGACACAAATTTGACACTGTCAAAAATTCCCAGGTTTTGAGATAGTTCTATGTTTTTTCAGATCACATTAGGTGGTGGTGATGAACATGACAGCATTACTTTTAGGTGGTCCTGAATGTTTGCCTCGCTCCATGGGGATATTATTTAGTGTGGCTCTGCGGCTTATAGCAGACTTCCAAAAAACAGCAAGGAATACTGCTTTCAGTGGCAGTCTAAGACTGCTGGGCCAGGAACTTTCTGGTGGACAGCTGAATGGTGTCAAGAAGAGCCAAAAAACCAACTCTGCCAGTGAGCCAGGTTGGCCCTGCCACATGGTTTTGGCCCCAGTATACTCGCCACATTGGTGCACTGTTGGTAACATTATCACACAGCCTCTTCCATTTATGGTCCCTGTTACAGTGCAGATACCTGCTGCAATATTCTCCTGAACAACAGGTGTCACCATTCAGACAAAACCTCATATAGGAGGAGAAGAAGTCAAAACAAGAACCAAGAACCAAAGAACAGCCAAGTTTTTCTCCACAAGGTCTCATCTTTTCGTGGCTCAAGAGTTGGGAGTTCGCCTTGTTCGAGCCCCGGCTTGGACAGTCTCGGTCGTTGTGTCTTTGGGCAAGACACTTTACCCGTTGCCTACTGGTGGTGGTCAGAGGGCCCGGTGGCGCCAGTGTCCGACAGCCTCGCCTCTGTCAGTGCGCCCCAGGGTGGCTGTGGCTACAATGTAGCTGCCATCACCAGTGTGTGAATGGATGGATGACTGGTTGTGTAAAGCGCTTTGGGGTCCTTAGGGACTAGTAAAGCACTATACAAATACAGGCCATTTACCATTTCAGATTGTTGCAACTTCTTCCTCTGTAAACTCTGTGAATCTCTGAGCTTCTGTGCTAATGTATGATAAAAATGGCGGTACAACCAACACAATCTTACACTTGTCTCTTCAATTAAGCTGCAGCAACTGCAGCTGCGAATCTGAAGTTTAATGTTAATAATTTGTCATACAGTGCTTTTTGTCAGGTACTGCACAAACGTTATAATGGGACCTTAACAGTGACTGAACTTTCAAAATAAAAGTAAGTGGCTTTTCAACTGGTATTCTGATCATAGGTGGTACTGTTATCTTAAATTAAATAAATAAATAAACAATACTGTTGGTTATTGTTCATATACTTGAAAGACCAGCCAAGCAAAGTCTCTGTGTGGGAAAAAAATATCCATCCAAAATAATATAAATGTTGGCCGATTTATTGATACCTGAATTTTGTACTAGCTAAAAACAGTATCCAAGCAGTAATCAGTATCAGTCATCTCCAGATTAAAATCTTAATTCAGCTCAAGTTTTTTACATGCAGCATCTTTCAGTACATCAAACAGCCTTATGTAGGATGACACACACACACACAGACAGACCACATAAACCTGTCTTCATGATTAGTCATCCTTCCTCTGGCACACAACAGGGGTTACAGGAAGGAAACTCATGTTACACAATGATGAAAACTATAGCACACACACACACATGCGCATGGACACGTACCTTGCTGTCCTGTGGTGTATTGAGGATGTGCACAGCACTGGGCTTGACACCGTTGGCCTTGGCCCTTCGGTACAGAGCAAAGCGGCTCTTTCTGCGCCCACGGTCTCCGTTTGGAAGGGAGCCATTGTAGCTGGAGGAAGATAAACAAACACAAGAACATGACGAAAAATATCTACTGAAACCAACAAATGATGTTTAAGTAATCTAATTTGGGCTGGAATACAGCCGACATCTAGCTTTATTGAGAAAGCCTAATTGTGTTAAAAACACAGTTATCTTGTTTGCATACTTATCATAAGTCATCACTTAAATGACACTGAAGCTGCCAAGATGTCAGGAAAATAACGGCAATTAAAGTGCAAGCTCAATTAATTATGTGCATCTTTACAGCAATACCGCTGCTCGCTCGTTTGAAATGAATTAGAGCAGCACATTCAGGCCACTCGTGATTCATGTTAAACTGCTGAACCTCAATGAGAAAGACAACCTGCACTTGATCTGACTCACTCGGCTTGTCCTTAAGGCCCACGTTCACTAAAGAAGAGCTCGCTCTTCATCTAACCTCTTACAATATAAAGCATCTTCAGCAAGACAGATTTATTTTCATCACACCATTGCCCAATTACATTAACCATAAAGAGTTGAGTAAGTGGTCTGGAGAGGATACTGAATAATACTTTGAAGCTTTGTGTTCATTAATAGCAAGCAGATATGATAGGTTCTTTCAGAGGGTGGTAAATAACATAGTCCAGCCCATTACTGTTTTATAACTCAATATAAGGCTTTTAAATGAAAATCCTTCTGACACCTTAACTAAGATATTGAATTTGTCCTCAATGTTTTCTGTAGCTGGGTCAATGTAATTTCTTTCACAGCTTGAGTTCACAAAAAAGGCAGTATGTAAGGCTTGTGACTAATGAGCAGGACATGTTTCTTATTAAAAGCATTCAGAGGAAGTCCTGCAGGCAAGACTCACAATTTTGACAATAACCATCTTCACTGCTCCCCACAGTTGATGGGATGAAAAGCCATCTGGTCTGGTTTTCTTCTGACTTTTGGTCTTGATTTGAGTACAAAAGGAAGCACTGCCTGACACTGCGATGAATTTACAAAAGGAATGAAGAAAGATGATTTAAGTGACTTTGCAAGTGGCATGTTCTAGACGGGTGGTCTGAGCATTTCAGAAACTGTTGATCTGCTTGGATGTTCCCACACAGCCATCTCTAAGTTTAACTGAGAGTGGTCCAAAAAAGGGAAATATCTGATGAGGGGCAGTTCTCTGGGATGAACAATGCCTTATTGATACCACTCACAGGAGTATGGCATAGATGCATTCAGACTGAGTCGGTAACAGTAATTCAAATAAGCACTCAATACAACCAAGGTATGCAGAAGAGCATCTCTGAATGCACAACATATTAAACTTGAAGCAGTTGGAAAACCACATTGGGTGCCACTCATGTGAGCTAAAGCTTTATTTAGACCTCTGCTAGAAATGTATGTCCTAACTTACGTAATAATTGGAAACTCATTTCACCCCTACACCACAACCTTTCACGCCATTTAAGTCTTTTGTATCCATCAACCCAATGTGTAGGCACATTTCTCAGAGGTACACATCAGGTCGGTGCGTAGGGTTATAACAAGGTTCCAGTTATGGCGTAAGTTACAACATAAATCTGACGTATAAGTATAATTAACACGTAAGAATGGAAAACTGAGTCTATAATGTCCACAAGCTCACTGAAAGTGGAAAACAGAAGACTGGAGTCTCAATTTTACAGCGACATTTAGATGATAGGGTCAGAATCTGCCATTAACATGTTGGTAATGGATCCATCCTGCCTTGTATCGATGGTTCAGGTTGGTGGTGGTATAATGATGTGAGGGATACGTTCTTGACCGATCAGTATCCCTGTTAAAATGCCACAATATACCAGAATATTGCAGCTGACCATGTCCATCCCTTTATAATACAGTGTACCTATTTTCTGATGGCTGCTTCCAGCAGGATAACACAAACTATGCTAGAAAGGTAAAATCATCTCAAACTGCTTCCTTGAAATCGGAATGCACCGATCCAATATTAAGATCAGATATTAGTCTGACAGCCCCCCCCCCTAAAAAAACAAAGCAAACAAACAAAAAAACTGGTCTGGTTACTGGTCTGGATATTGGTTATACTGAACTGATCTGTGGTCTGATACATTCATTTCAGTTCACTATGGTTCTGTGTTTACTTCCTCACTAGACAGCAGCAGCTAGCAGCAGAGCTAATGTAGCATGGAGCGAGCAAACACCAGAATGTCAGCAGTTTGGAGGCATTGCAACAGCTTCGGTCTCTAAATTTGCAAAGTTGTTGTTTTTTTTTTTTGCTGCAAACTGGGCTCAAGGTGACATGACTGACAACACCTGACAATGAAGATGCTTTCTGTCTCTTCCTTCACTAGTTTACTTTCACTCTCATTATATTCTGTCACCGACCATATCTAAGAAGCTAGAAGGACACTGGTTTAGTGTTACACCTGTTGGTAATCTTCTATTATACTTATGGTAACGTGACCTCTCCTGACAGCTCACAGCTGTGTGTAAGGATGAAAAGGGAAAACTGTTAATAACAGCAGTTTCCAGCAACCTAATGTCGCTCACTTGAATCACTCTAATATCACTTTGACATGAGCTCTCTGAAAATAAATTAGATGAACAACTTTAGCATATTTTTCATAGTTTTTCACTGCATTTACCCCAGGCCTGTTTTTATTTATTCTTTTACTATTTAATACTAACACTTCAATAAATTTGTATTCATGAAAAAATGTAAACTGTCTTTGATGGTTCAATCTGTGAGCTTGTCTAAGAGCAAGTTGATATTGTGCATTTCAATTCCATGAATCTCAGAACATAGATTTTCTGTGGTTGACAATCCTCAGGATAGAGCGGGAAAGGAAGGTGGGATGATGATGCTGACCAGATCAAGTATGTCACCTGGAAATACTACAAACAGGGCACATTCAACTTTGATTTTTTTTTTATGTGAAATCCAATTAAAGAGCATGACTCAATGCAAACCTGTACCCTTCCTGGCCTGCTCTGACAGTTCAAACTAAACTGTGACTAACAAGGAAAAGACTGGTGCAGGAATCACGGACACACAAGCACAGAGCTTTCAGGGCTTTGGCCAAAAGTCAGAGCACATAAAATAGGGCAAAGGATAAGAGGCTGCAGGAGATAGAGAAAAGGGTAGCAGGTTGGTCGAAATGGAGGCAGAAAAACAGTCAGAAGCTATCACAAGTTTTAGAGAAATAAGTGAATAAAATGAAGGATGGGAGATGGAGAACAGGGACTGAAAGATCACGCAAAGCAGAGGATTGAGGGGGAAAGGCCAGAAGGACAGCAGCTCTTTAAGATGCGTTTGTGGGCAGTTCAGCCTGCATCACAAATGTGCACACATCATAAGGCACTATATGAAATATTCACTCCTTCTGCCCCTCAACACGAGGTTTATTTTCGTTGAGGGCAAGTCACCAAGGAGGCCTGCCTCTGTGAAAGTCAGCACTCAGCAAAACACTGAATGGTCGGCTAGAGAAAGGGCTGGGTGATAGACAGAGGAATGAGACAGAGACCATATTGAGATAAGTTATGGAGGAGAATAGAAAGGTGTGAGAAGACAAGAGGGTGTTCGCATAGCGAATAGAGGGGGTTGCTGGACGGGACATGGTGGTGGTACATGGTGTCCAGAATAACTAAGGTGACGAGAGATAGCAGGCAAGCAGCCTCTGCAAAGATCACATGGCCAGCAGTGAAGTAGACATTGACCACAAGGGGCATGGGATCATCAAAGCTGACAGATGCAAAGCCAAACCACAGTTGCATAAAACATGGCCAGAAAATTATGAAATCTGACAGGAAGCAGTAAAAGATACAACCTGTTCTTACACTGCCTGCCTCCAGGCAAAATTACCTGCTGTATGTTTGAGAGCAATAAATTCCACAAATCCAAATGTAATATACCTGTGATCACCCATATAATAAAACAATTATTCACAATATTACTGTACCGTGTACTACTACAACCAGGCTGTGGCACTGGAAGATAGTTAATCAGCTTTATCTCTTTATCCTTGTCTGTCAGCTCTTTTTCTAAACCACAGACAGGTTACCAGTCTGGCAGGGCACAATCAAAACCGACTCTCAATCACCACAGCTTTGAAAGTGAGGTTGTACAAAATGCATTTTTTTAGCCATCGAGGAGGCGCATTTCGGCACACACTGCAGAGCACACTGGTGTTCAAGTTCCACAGCCAAAAAAAGGAAAAAAATTCTCAAAATAGGCATTCAGTTCTCACATCCTTACTCTGATGTGAGCGTGTAAAGGGCTGCTGTGTTCAAACGGACGTTAATCAGTATTCTAATGCAGGCGGGCTACAGCCTCCTCACTCTGTGTTCAGCTGGAGGGGAAGAGATAGGCCATTAGGTCAGTTATCTTTGGCATACACAGGAAGCTCTGCAGGGCAAAAGGGAGGCCTGTGTAAGGCTGTGTATATGATTGTGTATGTGTATATGTGTGTTGTAATTTCCTGGTCCTTGCAAACTGTGCATAGAGTGGAGCTGCAGGGCTGGAAGTGCTGTGGAAGCTGGTGGCTGTCATCAGCACATCCTGCCCACTCCTGTACTTGTGTGCGCTGGTGATGTAGAAGGGCTTTTCTCCTCCTCCGCCTCCTCCTCCTCCTTCCTCCCTCACTCCCTCCCTCCCGCCCTGGCATGGACGGTCATCTGGCTGAGACGTTTTATTAATTAGTAATACCAAACGAGAGCGCGACTATGACTATGAATATAAGCAAAACGCATTTTTCAGACGACGCTGTTCTCCTCCCTGCTACTTTTAGCGAGCACCGATCCAGCAAAGTATGACATCATTGGGATTTTCAGGTCTGAGCAATCCAGCGCTGCCACTACAACCATTGATGAAAAACCGGCTACATCCGTAGTAGCCTTATGTACTATGGCCAAGGCAGATGTTGCACCTTTACACTTAAACATGATGGAGAAACTATGCTGGGCTGTAGTTTGAGATAAAATGCCTTAAAAACTTACTTTTTAACATTACTACACAGCTACACCGGTGAGGGAAAACGACGACAATGTAACATAAATGAGAAATAAGCTAGAATCCCTTACTACGATTGATTTAATAACCCTAAAACAACCGTAAGCGCGATATATTTTGTAAGAGCAGTGGATTAAAGCTGAACTCGAACGTCATTTGCTGGGTTATTTGTGCTGGTGAAACCGCTACATATTTAAAGGTTAATTTGCCACTGGAGCTGTTCACCAAACGATATAATTTCACTCTAGCTTAAGGTTTTAAAAGACTTACCCCAAAATGACCAATTCGCCGTATTTTACCGGGTCTTTAACGGGCACATCATCATCTCCGTCTTTTTTCGGTGAATTCATCAGACTGGACTGGTCCAGATGGGGCAAAAAACGCGTCCAATTGCAATAGTGGTGAGATAAAACAATGCTAACACACTCGAAACTGTAGGGAAGTGGTTTTGGTTGTAGTCTACCAAAGTTTGGGCACTGTTGGGCAAAGTTTTTCCAGACTTCTAGGTGTTTTTTTCATTGTTTTAATCCGGTGAAGGAGCATCTTTTCGTGGCTTTAATGCCAGTGTGTAGCTAGTTTGTATCGCGACAAATCTGTTCAGTAGCAGGGGATACAACAACGGCTAACGGTAGGGAGTGGGCTGTACCATAAATTGGGGGAAGAGGATGCCATTCACAGCATATGTCGAAAAATTTGATAAAATTTACGCCCGTTGGGAAAAACGTGCAACTTCTCGATTGAAAATGCTGATAAAAACTTCACGTGCGATTATTAGATAAATAAATGCAGTTCAGCATTTAGAACGTAAAAGCGCCATGAACGTATCCACCCGCGGAATACGAATGGATGCATCCGTCATGTGAAGCTGGCTCCCCCCGATAGAATAAAATGAGCCATTTCGAAATCCACAGGAAGTACCCGCATCCCCCTGCCATACCGAGGGATTCTACTATATTTAAAGTAAAATACTACCTCACTGGATTTATTTATTTATTTATTGGTATGGTCATAAGTGATGCTGATCTAACGGGCCATTATTCAGTCTGACGTAAGGAGGAGCTCCGGGGGGTGTGGTGGTGGAGCTAAGATGTGGGTCACCACTGCGCCCCAGACTACACCTTCCCCCCCGCTCCCTGGATTTCATGTGGGAGTCGGGAGACGGATATAGGACGGCTGGAACCCACGCGTGCATCCCTCTCTCGCTCTTTTCTCTCACACTGTAGTAAGGCATCATGTTGTGACCGCATGAGGGCAGTGCACTTGCTAAGTACAACTTTCCAGCCAGTAAAGTCTGAATGGTTTTTTTTGTGACTAATTTTCCAGTTTAAATATCACTTCTATTTACACGCACTGTCCAGTAATATAAACGAATGAACAGCTAAGCTTAGATATGACACCTCCACCCCACACCAACACATGAAAGCAAAACCTTTGCTGCAGGGGTTTTGAACAGAAGCCAGAGACACACTGATCAGCATCGTTGTCTTCATGTGGAGCAGTCCCCTTTTTCATGTTTGGCTTACTGGTGTAACATGTAGTAGCTTGCAGATAGAGTTGCAAGGCGAAACGGTATAGCACTCTGCATGACTCTGCAGTGTGTGGCAGTGTCGGGCCTCTTTTTACTGGATATATGGGACAGCAGTAAAACATTTGCATGTGCAAATTTACAGATGTTAACCTAATTGCTATGATAATAGTTTCAAAAGGTAATGACTGTGCCCTCAGTAACACATTTGCAGTGCTACAGAGCAGTGATGACACTGTATGTGGGTAATGACTCATGAATCAGCTTCAGAATTAACCAAAGCAAACAGCCACACCCTTATTTCATAATTGACAGCCCACAGCGGTCACAGAGTAACTGATCAACCAGCGTGAGCACTAAGTAATCTTTTGTATACTGGATATCAGAAGGTTAACCTCCAACATACTTTTCTTCTGAGATACAAAGTAGAAACTGGATGGACCAGATGTGCATGCTTCTCTGTGTGTTTGTGTTTGTGCATGTTTCAGTGTGAGTTTCTTCCTTTTCCACTGCGAGATTAAGGTCACACCCTCCTCAGTCTCTCCTGCCATCTCTCCCATATTCCCTGCTTTTTTCCTTCTGCTTCTTTATTTTTGTCTGCCTGTCCTTGTTCGGCTTCAGTTTCAGTATTAAACTAGAAAATATTTTTGTACTAATCCTCACTGTTCCTTTTAATTTACATAGTTTGTGGCCATAATAATCCATCAGCAGGACAAGGATCCAGTTTTCGCTGTCGGGATTATTTACCTGTCATGTCTAACCAGGAATTTAAGGAATGTTCTGAATGAATACAACCCCACTCCATGTCTGGTAATTGGCAATTGGCTGACTATGTTTAATGATCATGTAGTAATCCCCATCTGAGTGTTTTATCATTTTTACTGACGTCGCTGAACGATTGCAGCAACAGAACAGTAGGAGGGATTCATCTGCGTTTTAAAGGATACCGCAGAATAGATGTTTGTTGTCACGTAGAGAGCTGAAAAGGCACTCTATTAGTAAAGTGTCTCATTCACAGCATCATCCTGCTGCCACAAATAGAAGAGGAAACAGCAGAGGCCATGTTTCCATGACCTCATAGCCCCGTCATATTCGCCGAAGACAAACTGAACTCGTTTGACAGATTGGACGTGGCACTTTGATTGGCAGCCACTTTGCATTGTCAGTCAAACACATTGCCATGGGCTTATCACAGTATGCAGTCTTTTTTATATTCACAGCATAGAAAATGTACATTAGAAGTCAATATTACAAAATCGTTTGTGTCACCTACATTGGGGCTATTTATCTGTATCACGTGCGTAACAGGGTTAGTGGGCAAGTTATCCAGACACCATATTTGGTAAGCAAATTTCAGGTCAGCCTAATTGTGAACATGTGAAGTGCATTACTTCTGCTATCATTCTTCAGCTTTTGGCAGGCTGTATTTTCAAGTAAAGCAAAAAATAGAAATGGGGTGGTAGCTGAATATTTTAGAAGTGGATGTTTGAATAGAAGACACACCAGCATGAACCATTTTGGAATAGCTCTACGTTACTGTGTTCCAAATATCAGTGACTCTCCTGTTATACGCATATACCTCTAAAGTCAACAGAGCTCAATCCAATAGAACACCTGATACTGACACCGCTGTCGGTGTTTCGAATTAGGAGCCTAACTCTCATAGCTCAGAATGTGACTTATGTTTCCATGATTTATAGCCAGAGTCGTGTTCTGATTTCAACAATCTGCATTCAGTTTGTGCTGATCTAAAAAGTAAACATGTAAGTAGAAGAATGGTAAGTAAGAGATGGGATTCAAGACAATCAATTTGGACCACTTAGATGTGTTCCAGCCATCTGCTGCCAAGTCTTTGTCAATGTTGCCATAGTGATGTGAGCAAACAAAGAAAAGGTATTTCTGTCATTAAGCGACCCTGTCTTCGCTGTGTGTCGTAAGAACTTGTGAATTGGTGAAGCAGAGCCCTAAGCATTTGGGAATAATGCACACTAAACACAATGATCCTAATGTTTAATACAATTACAGTACATGATTTAGTTCGTAAGCTGTTAAATGCATTCATGTGTGCTGTGTGTCCTTTGGAACAGTCACCTACCTGTGATGCACAAGTGCACACATACCTGCTGGGTATGCGTGTATCTGTGTGTGTGAGAGAGAGAGACTGCACTCCCTTTACTTGATGAGGAGGCCATCTTCAGCACAGGGCTGACACGATATTGCAGATGGCTCAGCATATTCTTATTCTGTATGACAGGACAAATACACACCAGGCAGGGCTGGTGATTTTGTCCCCCCCCCGGAGCTGGACTAATTGCACACACAAGCAGGTTTGTTGCAAAATACTAAAAACTAACGTAATTATAAAGTGTGATATACTGTGTATGAAATAGCTTTAACAAGCTGTTATATAGTCGTACAGTTTGTTTACAAATGCTTTTTTTTTAGGCCAGCTGGTTCAAAGCAAGACAAAGAAAGATTATATAGGATCATGTGATTAACAAGAGATAAGGAAGTCACTGAAGATCTCACAGAAACAAATCATAGATGGACCAAATAAACCTGCTGTGCATGTGACAGGATTAACCTTTGAAATCAGTGGGTTAGGCAATCTGCACTTCAGCATTTTAGTCTGAGAACTGTATTAAATCCCAACGTGCAAAAGGGATTAAATAAATGCAACATTTTCGAGAAAAACCATAAGGTTAACCTAAGTGAACAGAGCAGTTGTACACATGCAAATTGCACAGTCAGCCACAACAATCAAACCACTGCCTAATATTGCGTGAGACCCCGTGTCCCTCACCGATCTGTTGTTTCTGGTTCAATTTGTGTCTAAACCGTCGACAGTAAAATATTTGCATAGCTCTTTTTAACTCTGAATTGTACTTCAGTTGCAACAAAACTATTTTGGGAAACCAACTGTATCAGGTGCTAATCCGACACCTGATGTGTCCTTCCAACTTCACCGCGATTGTCTTGTTGCACTTCCTCTCATTTGAGTATGTGGTCCAGATGTTTCATTTGACTAAAAAAGCAGAGATAACATCTGGTCACGTGTTGTGCCAACAGACACAGCGGGCATGTGAACAGGAATTTTGACACAAATGGAAGCTCACCTGCCAGTGTCGGACCTAAACCTTTGGAGTTACCTTGTGTTGCCTGTCTGTAGGACATTTGCAACAGTTCTTTGCAGGTTGTACGTCATGGCCTAGTGTGCACATTGCATGCATGGTTGATCTAGAAGGTTTAGATGCAAGAAGGTATATCTAAACCTGTGTAAAGCGCTTTCAGTGCTCAGTTAGAGTAAAAAAAAGTGCTATATAAGAATCAGTCCATTTACCATTTGCAGTGATATTGCTATGTGGGGTGCGCTTTGGCCACCACCTTGTTTAGATGCATGGTCATACCCATCTGACAGTGATCAATGGCGCTCACTTACCTGTAAGCGGTTTTAATGTCGTGGCTGATCAGTGTGCACACTCAGTGTGTCAAGGATCTATGACAATGCACTTGTGCTCCAGCTTAAACACTGACAGGTGAGCTGAGACAGCAGCCTTTCGCACAGCGTCTCACCAACACCTCTCAGCAACCTGCCATACATGTACATTAGGGCTGCCACGATTTGTCGACTAGTCACGATTACGTCGACTATCAAAATCGTCGACGACTGATTTAATAGTCGAGGCGTCGTTTGAAACTTTGTACGATCACAAAAGACGCAGGAATAAGTGGCAGGATTTAAGAGTGTAATAACGGACTGAAACAGAAGATGGCAGCATTGCATGTACAAGGATGTCAGCTACCGTTAAACCCCGAAGAAGAAGAAGAAGAAGCAGCTGTGTCCCAGAATTCATAGCGCGGCCCAGCGCAGTTTCCAACAATGGCGGCAGCTAGTTAGTTTTAATGTTACTCTTATTATTCTTTCTGGGTCACAAAATAAACGTTTAACATATTTTCAGGCGAGAATGTAGCTGTGTAAACCTCAAATATCTGCTCAGTTTATCAGGACACCACATATTTTCAAAACCGCTCCGACGTTTTCGGAGACATCTGTTACCCACTAGCTCGTTAGCGAGCCGGGGGCTAGGCTCACTAGCGCCCTGAGAACACCGGACTCCCCGCAAATCGTTTTCAAACCCACCGCCGTCTTTCGCTACTCAGGTTAAATATATATGAGTCACTTAGATAACTTAAAATGTTATTGTTTGGCTTTTTTTTTTTAGTATTTTATTTGTTCCTGAGTAAATCAGTTTGTCTGAGATTAAAGTTATAGTTTTTACACAGCTGAATAAACTTCAAGCAGACAGCTGATTATCAGAAGTGTGAGATGCTCCAGAATATACTCCAGTGTCCTGTTATATTTTAGATAGCAAGGAGTTTATTAAACTTCACCGAAACAATCTGCAAATTTCATTAAAATTTAATAAACTATCATCTTGTCTTTATTTTTAGTTAGCACAGACCTTAAACACTTAAAGCTGTAAGCTAATGATAGTTATATAAGAGCAGATGCTGCTGGTGCAATAAGCTGTAGTTTTACGTCTAATGGATGATGATCTGATTAGTCGACTAATCGCAAAAATAATCGGTGACTAGTCGACTATCAAAATAATCGTTTGTGGCAGCCCTAATGTACATGACCCGAGTACACAGACTAAACACACAGCTGCTGGTGTGTGAAGCTATATGCTCTGTGTCCTACATAAAAGAAGGTGGCTCGCCAAATTGGACATTAGTAAGAGCCAGTGGGGAGGCTGTGTGTGGTGAGTTTATTTTGGGATTTAGTGCTGTGTGTTATTTAGGGATGAACATTGTATTGGTGACTCTGCTTCTGTGTTTGTGTAAGTGGGAGGTTGACAACAGTCCCCAGAGAGAGAGAGGGGGACATTTAGCTTAATTGTCTCCCCCTTCAGAGTGCGACAGTGTAAATGGCAGCCTGTAACCTATGATTATTATGTTTTATTAGCACAGTTTTTAGAGGACGTGTGAAGGCATAGTAACACTTGTTGACTGTTTTAGCAAAAAAAAAGCAGGGGAGATTTGAGTCAGAGGGAAACTAACATATGTTGGTTACGTTTCAGTGTCCAAACCCATATTCAAAACAATCAGGGTTTCACAATAGAAAACACAGCAGCAAGACAGTCAAGGTAATTACAGTGCTGTTTAGCAGACACATCATTTAGTCCATAATAACAATAATTTGACTCTGCTATTGTTATTGTCTCCACACTATTCTGCTAATCTTCTTTTGGTTATCTGAATTTGTCCATATGCTGCTGTGGTGTGCCATGTGTCACACAGGAAGGTTGCAGCATATGTCAGTTCCTGTCACAAACGAAAGCGCAACATTGCTTTTACCCATCAGTTTGTCTGTCTTAATCTATAAAGGAAACGTTTGTTCTCTCTCTCTCTCTGTAATTAGAAAATCGTCTCGCTTCCTGTTATGTATTTGATAAAGTTTCTTCTGCTGACAAAAGACAAGAGGTCATAATTCTCTTTGTGCTAATCGTTTAGTTATCAGATTTTCACTGACGTAGAAAAGACTTTGAGCACAATTCCAACAGTGACAGTTTTTTTCTTAAATTTATTTTTAAAAAAAGACCTCAGAGTTGGTTAGTTAGGCTTTGGCATTTCATAGTTTTAGTAAAAAATAGTAGTAAAATTAAATTAAAGTAATTAAAATAATTTCATTAAGTAATTAAAAGTAAAATTTGTAAAAAACAATAATTTTTCTCTCGTTTACAGGCTTCAGTTAGAAAAAAAAAAAGCCTCCATTAATTACATATTTGAGCCTGAATCTTTGCTGCAGCGTGGGGTTTGTAGCAGCTCACATCCCTCCCACTGCAAAGCTTCTTTGCCAAATGCAAACACAGGCCCTGGGCTCCCTATAATTATTAGCACATTGTCCAAGGAGGAGGGAAATGCAATGTGCAACAGACTCTGAAGAGCTTACAACTGCCTGGAAGCTGAATGTCACTCTGCATGCTGCTTTAACGGGGCTATTGAAACAGGCCCCATGACAACCAAGACGCTGTAACCTTCTGAGCTGGATCTCTGGCTGATGCAGCTTGGTGTGTCAGGAGTGTTCTGCTAAATAGAAGTGCAGGTAAGGATTCAATCAGAAGACAAAGAAGACAAGTATCCGAGCTTGATACTTATCCCTGACACGCTAACAATCACTGGGTGGTAAAGTCGAAGAGACATGGGGACATGACTGAATATAATGTCCTTGTTTAAGAGGGAAGCTTAAGGCTGAAAGCTCAAGCCTCAAAGGGTAGGACTGTTGCAGCAGTGAATTGAAAAGATGCATCATATTGTTTTTTAATGTAAAACCTGATTTTTATTTGTTTTGTTTACATACATTAAAGTATAATTACTTCCTTTACACCCTACTTTCAAATCTATTCCCACACCAGCAAAGCACCACCTAAACATATTTGTATGAACATGAGGAGAAAACGGTGGAGTTCTTTACTTGGCCTCTGACTCTTTCAGCAAAGTGAGCACACTCTGTGGAAACGGCTGTGGGAAGATTCAGACAGCAAGTGCCTGAGGTGTGAGAGGCAACGTGTCGGCTTGCGTAGCCGCTGAGTGTGTGTGTGTCACATGAAGTTAACTTAAACATAACCCCAGCCGGTGCTGCAGTTAGCAAGCAGAGCAGAGATTACAGCGGCACGTAAAACACAGAATGCCGAATCAGCGCTGAACAAGCAGGTGAATGCTTCTTAGAAAGCGCGAGACGCTTCGTTGATTGTGCAAGTTCACGAGCTACAGACCTGTTATTGATGACACGTGCACGAGAATGGTTTCCTGCCCTGCTGAATGAAGAACTGAAGACAGACTGAAATCAAAGAGGAACGCCTGAATAAACAAAACGAGGACGGAGGAACTGCCAATGAGCTCGGTTTTAAAGTATTGTTTGAAACCACCCCCTTCTCAGGCGTACAATGGTCTAAGTCAACCCCCACCCTGAGACATACAATGGCAGTGCTTCAGATGAAAAAAAAAATAAAAAAATACTGAATGCATATAAAAATGAAACAGGGTTGAGTGTAGGAAGGCTGTGTGAGTGCAGCTGTTCTCACTGACACAGGTATTTCCTAATAAAAACATGAAATTATATAATCTATTAAAATAACAGTCTTAAATCCTGCCCTTTAAGTGAGGGCCACAGGTGAGCCTGACAGCATTTGACACCAGCCAATATGTGCAGTGCATCTGCTGCCGAACGCAGTGACAGCTGTACAAAAGGCCAACGACATGTGCAGCACAATGAACTGGCTCGGCGCTGATGTAACATCAGGAACGGTTTCAAAATGCTCTCCCTTGCCACATTTCCTCTCATTGAACCCTCTTGAGAAAGGCATTCTGTGGGTTTCACTTTGATTGCATCCACAATGAGAGTCATGAATGGAAAGTCATAAGCAAACAAGATCACGCCTGAGAGTGCCGGGGCACGGCCCCTCGGACGTTCTGTTAAAGTGGTTTCAGTACGAGAGAAAAATCCAGAGCACAGCGGCGGTTTCAGGAGAGATAGCCCGTCTCATTTGTGTGTCTATCTCAGTGTCCTTCGTCACATGTGTGCTTTCCACACAGCAACAGGTCAAACTTCAAACCGACACACACTCACAGAGCAAACAGCTCGCGAGCAAACGGAGCAAATGCAGAGATAAACAGCAAGAATTCCTGCGCAGGAATTCCTGGACTGACTCCTCTGAATATTTTTACATTAACATAGCTGGGGACACTGTCATACCTTCAGCTATGTCAGCTTTTAAGGAAGCTCTTTCCTCCTTAAGTTTAGAAAGTGTCAAAAGCGCCAGGACTTCACCTGTCTGTTGATGTAGTTCAACCTGTTTTCATTCAGGCATTCACTCCTCAACCACCAATTTCCATGACAACTATCTTCTTCCTTCAAAGCATTTCCTGACTACACAGTGATGTCACTCCCCGCAATTCACACCCTCCTCTTTTTGGTACAGAGAGAGGAACCTGACCTTCCAAACGCAGCCATGTCCCTACTTTTGTTATGCAGTGGAAACACACACGAAGGTCTGTGCTGCTCTGCGCGGCGCGGAGGTGAAAGCATGGCTTTGAAACGGTGGCCTGATCTCAAATGTGTGCTTCGGGGCAGCTCGCTTACTCAGGGCAAAATGCCAGGGCGGTAAAGATCTTTTGTGATGCTGACTAACCTCAGATGTTGCGCAAAGGCAAAGAAAGGCACTGCCCAATTACTCAAAAGAGAATAAATTCATTGTACTTGTATTTTAGGCAGAATCTTCAGCAGAAAAATGTGTAATTTCCTCATTAAAGTTATGATTCAGGCTCAGTATTACTCACCATTACCAAGACAGTGAATTACGGTCCTGTTCCCTCTGGCTTTTAACCTACCATGGCTTACAGATTAGCAAAACTTGCTTTCTTTAAGAATCCGGCACTCTGATGACCAGAGTGAAACTTTAAGACTTGAGGCAAAGTAGTTTACCTGACAATCACTTCTCTGAAACTAGAGATCTCATCATTTATTCACAGCAAATGACTCAGACACACACACACACACACACTCAACAGCAGAAAGGAAACAGGCTGAGGCTCACTTCACTTCGTGTTCGTTCGAGTTTCTTTCAGTCATTATAACGCCCTGAAGCTCTCGTTTCCTCTTTTGGGAACTTTTTGTGAAATATGACTTTTGCTACGGTAGCAGCTGCTCATTGAAAAGGCATCACTTCCGTACTGATCTGGATATATAATTTTTTTTATTATTTTATCAGCAATAGCAAAAGAAAAAAAAAGAAAAAGAGAAGAAATAAAACAGCGGCATCTATAAAGCGTTAACAGAATAGCCGGTTTGGTGTTTGCAGGACCATACAGGCTGATGATTTTAAAAATAATAATAATTAAAGAAAAGAGAAGGGGGTTGAAGTCACTGGAGCACCTGCATTGGAGGTGGAGGAGGTGGTGGTGGTGAATGGGGAGGGTTGGGTATTTGGTTAACATTTGCTGGGGTCCAAAAGTCAGTCACAGAGAGTAAAAATGTGCACAGCCACCTTGTTGCTAACCAACCCCTCTCCCTCCCTCCCTCGCTCTGTCCTGCAGTGCAAACTCAGCGACTAAGAATACCTTCTGCTGTCTTGATTTTGGGGAGGGGGGTGTGGGGACACCTGTAACTCAGGTCCCTCTTAAGGCAGCCGAAACTACAAACACTCAACAGTAATGGAAGCTCGAGAGGAAACGATAAGACTGGTTGTAACAGATTCAAACCCTGAAACAACAAAATGTATAGATATATCCATATCACAGTGTGTACGTGTGTGTGTCAGAATATCAAGCGTCCACATAGTGTCTTTCGAACAAACCGCCACAGTAGACATTATGGATGGAATCACTGCACATGAAATAACTAACACGTCCTCATTCATCCCAGTACAATCGAATACAAAAGGAAGGTCCTAACATATTCATAAACACGCATTCTAACAAATTACAGCGGCAACTTCGACCAGTGAAGGTGATATGCGGTTGTGCTAGGCAATGGGCTTTTTTTTTTTTCATTTGTTTTTTGTCTTTTTGGACTTTCCCCATCCTTTGGATATGTAGCTGGGTGATGACTGAGAATACTGAATGAGGGTTAAGCATGGGGTGGAAATATAAACGTGTCCCCCATAGTCCCCTGAAAAAAAAAATTACACAAAAAAACAAAAAACAGGGAGTTAAAAAAATAAAGAATTTGCTGTAAAAGAAAGCGTACTGTATATTTAAACAGTGCTGGTTATACAGAGTGTGAACCAAAGCAAGCTACAAAGAAAAAAAAAAGCCAAGAAATATGTTGGTTTTTTGCTTAAATGAAATCTGTGATTATAGTGATGTCAACATTATCCAAAAAAAGAGAAAGAAAGAAAACTAGAAGTAAATGCTACCCTCTTTGATACACACTCAGCAGAGGGGTCGTGGTATTAATTGCTTCAGATTGCATCTTTTTTTCTTTTTACTTATTATTTTTCATTCTCAGCTACTTCTTTTGCCTCCAAGTGTCCAGGCTGGTGAGAAAGGAGGAGGGAGGGAGGGAAACATTAAGACTTATAATTTGAGGTAAGCCAGGTCAGGCCCTCGTAGAGTCCGTCCCCTGTCGTCGCACACGAAGGCTGAACGTACCAATTCCTATCTCTGATCCGCGTCAGGCCCAGCTTCTCCTGGATCTCGTGTGGTTTCATGGCATCTGGGAGGTCCTGCTTGTTGGCGAAGATGAGGATGATGGCGTCCCGCATCTCCCGGTCGTTGATGATGCGGTGGAGCTCCTGCCTCGCCTCGTCGATCCTATCCCTGTCGGCACAGTCCACCACAAAAATGAGCCCCTGGGTGCCCGTGTAGTAATGTCTCCAGAGCGGCCTGATCTTATCTTGTCCCCCCACGTCCCACACATTGAACTTCACATTCTTATAGGTGACAGTCTCCACATTGAAACCAACAGTGGGGATGGTGGTGACTGACTGTCCCAGCTTCAGCTTGTACAGGATGGTAGTTTTCCCAGCAGCATCAAGTCCAAGCATCAATATTCTCATCTCCTTGTTGCCAAAGATCTTTGAAAGCATTTTCCCCATCTTGTTTTCTGTTCATAAATACTTCTTTAGAAGATATAATGAAGCTTCTCCAATGAGAAGAAAATAGGGGGAGATATATCACTGAGAAGTTACAGTTTCACTGTGTTGCTACTGAAAGTCCTCCACGTGATGGCAGCGGTGGGCTGACACAAGTGTCAATGTTCAAAAGGTGGTGGCTTGCAAGTTTGTACAGTACAGTTAGCTGGTCTGTGGTGATCTGACCTGAGCATTCAGTAGAAGCAGTGTGTATGGAGCCCTCACAGACTTGAGTGGGGGTCTGTTTTCATGATCCAATGGATTCCGAAGTAAGAAGAAGAAAAAAGCCCGATATGTTTCAAAGTCGCCTATGAGCACTGACTTCCGTCAAAAGCCACATTTCAAGTTTTTTTTCCGTTCGAAATCCTGTTGCTCTCAGCGGAGCTGGAAACTGACACAAAGTAGTGCCTTCTCACCAGAAGCGGACTATACAAAAATCAGGCCCAGTTCAAGCCCGGGGGTTCCCACTTCCTCCTTGGCTGCCGGGTATCCACAATTGGCCTTAGCTAATTCCAGTCGGTGAATTTTCAAAGCTCGGTAATTTTCTTGTTAAAAAGCCTAAATTAAACCTCTCCGGTCCGTTTCTGCGCCGGGACATCCAGAGGAAGAGCGCTCAAAAGGTCATTGATTCATCCGACTTTCTTCTCTTCCCCCTGTGACACAGGAGCGGTCCAGAGAAGGGAGGGGTGTTAGTACAGAGGACAACTTTGGATCCGAAAAAAATACTCTTTTCACACACAGAAAAGCAACACGGTACAGATAAAACGAAGACCGCGGTAAATACTTACGTCTGCGGCAATCATCCCCCTGTCCCCGGACCGTTTCTCCCCGCTCTTGCCGCTCTCTGTCTCTCTTCCTCCCTCTCTCTCTCTCTCCAGCCGTTCAGTCACAGCGGTGGCGGTGCTGTGTTACCGGAAAAGGTGCGGACCCAGATCAGCCGCCACTTCCTCTATACCGCTCACACACACTACTGATACATTCAGGGGCTACCTCGGAGCTCAGAAATTTGGCTACATTGAAAACAAAAGACTAGAAGGATGGTGCACAGAAACTCTCTACAAATCAATCTTCATGTCCGTATTCCTCCTTAAACATAACAGCTAGAGAATTAGTAAATTAGGTAATTAACACTCAAATAATCTTTAATTCGATTTATTAGACAGCCCAAAATCAAATCGTTCAACGAAATAAACAATCGTTTAAATCTGCACCAGATTATTGATTTAATAAAGTTATGCACTGACGTTGTAATTGTTTCAAAATCCACGCTCCGTAGAAACTACCGTGGACGTTGGGAAAACACACCCTTCATTTAGATATTAAAAAACGCGACTGCCCCTAAACGCACTGCACGCCATTTCGCATGCGCGCCCAGAAAAAAAGAACTGCAGACCGGTCCATTAGGCACTATTGCTGACGCCATTTGGGCGTTCATTATGGATGTAATCGCCTCTGGTTTAACGTACCGCAATGAAAACACACAAGACCGCACACATGAAACACATGCCATGATTTAGTTGGCCCGGTGGTCTCAGGAGACGGTTTACTTTCGGGTCTTTCTGGCATGTCTTATCATCCATTCAAACAGTTCCTGTATTATTAGTCTGTGACGTGGAGAATGTGAGTGAATAGGGCGGGAGGAACTACAGTATTTCATTGGTGAAAGCATTACCTGACACCAGCTTATTAATTTAGGCTGCCTAAAGAAAGACACGGTCAGTATAAATATAAGTGAACTCGTGTTTATTGCCATAATAAATTATGAGAGGTGATTCTAATATCATAAAACAGTCATGCACTCATAAGCCTTATTCAAAAATAAGGCTATGAGAATAACCGTCCCAACTTTACTTTTGAAATGGGTTTAAATGTGAGATTTTACAAAGGGGCCTCACCCTGTTTTTCATTCTGTTGTGCCTGCCAGTTTAACATCTAACTATTATTACTGTTCTTAGAAGTTTCTTAAAATAAAAAAAGTTGTCAATGACTTTATAAAAGCAAAAAGACATAATTTTCATAGATTTAGTCAAATCTAGGATCTCAAATACCGCTCCACATTTTCAGGCACAAACATTCATGATAAGGATCTCTGAAATTGTTGTCTACTTGCAACTGAGGCGAGGCAGCTGAATAACAAACATGCCAGTGTGGTGCATAAACTTGCAACACATGTTGATCTGCCACAGTAATATAACCACTGAGATATTAAATTGGTAATATTGTATTGTAACAGTAGCACTCAACAAAGTGTGGAATATATTAGGAAGCAAGTAAACAAGTTCTTGAAGTCTATATGGTGGAGAAATGTCAGGATTGTGACGAAGTGATGCTGACTAGGGACAAAGTCTAAATGAAAATATAGTAATAAAACTAATAACACCTTTACTGGCACATAGCTGGGTTAGGTTAACTAGAAAGCTCCCACACAACAGTACCAGACCTACCTGACTTTACCTGCTTGCTGCAGCTTGCTGAGTCCCAAGTGATTAATTAGATCAATAGTGGTTTGTTTAATAAAACGAAATGCTTTAATAAATATAATAAAAGTGAAATACAAAATGTAATTCTATACCTAGAGAAGTTGTTTGGGGGATTTATTGTATGGAAGTATAAAGTGGTATAAAGCTTGGTTGATTGTAAATGTTTGTTTTTTTATTAATAAAAGTAAAGAGTGTTACTTTCAAAAAAATTCAATGCAGTGTAACGTATTGTACAAAAGCCACAGAAGATTTAGAGCTCACGTTTAATATTGCGTCATGCGGTTTAAAAGCGGTTGAATTCTTGTGTCAGTGTGTGTACACTAAAATATGTAGGGTTTATATGCAGCACTTTTAACAAACACTGCAACTGCAGGAAATGTATTTATTTATTTCATTACTTCTGGAGGAATTCACAAAAGCTATGGGCTAACTTCAAAATATTGTTTCTGCATTTTAATTTCATCATAAAATGTAAATTGGCAAGACATCAAGAACAACGAATAGCGCGCCGTCGCTGGTGGGTGGTAGTTCGACTGGGCATGCGTACACTGTCCCTCTCATCTTCCTCCAACTTAAGAATGGTATGCGAAACGCGGCCGGTCGCAATAGTGTAGATAAAGTGAATTCAAAAGCTGCACTCAAGTCCACGGGGGTAAGTAAATTGACGCAACAGATACGGATAAGATTCTTAAACGTATTTTTATTTGTTGATTTGGTTTTATCTGGTTAGTAACGAATTTAACAATCGCTAGTGGCGAAATGGGTAACATTAGCCTGTTAGCTAACAGCAGCACGTTAGCTAACTGCTACCGACTATTTCCTGGAGGCCTAAGCAAAGGCTGTACATGTAAATGTCCTAGTTACGATGTATGTAACAGTTTCCTATTCGCTATTCTGTAAACGTTGCTATCAACGTAAAGAATCGATGAAAAATGTAGATACTTAATTAAAGACGAATAGTTTGTGTTGGACCGTACTAAGCAAGCGCGTACACGAAACATGCCTCGACCTCTACTATTATACTTATTTGAGATAGACGGGCGCCAGGCCTAACTTCTGATTGAACTTTGATCATGGAAAAGACCTCCCGGCAACAACAAGGCCTCGAGGAGCAAACAAAGCTAAAGCTACTCGTTTTTTAAAGGAAATATTGCATTTAAAAAACAAAACAAAAAAAATCCCCAAAGTAAAATTAAAAAAGAAAACAACTTTAGTATTAAGGTAGCTAAGCGAGAAGCTAAGAGTAAGCAACCGAGTACGCGGAATTATTTTTAGTAGTTAAATTAGGGCTGAAGCTTAAACTGGCACTGGTTTAATGTTAGAACAAGGAAGTATCCTGTTGCTTTAGCGGCTGTTTTTACTAGGGTTGACCCCTTTAGGCGTAAAGGAAGTAAAATAAAAAAAAAAAAAGTTTGAAACGAAAAACATGCGTCGTGTTGCGTCAGATTTATAAGTATCATTTTAAGTAGTGAAGGTTCATGGCAAGTTTAAAATACAGCACGTTGTCAATAGTTGTGGAAAATTCTTTGTCAGAACTAAACTGGCTTAAATTGTGAGTTGAAAGTAATTTCTTGTTTGTAGATATTTTACCTATAACTGCAGTTCACACTTGGATATTTCTTACTTGTTTATTTTAGGCACCAAGTTCCTTATTATAATTGTACTTGACATTGTTTTTGTGCTGTCCTGACTAGTATCATTAAGTGCGTATTTTTAAAGAAATTATTGGAAACTCAGTGGATGTTTTTATTTATTGATTTATTTAAATGGTGGGAATACTTTAGCTTATTTCAGAGCTAGTTTTCTTAGTTTTTTTTTTTTGTTAAGTTGTACAAACCATTAATATTTCAGTAAACTGTAATAGTATTCGGTGTGTGGAAAAATCTATTTTCTTTTTCCTGAGTTTGTCTTTACTTTTTTTCTGTCCCAACAGACCTGAAAATCTCAGAGGGTACATTTCCTGGAATGCTGGATACTGAGTCCCCTGCCATGGAGAGCAATGGGGATGCCTTTCTTCCAGACCTTCCTGTCGTAGGCCAAGCGACTGACTGGTCAGTAGACCAGGTCGCTCCAGAGCCTCTCTCCAATGTCTTGCCTGAGGATTCAGATGTGTCTCAGGATGCCATGGGACAAGAGCAACAACCGGGTCAGCAAATGAATTCCACAGATCTGGGATCTGTGGAGAAGGCTGTGGAACAATTTCAACTTGCCAATGCTCAGCTCTTCCAAGAACACCCACCTCCACCACCGCCACCTCCTCCCCCTCCACAGCCCACAGAAGATGCACAGCAAGCAACAGAACCTGTAGGGTCTGAGCCTTGCAGCCAGGACATGAATATTGAGTCTGAATCCATTGGACAGACTGACAGTCAAGGTAACTTAAAACTTGTTTTTCAGTTGGCTCAATTGATTTAATAATAAATGCTTAGTCATGAAGTTGACTCTGGTCCAATTGTTAGTGTAACGTCGTAAGATTTAGCTAGTTTTCAACAAGCAACCAAGAAAGGTACTGTGTAGAATCAGCATAGTGTCTCTCTCTATTTTTTTCTGTCGGTGCTTACAGTAACTAATTTATTGAAAAGAAAACTGTCAACAAATGACACATTATGCACAAATCATAAACTGTAATTTTGTAGTTAAACTCACTTGATGATTCCTTGTCAACTTCTCTAGATGGGACAGAGGCTACACAGGTGGCAGAGGATGGCATGGAGCTAGAAGACCCATCCAAAGAAACAACAGAAGAAGCAGCTGTTCCTACAGATCCTGAACTGCCCTCAGAGTTTGAAAAGCTTTTTAAGGGAGTTGAGGAAAACCCAGAAGATTTCAATGCGTGGGTCTATCTGCTGCAGTATGTAGAACAAGAGGTAAACAGAAGGCACACACATTTACAAAACTGAGTGAAAATATATTCTTGTCCAATAAATTTGAACCGAAATTACTTGTAATGCTAAAAAGAGGTGGTTAAATTGTTGCAATTTGGTCTTTCTGCTTCTTTACAGAATGTCCTTACAGCAGTGAGGAAGGCATTTGATGTGTTTTTCCTACGTTACCCCTACTGCTATGGCTACTGGAAGAAGTATGCAGATATTGAGAAAAAGCATGGCAATGTACAAGTTGCAGAAGAAGTAAGTATGCCTCTTGTACTTTTGTACACGTGTTGCTTTTTTTTTTTTTTTTTTTTTTTAACTTGGTGTGCCTGCTTTTCTGTGTCATCAATAACTGACCAGCTAGAATAATCTGTTAAGAACCAAAATTTGGGGCATAAAAACTCAGACTTTTATGAACAAACTCATTTTATTTATTTTTTTCCAAGGTGTACAGAAGAGGTTTGCAGGTCATCCCTCTCAGTGTCGACCTGTGGATCCACTATTTGACCTTCATCAAAGAGAATTCTGATCCTAATGACCCAGAGACTGAGGGGCGCATTCGAGCGTGAGTAAAGTCTTTATTTATATATATATAGACACACACACACACACTCTACTGTTTTACTTTCTTCTCAAATGTTAATGAGTTAATGAGACATTTCATGAATCTTTTTTCCTTTTTTGTTTTCCTATTAGCTCCTATGAGCATGCAGTGCTTGCAGCAGGCACTGACTTTCGCTCAGACCGTTTGTGGGAATCCTTCATAAACTGGGAGACAGAGCAGCAGAAGTTGGGTAACGTCACCGCCATCTATGACCGCATCTTGGGCATTCCAACCCAGCTGTATTCCCAGCACTTCCAGAGGTACAGTAAAAGAACAGTTTCCAGATTTGTTTGAAAGTTTGCATTCACTTGAGGAGTGTGTTATTAAAATCATCATAAAAGGCAAATATAAAGTTTTTAAAATTATAAAGTTTTTAAAATTACAAAGCCCCAAACCCAGTGATGGACATATCCTGTTCTGCAGTCTTGAAATGTTTGTTTTGGAACTGCACAAATAATAGTTTCTACCTCTGCCCATGGTCTGCTTGGTTGGTTTTGCTTAATCTTCCATCTTGAACAGCTTAACTGAAAGTTGATTTCATGCTTTGGTAAAGGAATAAATAGTCATGGTGCAAATCATTTTGAAAATTATAACGTCACTGTGCACTGACATTTTCTTTTCTCTCTGCAGGTTCAAAGACCATGTGCAGACTAATCACCCCAGGCACTTCTTGTCAGAAGAGGAGTTTGTCCAGCTAAGGCTCGAGCTCTCTAAAGCCAGCCTGTCGGGAATGGTTGGTGACAGTGGAGAGTCACAAGTTGCTCAGGAGGAGCTTCCACCTGGTACAGAGGATCTTGCGGATCCTGCTAAGGTAAAACCTTCTCTGCCAATCCCGTAGGGGAAAAAAATTTATAAAATTGCTGCTGGCAGGGTTAGCAGGAGCTTGGATGTTATCCATGATGAAAGGGAAAAGATAATTTGCCTAGGTTTGAAGAGGTGTCTTTATGTCAGCAGCCAGGCCAATCAATGCCAGGTGGGATTCACGTTGGTATCCAGTCAGGGACTCGCCCTAAAACTTACAGGATCACCCGGGGCCCGTTGATCCCAGCACCTATACCCAGTGGCTGATATGCAGGGTGCATAAATACTTCTCCCCTCTGCAGGCTTCTTATCTCTGGTGATGTAAATCGTTGGCTGCAGGAATAGAAGTTTTTACATCAAGTGGAGAATGTGATACGGAGAAGCACAAATAAGGGTGCTAACCTTGTTTTTGTCTGTGTGTTTGTATGTAGAGAGTGACGGAGATTGAGAACATGCGCCACAAGGTGATTGAGGTGCGGCAGGAAGTTTTCAACCACAATGAACACGAAGTCAGCAAGCGCTGGGCCTTTGAAGAAGGGGTGGGTCTTGTTTTTTTTTTCCCTTACTGATGTTTTATTCTTTCAGTCCCCCCCTCATTACTATCAAACTAATCAATTTGTGTTTCTTTAGATTAAGAGACCGTACTTCCACGTCAAAGCCTTGGAGAAGACTCAACTGAACAACTGGAAGGAGTACTTGGAGTTCGAAATTGAGAATGGGACTCCGGAGCGTGTGGTGGTTCTCTTCGAAAGATGCCTCATCGCCTGCGCTCTCTATGAGGAGTTTTGGATCAAGGTAAAGTGACCTTGAGCCTTTCCGACACTCCTGCTACCTCCCTGCACTTCCCCCATCAACGATGATATCACATCGACACAGTCCTGCACTCTTTGCGTGTAACGTTGATATGTGACTGTATCTGTTGTATTAGGGGATGGCCAGCTTGCCACACAAGATTTGACTGCAGCATATGCCAACTACTACGTTGCATCTTCTTCGTCTCCCACTACCTTACAGAAACTTATCTAATTGGTTCCATGAAGGTGCTGATGGGTTTACACAGAAAATTTCTAAAAACGATCTTGTCAATGAAGAAATTGCCTGTCTGTGAACTCAAAATGTAGTTTAAAAATGTCTTGTCTCTTTTGCCTTTCTTTCTTTTCTTTCTTTCTTTCTTTCTTTCTTTCTTTTTTTTTTTTTTTTTCCTCTGTCCTCTCCTGGCTTTCTTCCAACTTGCTTTCTCTTTTTCACTCTGAAGTATGCAAAATATCTAGAGGGATACAGCACTGAGGGTGTGAGACATGTCTACAAGAAGGCGTGTACCGTCCATCTGCCCAAGAAACCAGCCATCCACCTGCTGTGGGCAGCCTTTGAGGAGCAGCAGGGTGAGTACCTTAGTCAGTCAAAGCAGCATGCAAATTAAATGCAAAAGCAACATAAAGCATGGAGATCATGAATAAGAAACAAATGTGGAAAACTGCTCAGCTGACATTCCTCTTTCTTTTTTCTTCTTTTTTAACCCAGGCAGCATAGAGGAGGCTCAGAGCATCCTGAAGTCCCTGGAGGCATCGATCCCAGGTCTCGCCATGGTGCGCCTTCGGAGGGTCAGCCTGGAGCGTCGCCACGGAAACTTGGAGGAAGCTGAGGCGCTGTTGAGGGAGGCGATGGAGTCTGCGAAGAATGCTACTGAGACATCGTTCTATGCTGTGAAGCTGGCCAGGCAGCTGATGAAGGTGCAGAGGAGTCTGGGCAAGGCGAGGAAGGTGCTTCTGGATGCTATTGAAAAAGACCAGGTGAGAGAGGGTTGACTATATCAGATGGTCAACACATTATAGCATTGGTTGTGTTTCTCTTGCAATGAATTCTGTTCACATGATAAATATAACTGTGTTGCACTAGTTGTCAACTAAATTGTGTGTTTTGTGGTTTTTGTAGACGAGTCCAAAACTGTATCTAAACCTGCTTGAGCTGGAATACAATCGAGATGTGACCCAGAATGAGGCAGAGATCTTGGCTTGTTTTGACCGAGCCCTGAATAGCCCAATGCCTCTTGAATCACGACTCCTCTTTGCCCAGCGCAAAGTCGAGTTTCTTGAAGACTTTGGCAGCGATATTAATGCGTAAGTTGTTTTTAGTGGTAAAGGGAGAAATGAATACATTCATTCTTTGTTTTGTTTTTGTTTTTTTGTAAAGAGTCATGTTTATTCTTTTACATCTTTCAGCCTTGTTGCTGCCTATGAAGAACAACAGAAACTACAAAAAGAAAATGAATCGACAAAGAGGAAGGCCGAGAACGGGTATGACAGGTGGTTAATGAAACGCAGCGTCCATCACATCCCCACAAACACTTTCAGAAAATTTTCACACCCCCTTCTAACAAGGTGTTAGACACATGTGACGACTACTACTAGTCTATTTTCTAGAGTGTCTTGTATTTCTTGATATCTCAGTGAAGGGCAGATGCATATTCTACATATTGAAAATCTACAAATTGGTTAGAACAACAGTAAAAACAACAAACTTGGCTGTAACTGCTGTTTCATTTGTCAGCTATAAGCTGGATCTTACTAATTTAAACTTTACCTCTCCAGCTCTCAGGAACCTGATGCTAAGAGGCAGCGTGTGGATGACGGCTCTGGTGCTGTAGCAAACATGACTGACATGCAGGCAAATGCCTCTGCCTACAACTATAACTGGTACCAGGTGGGTTACAGATCAGTTACATTTACAGCACTTAGAAATTAGTTTGTCACAAGAAGTATGTGTGGTCAATTACAGCCCTTCTAACCCCCTCCCCCCCACTTTTCTCTTCAGCAACAGTACGGTGGTTGGGGACAAAACTCCTGGGGGCAATACAACCAGTATGCCCAGTATAACCAGTACTACCCCCCTCCTTCTACATGATGGACAACATAGTGGCCTGACCATCCATTTGACCTTCTTACATCTTGGGACGGGGCTTCTTACCAAGACGTCATGGAGATTTCAAAAAGCTTTGTTCTTTTGTTTTATTTCTTCCCCTTTTCTCTGGTTCACAGTGTGCTAATCAACTTTACCACATATTGTAGCTCTTGATAGAAGTATATTTGGCCCTGTTTAGCAGTTATCAGTTCTTTAATTGCTACAGTCATTCTCTCCAGCACTGGCTTCTTTTTGGGGTTCTTGAATGCATGTTATTTGTTAAGGCAGATTTATTTTTTCCCTGTGTGACAAAGGCTTTTTCTTTTTGAAATTTCTAGGCCAGATGACTTAGTTTGCTCTCTGTCTTTGTGTTAAAGAACTTGTAAGGGGAAGCTTTCATTAATGTATCTGTCATCATTCTTCCCCCCCAATCACAAAGATTTGTAATAACTCATGGTTATGTTTCCCTAAAGAGCAACAAAGAGTTCCTTGTTTTTTATTTTGACTTGATTTCATAATAAAGAGATTGATATCCTTAAATGTTTTTTGTTTTGTTTTAAATAATTCACAAAGGGCTAGAATGAATATTGTCATTAGCTGTTTAGTTTACACTTTTACTGTCATTCAAAGTAAAACAACTTTTCCTTTCCAATATTCAATAGGCAGGAATGTAATTAAAATATGAAATATATTTGAATAATGGGTTTCCACAAAAGCTGAAATCCCTGACAAGCATTTCTAGATGCTGCACTGAGCCACGGTAACTGAATATAACAGTATACACGGTAACTGCCTTTAAAAACAACAAAAAAACCTTAATTTACATTTTGTTGTTCATTGGCAACTCATTCAATAATTACACTTTACGACAATAATTATGAGTACATTTTATATGAAAACATTTTCACCCACAACATACCCCAATAATGTGCAAAAAGCATTGCTAGTCAAGCTGAAGCTCGAGTGGTTTTTGAAGGATTGAAATTAAACTTTTTTTCCAGCTGTGTTTCAGGCAAAAACTGTCATAGAAGACAAAAATAAAGTTCAGGGGTTTTGAGGTTTGATATGAACATACAAAGTAAGCATAATAGATTTTCTCAAAGATAAATACACATTACATCTAGATATATGACAAAGTTAACATGTAGAACAGTTACAATGTAGTAGGATGAAGAATCTTTTGTGGTAAATATGAGCTCAAAGATAAATGAGATGTTCTCATGCCACTTTTGTGTTTCTGTAAAAATGAAGCTCTAATCTCAGCATCACATGAGCTCTGTACTGGTGCTGCTTCACAGCAAAAAACAAAACCCAAAACCTTCTCAAAAAGTATATCACTGTTTAGCAGTTGGCTGAAATTATACAAATGAACTATCGTTTTGATCCTTATGTGAAAATGAGCCACACTTAAACCACTGAAATCATTGCTGAAGGTAACAGAATATTGTTATTGCCATGGGAGTCACATGCTGACATGCCACCCCAGGACTATTATCCACTCATATTCAAACAAACTTTTTAGTATTTTTTGTAAAGAAATAAACACAAGAATATGACGAGTATATAACCCTCTCCATGTGCAGTCAGTAATTCTGAAGTGTAGGAGAAAAAAATAATTAAATGAAACATAATACATAAGACATAATTTGATGTTGGTTGTGGGACATTGGTATAAACCACAAGGACCAGGATTTCGTGAATAATTTAGTGTATATTAATTATATTAATGAGTCAAACAGTTTTAAAAACTTACCCCCCCCCCTCTCCCCCATATTTGTTAATGTTAATTTCAAGAACAAAACTTAACAAAACCTTAACAAACAGGACACCGTGAGAATAAACAAACAAAATTTAATAAAATAAAATACAAATATCAGTAGAGCAGGCATTTCTGCAAAACATCAAAGAAAATAGATAAATACAACCTATGAAGATCACATGAACCCGTAAATATAACTGCTATACTAGAACAGATAAATCTGCGACACTACCAAAGTACAAGAGGCGTGGCCACCGCGTCCGACGAGCGTTACGTAAAATCCGCACATGCGCTGTGTAGACCCTTAAACAGTCCTTTTTATGCCTAGCGTTGCACGACTAGCATCAAACGAGGTGAGAGCTGTGCACTTTTAATAAAAATTTCCCAGTTTGGCTTTGTCGTCACATGTTTTATCTTGCGATTGATGCACATATGTCATCCGTAACCATAAGTTTGGCTTTTTATTGACGAGTGAAGGTGTATTTCATATGTTTTTACTGGACTTTTACCATACGCGTGCCCCATGTGGCTAGCTAAGTTAGCATAGCTTTGGCTAGGACCCGGGAGAAGCTTCAGTTCAGCTCCCGGTGTTCCAGATCTACTGGCGTTTAGATCAACTGGCGTTGGTCGAACAGATGTGTGGCAGTCTTGCGTTTCAGTAGCTGCTACTGACAAACCAGCAAAAAAAAAGCCAAATGTGTCATCTGTGACACTTGTGAGGTTGTCTCAAACACACTCCGTCAGTCTTGATGCTGTTGAACAACAAAATGTTTAAAAATGTGGCGAGTTTACCTGGTGATATCCTCATGCGCGACGCGATCGCGAAAACAGCAAACAATTAACACCACGCCGATGTTGTTCACAGGACAGCAAGAGTAAACGATCGGGAGACTCTTGTCGTCGTTATCGTTCCCCTCGCACGGTTTATTTCTCCGAATTCAGCGTTTTTGCTCCACAACTACAGCGTGCTGTTTACTTTGTGCACTAACATGGAGTCGAGTCAACCAGCGCCACCTCTGGCCAAGTGCCACAGCCTACAGCCAGATCAACCTGTGACACATCTGCACCACGTTTGAATTCGTGTCATGCACATTTGTACCTTTCAATTGTGTCTGTTTGTGCGTCATGCAAATAAACCTTTGAAATGAATGAAATGATATCATATATTCCTTATTGGCCTACATTTGTACAAAATTCCAAATTATATACACAAAGTCATAGAAATCACCACTCCAATTGGTCATCATGATTTTAATATTCTCTTTTTCCATAACAATGAAATACACCTTGGACAAATATGACACATCAATATTTCATTAGTGTTGTCACATCACATCCTGTAAGCATCGTCTGTCTGTGTCTTTTCCCTGAAAATGAATATTTCCAGCCAATATAGGCAATTCATCAACATGGCTGGAGTTATATACAGTCTGTATAAGTGTGGTTAATCTAATGAAGATTTGTAAGGAGACGGCAGTTACTGTGAATTCACAGCAGTTACACAGTGATTAGTAATAAACAGCCAGTGAGAGTGAGTGGATATGACTGTTCCCACCACTAACACATGACCATAGGCCACTACTAGATTAACTTGTGACACATCTGCACCTGCTGCTATGATCACATTGAGTAGAGGCTGAGTGGCTGCACTTAACCCTGGTACATCCAAATCTACCCACAAACATGTTGAAAGATGCAATGCCAGCAATGTGGATTGTCAACACTAAAAACAATCGGTAAGCAAAGACAACAGGGATCACTTTTTTCTGTTTATTTAGCACCCACAACATTTGTAGTCGCCTTCTGCACAGGGGAAGTCCACACACACTGTGTGGTACCACTTTCCACAGAAGGTGCAATCTGCAAGATTGAATGAGATTGTCAGGGTCATTGTCTGACTGTTTATTACTAATCACTGTGTAACTGCTGTACATTCACAGTAACTGCCATCTCCTTATAAATGTTTATTAGATTGACCACACTTATGCAGACTGTATATCACAACCAACTCTAACATGTTTGTTTGCAGAGGGAAGACACAGACAGACTACGCTAACGACATGTGATGTTACAACACTGGTGAAATATTAGTGTGTTCACGACATTTTTCGTATGGGCAAAAGTATTGATATCAGGATGGTGATTCTTATGTGTATGTCATTTGGCATTTTGTACAAATGTAGGCTGATAATAAATACATGATATCATTTCATTCATTTCAAAGGTTTATTTGCATGACGCACAAACAGACACAATTGAAAGGTACAAATGTGCATGACACGAATTCAAACGTGCTGCAGATGTGTGTCACAGGCTGATCTGGCTGTAGGCTGTGGCACTTGGCCAGAGGTGGCGCTGGTTGACTCGACTCCATGTTAGTGCACAAAGTAAACAGCACGCTGTAGTTGTGGAGCAAAAACGCTGAAATCGGAGAAATAAACCGTGCGAGGGGAACGATAACGACGACAAGAGTCTCCCGATCGTTTACTCTTGCTGTCCTGTGAACAACATCGGCGTGGTGTTAATTGTTTGCTGTTTTCGCGATCGCGTCGCGCATGAGGATATCACCAGGTAAACTCGCCACATTTTTAAACATTTTGTTGTTCAACAGCATCAAGACTGACGGAGTGTGTTTGAGACAACCTCACAAGTGTCACAGATGACACATTTGGCGTTTTTTTGCTGGTTTGTCGGTAGCAGCTCCTGAAACGCAAGACTGCCACACATCTGTTCGACCAACGCCAGTTGATCTAAACGCCAGTAGATCTGGAACACCGGCGGCTGGTAGTGCATTATTTCTCCACAGTTTTAATAAGTTTCAGGTTACCACCGGAGATATTTACTTTGAGGATCATATGTGGGTTTCATATTCTATGAGTATGAAGTATGAAGGCAAAGTGAAGGTTTGGTAGTCGGGATTTGTTATAATAAATTTTAATGCCGCAAGTATGTTTCCGCGATGATCGTCACGGTAGACATTTTTACTTGTCACACCAAGTAAAGCACACAGCATTTTCAAGGGATGCCAGCGTTTTATCAGATGTCCTAATTAGCAGTTATTGTAATTGATGTCAAAGTCCTTGTTATATAGTCAAGTCCAGTAAACATAAAATAGCTATGTTGGTAGTTGGACGTTACAGTTATGCTTTTATATGAAAACTAATAAAAGTTTTATCCATGACTAAAGATGCTTGGCTCTACCTTTTTTTTCTTTTTTTCCCCCAGCATCAAGATGCAGCTTTTCTTACGTGGCCAGAACACTCACACCCTTGAGGTGACTGGAGAGGAGACTGTCGGCCAGATCAAGGTAAAACTTGTACCAGTGTAAAAATTGTACCTTATTAATGGCAATATTGAATAAAGGATTATTATGAGAAAACCTGTTTGTGTCCCAGGCTCATGTCCAGGCTCTGGAAGGTCTCCTGGTTGAGGATCAGGTGCTGCTGCTTGCTGGGTGCCCTCTGGAGAATGATGCCTCTCTGGTGTCTTGCGGTGTCTCCGAGCACTGCACCCTGGAGGTAGCTGGCAGACTTCTGGGAGGTATGTGTGCATGACATGTAGCTATTCACATATTTGAATGTTTGTTTTCTTCGGGACTTCAAAACTTGGCACACCGAGGATGGCACTAATATAGTTTGTCTTAACAAAACCACCTTGATAGCATGATCTTTGTTTCTCTCTTTCACTTTACCAGGTAAGGTTCACGGCTCTCTGGCCCGTGCTGGAAAAGTGCGGGGACAGACTCCCAAAGTAAGTGTAACCTCACCTCTTCTTCTTCAAAAAAAAAAATTCTGGAGGGACTCTGCCTTCAGCTATACTACAGACTACATCTGCTTTTACTTCACTTTTACAATGATGCCAATCCACTTATTTTTCTTCAGGTTGATAAGCAGGAGAAGAAGAAGAAGAAGACTGGCCGTGCTAAGCGCCGCATCCAGTACAACAGGCGCTTTGTGAATGTCGTTCCCACCTTCGGAAAGAAGAAGGGACCCAATGCCAACTCTTAAGTGGTTCACTGCCCCAAAGGAGAAACCGCATCATCACCTGTCAGTTTTTACCAAGTTAAATGTCATCCTGTACAAAATAAAAACAATTTTGACTTGGTCTAGATGAGTGATTTGTCCTGCAATGTAAATCTAGATCTTTAGCAAATAATCTTTGCGGTTTCTTAATAAAGACAATTGTCCTGTATTTGAGCCAAAGTTCATCTGTCTCTAGGAATTAATGCTAGCTAAAATTGGCAAATTTAGCTTTGAAGCTAAACTTCAGACACTGGATGCTTAGACCCTAAAGACGTGCATCACTGTACATGGAATGCCTTAGTTTACATATTTAGAATGGTCTCGCACCTTATGGGTGCGACACAAAGTCTTGTATTTACAACTTATTAAAATCTTCCAGGAACAACAATTAGTAGTTGGCATAAAACTACTGGGAGGTTTTAGTACTTCGTACACCACACAAACTAGTTCTCTTAATACAGTTGACTTCAGGCTAAAGAACACGATGTAGACAGGTGCAATCTGTACAGTGACCGGTTAACTGAAATGAACAAATTTGGGGAAAATGATTTATTTCTGACATTGTACATGCAAAAGAACAAAAAGATAACATTTCACAGTCTCTTATATGTACATTATTAACAAGCCATTCCATGTTGTCCAAATCAAACTTTTTTTTTTAAAATCCAATTGGTATATGTGTAATGCTATGCTAAAGCACAGGCATCCCAGGAATATTGCAATCCAAGACGCATGCTGATATCCCCCTCTACCTCAAGGCCTTTAATTAGGTGGGAATTCTCGAAATGTAGTGCATGCTTTGGGCTAATCCACAGACACCAGCTCGACCTCGAAAATCAGCTTTGCGTTGGGTGGAATTCTGGGAGAGGTAGAGTTAAGGAAAATTGGCTTTCATTTAATTATGTTAGTGTAAAACAATAAAGGAGGACAGTTATAAGCAAGAATCAAGCCACATTACAAGCTGAGCTCTGACCTTACGTGCAGACAGCTCGTGTAGTTTCATCACATCCCTTTAGAAATATTTCGATATTTATGAAACATGCACGCAGGGTACAAAATACCAAAGAGGGGAGGGAAAAAAGGATACTTGGACTCAGGGACGCCCTTCTTTCCATAAGCCCATTCAGGGTCAATCTCCAATCGAGCAGTTTCACCCTTGCTCATTGTCAGTAGGGCCTCATCCCACTGTGATGATTACAGACATTAGACATAGAAATAAAAGTTAAGAAAACTAAATGACAACAGCAGAGCAACTTACTCCTCTGATGACTTTGCCCAAGCCGACTTTGAAGCTGAGTGGTTTGGCCTGTTTCTTCTTTTTCGCCCCTGCAGATCGAAGACAACAAGGACAGATTCTTCATCGCTACATAGAGATTTGATCTACATAACTAAAAAGTACAAATTACTTAGTTTAACATTTTCAATAATGCAAAAGCACGACTAGCGACAGAGCATCACCTTACGAGTGCGATGCGGTCATACCTGTGGGAACATTGGTGTCAAAGACAGTCCCATCCTCTAAGGTTCCGGTGTACCAGCAGCTCACAGTGTCGCCCTTCTTTGGGAAGTTTGTCTTGTCGCCTTTTTTCAGCACTGATTTGGTGTACTTTGGAGGACCCTGAGAGAAGTAATGAAGCAGTAGTCAATAAATGTGAATAATCGCTGAGTGCTCACCAGAATCGGCCTTTTGTACTTTAGCATACAATGAAAAAATATTTCCCAATTCACATTATTATTACAGCATTTTTGAGTCTTCGTGAGTACACCTGAATTTTTCACTCCAGTAACCATAATCTACAGAACCAAAATCTGCACGCCCCCCCATTAACCAACATTGAGCATCAGTATCATGCACGTGGTTATAATACACTTATCCCCATGTGGGATATGCGAATGGACAAAAGAAATTACAACATATTATAGGTCTCCTTCTTTATATAAATGATGATATTAAAAAGTTGATATTTGATGGTGTGGATCAGTACCTCATCCACAACTTCTGTCTTGACATCTTTGGGTTTTTCTTCGACTTTCACAGCTTTAACCTTCTCCGTCACTTCTTCCACTGCTTCTGTGCCTTTAAACCTCTGCAAATCACACGTTTACACATTTTATGTTCGTTATCAAGGTTCATCATCGAGGCGGATGACAATCGTGACTTACTTTGCTCTCGAAGAGCTGATCGTAGGCGATAATCAGTTGCTCTTTCTTTGCAGTTTTGGCAACATTTTTGATGTTTCCGAGCAGCTTGTGCTCGTTGAGGAACTGAAATAACAACAAACGAACAGAAGGAGAAAGTTTAACTCGTTTGCGCTCAAGCCACGAGGAGCTGCGCAGGTCAAAGCCTAAGAGAAGCTGTTTGCATTCGTATTAATGTGCAGATAGTGCTGAACATTGTGCTCTGCTGTGCTGAAGCAAAGCATCCCATCGGAGCTAGCCGTGCTGCATGCTGCACTTCACAGTGAGAATTCAAACCGGTAACCTGCAGATATCCCAACCGGAATCCCGAGGAGACTAAAGGGAGAAACATACCGAGTGGGCCGCATTGTCCTGCAGGAACTTTATTATGTCTTTTTTGGACAAATCATCACTTTTGAGCTGCTCATCGCTCCATTCCCGTGTGGGCTCAGCCGCCATTTTGAGAGGCGAACTAGTGAACTTTGACCTCCGTGCGCAATATAAAACCGCGTTTTAACGTTTTCACACCAAATTACAATGAAAAAATTTTAATTCTATTTTTAAATGTATTTTTATTTTTTCCCGGATGACCTTTATTGCGAGTGCACGATAAGAAATGCGTTTCTGCACATTTTGCCGTGAAACGCGGAATAAAAGTTTAATGAAGAAATATAAGATACATTTGTATTGCTTATATTATCATCATATATATTAATATATATATTATATAGCCTCTCGCCCTGTGACAGCTGGGATAGGCTCCAGCGCCCCCCGCGACCCTGAAAAGGAGAAGCGGAAGCGAATGGATGGATGGATGGATATATTATATAGCGCAATATTGAAATAACTGCCTGATGTGTATACCGCCGTCTAGTGGACAACTAACTGTCCAATAGATATGACAGCAGTTACACACGTGACTTCTATCAAGATAACTAAAGCACTTATCTAATATATCCAGTTACACCGAGAACAAACTGTGTCTCCTCCACACAATAACATTAACAAGAGAATGCACACAGATCACTTCCTGCATGCATAGTTCATTTGGGCGTGTTAAGCATTTCTTTTTTAAATCTTTTGACCGTCTGCAGTGGAAGAGATGCAACACAGTCTACAGAGCAACACATCTATTGAATACCCCACTTAAACTTCCTGTGCATTGGGACTCTTCTTCCTCCGTATTTTTCAGGGGGATTGATGTCATTTGCTTCCATTTTCAAAGTAGCTCCCCCCGAATAGCCGGAGCCACTAAATGTAGGCTTGTGGGAAACAGGTTTCCTTTATCTGTTTATCTGTCTCCATATTGGCTACTTTAAAGACAACAACTGCTCTTCCTGCTGTCTCATTACAGTGTTATGCTCCTGGGAGCATTTTACCGGCATGGTTCAGGTCACCTGTCCCTGTAGAGAGAATGGCCACTACAAGTCAATGTAAAGTTGTTCTGAATGGTCCCTGTTATCCTCTAATGATGGAAGTGTTCTTTCATTTCAGGATGACCAGTTTGATAAGTATGAAAATGATGTATATTTCATACTGTGGTCATCCATGGTTGGACAGCACTCTGCTTCGCCATGAAAACATCAAAAGAGGAGTGTTCTGTTTTTTGGAAGACTGGTGCTCCTTATCTTATGTGTTCACGTTTCACAGGTTAAACCAATGTAATTAAGACGAGTGCAGCAATATAGACAAGTAGCCACAAGTAAAGAACATTTGATATGTTCTGGTTATGGTCTTTCTCTTGTAGGTGCTCTCAGTCTAACTACACACTTCCCAACCAGGCACAGGGTTATCCCACATAAGGACTTAGATGTGGATGACTTACAGCAAAGACCCCCCTCTCGCGTTTGTGATGTCTCTCTCAGAGCGAACACGCCGACCTCATCTATTACACCCTGTCCGTACGCCTCGAAATCACCTTCACCGACAGTGAGAGCGCAGCTTCAAAAGGCCTCACACGTGTCCCGTGACTGTCCTCGCTATCTCCTATTTATCAACAGCCTCGAAAAGCAGCGAGATGATAACGATTTTCCACCGCTACATTCAGCTGGAGAGCAGGGTTGCGAAGAGTCTTTACCCTGGTTGGTTTCCTGGCAACAAGAGGGACACTGGATGAAAAGCTCACAAGGAAGAGGAGAGGGATAATTATCTCTTTAGAGGAAATCTCTCAGGTCTCATTCCTTCTCCTTTATTGCCCGGGAGGGAAGGATTGTTACAATAGTGCAAACTGCAGAGATAAGTTGGCATAAAGAAAAAGAAAGGAAATCTGTAAAAAAGGGGGAAAATCCAGAATAAATTGAGCTTACTTGCCTCCTGATACTGTGTGTTTAAAAAATAAATACATTTTTATTTCATTTTACAGGTGACATCCTGAATCTGTCATGTGCACGTCTCACTTGGCCACTCTCGGTTTTTCATCTTCAGATACGGTTTATTTTTTATTCAGTAATCTTTTCTCTAAGAGTTCAGAAGTGTGTGGATGAAACTTTTATCGCAGGAAGTTTGGGGAGAAAAAAAGAAAGAAAAAACACCTGAGGTTCACGTCTGGCGCGTTGCTTTGCGATAAAGTTTTTTAAATTATTTATTTATTTCATTTTTTTTGCACAAGCAAAGCCGAGAAGCTTAAATGAGCTCACATATCAAGTGAGGGAGGAATTTAATTTGATGCAGCTCCTGAGAGCTCTTCACATCTACAGGTTATAGAGACAAGCGATACACATTCTCTTAGATGTGCCCCTCAGCACGGAGATTACAAACAATATAATCCTGCAGTAATATTTGCAGAAGTGTGTCCTTAGTTAAACTCCCTCTAACACTTGTTCTGTCAGATTTGGAACAGCTTTATCTTTGAATGTCGCCTCTTTTCTTTTCTATTTTCTTTTGTCTATTATGACATGAAATTGATTAGAAATGCTGCCAACAATGATTGATTAATTAATTATTTTCATGATTTTGAATGTAAGAGCTACATAAGCTTAAAGGCCCATTTTCAGGATCCACTACCATCCTGTAATGGCTACACAGCAGTGGCATGGTGTGCAATGCCAGTTAGTCACGTTACAAGGTGCACTACTCAGTGAAGCCTTTGTGAGCTCAGTTATATCCTAAAAAAACATGCTTTTTTTTCTGAACTTGTCAAGTGTTCTTGTTTTAAGAAATAAAAGCTTTTCGATGCTGGAAATTGCTGAAAAATGGAAGATGTCATTCAACTGTGCGTTATATTCCCTTACAGAACAGCGCGAACCGGCTCGTACAGGTGTTATTTAATAAAGGTGACAGCTGGGGACCTGTGAGATGTCTGTTTCCTAAGCTAGAGATTAATATATGCTTGTCCTCCTGCTCAGGTTTCGTTCCAGGGTCTAACATTTTCCGTTTGAGTCTGAACTGGAGCAAGTTTACACTTGTTCTCCTAGAGGGAGTAGAACACACTATTGCGTGAATTTCTTTCCCTTTTTTGACAGTTTCCTACAGAGAAAAGCCTTTGTTTCTGGGAACAAGTACATTCTGACGAGTTTTAGAAGGAAGTTCCTTTTTTGTTGGTTTTATTGAGAGTACAACCCAAACCATAAAGACTGCAGCAGAATTTTTGCTTCTTTCATCAGACCAGTTTTCAGCTCTCGTAATTTTTTAAAAAGGATGTCACATGGGATGCTTTCTTTCACATTAGTTAACACAAAAAATCTATTATGCCAACAGAGCACTTCACTCTAAGACTGCAGGCTTACTTGGAGTTGCAAGAGTTTCCAAAAGTGGAATGAGAGCCAGAGTGTTGAGTTATTAGTCAAACAATCCAAAACTGTACCTTTATTTTGCAAATAAAGGTACAGTTTTGGATTGTTTTGGGGGCAGCTGTGGGTCAGGAGGTGGAGCAGTCTGTCCGTCCATTATCTTCCACTCATATAATTCAGGGTCACTTGAGGGCTGGAGCCTGTCCTAGCTACTATAGGGGAAGAGAGAGGTACAGCGGGTCATCTGCTAATTAAAAGTTTGGTGGTTTGATCACTGGCTGCTCTAGTATGCACTCCCAAAACATCTTTGGTCATGGTGGTGAACCCTGAGTCGCTCCCTAAGCATTCACTGGAGTGTGAATGTTAGATAGAAAGCTTGTATAAAGTGCTTAGAGTGCTTGTTAGTTATTACTAATCCCTGGCTCTCTTTCACAGTGTATCCTCTGTCCTTCCCTCACCCCCAACTGCTTGTGGCAGATGGCCACCATTCCTTGAGCCTGGTTCTGCTGCAGGTTTCTTCCTATTAAAAAAGGGAGTTTTTCCTTCCCACTGTTGCCAAGTGCTTGCTTGAGGGTACTATTGATGTAATTTGGGACTATATGAATAAAACTGAACTAAATTGATTGAATTGCTCAAGCAGAGTAGTAAAGCTATATAAGAACCAGCCCATTTACCAAAATTATTACATATGACAGAGAGCCCAGGAGTTTGAAGGCATTTTAAAAAGTAAAGAGATTCAGACATATTGTAGGTTCAAATTTTAAATACAATTATAGCAGAGTTACGTTAACTCTTTGGCCACAGAGACACTTAAATGGATGGGTGACACATGTATCTTATCTGCTAGGACAAGATGCAAAACACCAAATCTGTCTAACGGTTCAGTCTGACTGTAGTTCCAGCATTGAACCTCAAGGGGTCACTATGGGCATAGTGTTGATATGGCGAGGCAGATTTATCTCCACATTTACAAAAAAAAATAAATAAATAAAAAGGTAGTTTCTGGATATAAGGTTTATAATGAGTCTTGGCAGGAGGGAAAACGATTCAGCCAGTTGAAAAGCACAACAATAATAAGTGCCATAAAAAAGTGTAAATAAGTAACATAGTGAGGGGAAAACAGTGCAACAGAGTCAACAAATCACTGTCTGGCTGGATGGTGTTCATTCTCTGTTTGTGTTATAAATGCCTGATGTTGATGTTTTGCTTGTTTTTGTTTTATCACGGGGTCAGTTTAATATGTGGAATTTCTTTCAGTAATAATGCGATGAGAGAGAGACGAGAGGAGTTAGGTCGAGCAGGGAGTCGTTTGTATCTACAGTGTAATAACTTACATAAGTGCGCTCAGATAATTAATCACACTTCACCTTCGCTGCCAGTCATCCATCCCTGCACGAGCCAAGCGGCCAGAGTGCAGCTCCTCTGCTAAAGTATTACTTTTCTCTCCCCCCCTTTTCTCCTACTTATACCAACAGAATTAAAGGCTTTCGTAATGGAAATCATCCCTAGGTGGCCTTGGTCCACTGTGGATAATGTGTTTTTTGCCTCAGAGCCTAATAAGCTCCCTCTAAGCCATATGGCGAGCTGAGTTCACCTGCCTCACTCAGGACTGCGAGAGCATGTCTTTAAGCTTCATATAGAACATGATTCATATGCTGCTCCTGCTGCTGCAGCTCGCAGTGCTTGTGAGGTCGGCGGTGCTCCTCTGGGGTGCTCTAGGTTAGCAGTCAAAACTTCCACCAACATCTGGTGGTGAGAAAGTTGAACCAGTAAAACAAACAAACAGAAAAAACCCCTCTAAAAACAATAACTGCATCTCTTGGGAGATGAGTAAAAAAGTATAAGGGCTTTCTCCTAGTCATGCTCCTGGTATCATCATGCAACAGAGAGCTCTCCATTCAACTGGCTGCTCCATGCTTTGGAACATTTCCAATCCAGAGCTTAGGCTGCAGATCTGTGGTCTCAGGACTAACCCACGCCTGCCCTGTCAGATCTAATCTCTTGGCCGCATGCCGTGAAATGGGTCTTATTAAGAGTTTAACTGAGATTAGCCCAACCCTGATCTGAGCCATGCAAAAAGAAAGGGAGGGGGTGGGGGGTGAGGGGGAGGATCACTCACCTAAAAACAATCCCCCCAAATCACAAGAACCGGGTGGCATAAGAGGTTGATAGCAGTCACCAGAAGCTTTGGTGCACGCCACAGCGCGTGCTCTCCCTTCTGTCTCCGGGATGCATCATCTGTTCTTCCGCTAATTAGAAACCAAAGAGAAAAGATGGATTTGAAGTTTTAGTTGGAACCCATCCCGGTATGATATCACACCGGGCTTAAAGGGACAGACTTCTGAGCCACATGGTCTCCCGACAACTCTTGTCTCCTCACATTACTCTCACGCTGTGCGTTTGCATCGAAACAAAGAGATTCATGACTGCATGCTCGGTGCAAATTCTGCCATTAAAAACACTGCGTTTCTGGGACAACACGAGGCTCATACTTTCCCTTTTTGCATCTCAAGAAATGGGGTTTATTATAACTGCTGTGTAAGTGGAAGGTTGGCCGTGACATTTTTTCCCCCCTCTTTTTGTCCAGCTTTAGACGAACACTTGCACGATGGAGCTATTAAACTCTACCCTCTACAAAATCACACTTTTATAGTTTTAGTTTGCAAAAAGGCAGCACAGGGGTTCTGTGGTTGGCAGTGTGGTCTCACAACCAGGAGGTTCTGGTTATTTGTGGCCTTTCTGTGTGGATTTCCGGAGTTGGTTTCCTCTGGGTACTCTGGCTGATATTCCAACAGCCCAAAGACATGCAGGTGGGGTTATTGACAATTCTAATCAGTTTTGTTGTTATTTCCAGAATCCCATCTTGCGTTGTTGGTACCTACAGCACTGATAAATGTTGTGTGGGCCAGATGTGGCCCACGACTGACTGATTAGGTGGACCTGTGGCCGAGCTGGAGCGGCAGGACTCACTTGGAGATGTAGTCGAGGAGAACTGCAGATGTGCACCAAACATTCGTTGCTCTGTGGGTCCACCGTTCCTGCTTTCAAAATGCCTGCAGTAAAAATGCCTGCTGTGAAACAGGTCTGTGTTGTGCTCTTTGTGTATTTCCAGTCATTTTGCCAGTGTAGATAAACACTCGCTTGACAAAAGGAAAAGAAAAATACAGGGAATACCTGTACCTGCACATCCCAACATAATATAAGCGCACAAACTTACATTTGAAACTATGTTTCCATCCAATTCAAACAAGCCCCCTGCTCTCATGTTAACAAATACACTGCTCGAAAAATTAAAGGAACACTTTGGAAATGCATCAGATCTTAATGGGGAAAAATTAGGCTGGATATTTATACTGATGTGGACTGGGTAATGTGTTAGGAAGGAAATGATGCCACAACGTTTAGGGGCTGAATCTTTGCCAACATTTCATGGCAGCAACTGAAAATGATTTTAGGCCAGGTGAGTGTCTTCAATCTTCATCTTCTATCCTGCCTGCAGACATTCATCACATGCAGCCGAGCTTTGTTGTACACTTGCAGGGTCTGAGAATCCAAGGATTTCATCCAGATTCCTAATGGCAGACAGAGTGCAGTTGCCTAAGCTGCAGAGGCCTCTGTGTCCTGTGGTTTGATCCCTGGCTGCTCCAGTCTGCATGCCAAATACCCTTGGGTAAGATACTAACCCCAAGTTGTGGTAGGGTGCAGCTATTGGAGTATGAATGTGTGTGATCAGTAGACAGAAAGCACTTAAGCATAGAAGAAAGCACTTGTGTGAAAGGGTGAATGTGGGATGTTGTATAAAGCGCTTTGAGTGCTCTGGGGAAGGAGAAAAGCACTATATAAGAATCAGTCTATTTATCATCTAGTAGTATTCATTCTGCTCATCCTTGCACAAAGGAGGAGATACCGGTCCTGCTGATGAGCTAAGGACCTTCTATGACCCTGTCCAGCTCTCCTAGCACAACTGTCTCCTGGATCTCCTCCATGCTTTTGAGACTGTGCTGGAAGAAACAGCCAACCTTCTGGCAATGGCATGTACTGCTGTGCCGTCCTGAAGTGCTACCGGTAGTGATTTTGACCCTATCCTAAACCTTCCTGTTTTGGGGCTTGCCTCATACTGCACCTGTTGTTAATTTCATTAACACCAAAGCAGCTAAAACGGATTAACAACCCCCTCTGATACTTAACTGACCAGATCAATATCTCAGAAGTAATACTCCATATATACTCTGATTAAAAAGTATCCTTTTAAGTTTTTTTGAGCAGTGTACATTAAACACACCATCATGTTTATCACGGGGTTTTGCTTTTTCACTCAGCTGGGTGAAAAAGCCTGACATCAAGGACCTGTCTTATCCAGACACACATCATCCAGTCTCTCCGCCTTTGCCCTAAACACCCATCAATAAACAGAGCTTTAATATCTATTTACCAACCTTGAGATGAGGTACGTAGCCTGTGTGTGCGTTTCATGCTGAAATTCTCAATACAAATCCACACAGTGGAGACGTTCGATGGATCGTGATGGTGAAGGGAATGCTGATTGCAGAAGGATTTTGAGTCAGAAGCAGAACTAAGTGACAGTGAAAGGCATATGTCAAGACCGTGGGGTTTGCATGATAAGCTTTATTTTCCACAGCTTAATTCAATTTCAGTGTGACGTGTGCGCATCATGAAAGCGGCTGGTTTTTGTTTTGTTTTGTTTTTTCTGGCTTTTAATTTCAGGAAACATGAAATGAGGAGCACCATTCATCACAGTGAGTCACAACACTGAAATCATTGCCTGATTTTCAATAACAGTTATGTGGCTAACTATATTTTTAAAGATAGAGACCGACTCATTGGCAACACCCGGTTTGTTCTAGAGGTGTTTGTCCAAAAGTGATTCACTGCCTGTATCAGCCTCTATTAAATCCATGCGCGGGTACTCAGCTTGGCCTGGCGCTAACCTCCTGTTGCACTCATAAAACATTCAAACCTTGAGATAACGTTCGAACAAAATATATATTTTCCCACTCTCTGTTTTAAAAACAGATGGTATACCTTTCCTTATCACGACGTCGAGTAAAACACACAGCGATTTTACTCGACTTACTAAGTGGATTGTGCTCCCAAACTTGGGATGCAGCAACTTCTTTTTCTCATTTGTTCAAAGATTGGATTGCATTTTAGAACAATCCCTTTCTTTTAATGCGAACACACTTACAGACACACACAGACACACACTGAGGGTTTTTTTTTGTGTAATTGAAAATGGGTTTGCGTTCAGTAGATGGAATTCCATCTTCCTCCTTTCAGCTCCATCACCAGGACGAAGCAGGTCTCACTGCGCCTGCCATGTAAAATGCATCATGCCTGTGGAGACGAGACGACTTACTGATAGAGAACACGTTTCCAGCGCTTAGTATGTATGAAACACCTCCTATGGGTTATTTTCCGAGGCTGATCTTTTCTCTTTTAGGACCGAGCATAAATAGGAAAGATGGGTGAACATGAGACAAAAGCTATTACAGTGTTTGCAAATAAAATCACTACCCTCCACGGGCGGCTCGGTCCTTCGAACATCACCTCTTCTTTCTGTTTTTTTTTTTAACCTCACGCTTCCATCCACGGGCTCCAGCACACTTGGAGGAAGATAAGACGATGTGGGGCAGAAAGGGCATGTGACATATGAAGTGCTGTATGCCAAATCCACCGCATGGTCAGGGTTTGCACCTGCAGCAGAAAAAAAAGGACATTAAAGCACAAAAGCAATAAAAGCGGTGACCAGTCTTTTTTTTATGTGCAGCTTTCCTGCTCTGTCCCTGCAGCCAGCTGAGCCACTCAGGCTCAGAGTTTGATCAGTATGTGGAGCCTGACATGGACAAGGCACCACGCAGTGAACATGAAAGGCTATGCAAACACCCAGGCACTCTCTCTGTCTCTCTCTCTCACACACGCACTCATTCACAATGCACTTGTTCTTTTATGTCTGTCTCTCATGTACGCTCCATTTTGTCCAAAAAAAGGGCTCGAAACACAAAAACTAACAATCCGCACGCCGCAGCTCCCTCCCACTCCGCACTCCTTCTCTGCTCTAAGAATTCAATTCATCTCAATAATGGAGAAGAGGAAAAGTGCCAGCACTAGGATTGTCTGTGGTACCTCTACCAACTCCTCCCCCCCCCTTCTTTTTTTTTTTTTTTTTTGCTGAAGGTGCCAACCAGACTGCCTGTCTGACAAAATTCATGCAGGTACCACTTTTGAAGAGGAAGAGGAAGAAGAAAGGTCATGTTTGAATAATGAATCTGTGCTGGGAATGAACTTCAGTCTCGGTGTCTCTCTCGATCTTTTTTTTTTTTTTTTAAAGTAAGATTATTCTTTTTGCAGGCAGTGACCATGGGATCAGCGCCTGTCAGGGATAGCTTAAAATGTCCATCTTAGAAAATACTTTGCTGAAACAAGGACGAGGTAGAGTCCGAATCAAAAAACGAAACACAGCACAAACCTAAAAAACACACTATTTATGTCCTCCCGATGCTGATGTGATGCTAAATAAAGAGATGGGAGTAATGATAATGATGATGACGATGATGACTGTGATATTACAGCATTGTTCTCCTGCATGAGCAGAAGGTCAGATTCTGTTCTGACAAAAAAAAAGCCATTATCGGGAAGGGTGAGGTGGTCCACTGGGGTTTTGGGCTCATAATTGTAAAGGACAGAGGGAGGCTGCAGACAGCAGATACAGTAGGCACAGCAAGGCAGCCAAGGATGGTAATAATAACCCATACAGGTGGAAATAAATGTCATTAGGAGCCGGGAGTGCTATCTGGCATCCTGTTTTCCGACACTGAGTGGGACCATACTATTAAATAAGTCCTGTCAGACGTTGGCCCTTAAAATCTTTGACTGAAGCAACAGCGAAGTGTGTTTAATGGTATATAACCCATTTGCAAACTTTAAGTAACTTTAAAAGTACTGAATTATACTTGTGCTTAGGAAAAATTCAGCCATTTTTTCTTCTTTGGTGTTTTCTTTCTTTCCAGAAAACACTACTGGGTAGTTACAAAATAAATAAATATAATAGTGACTCAGCAGAGCTCCTTTAAACCAGCTTCGCCCCTTTAAGTTTTCTTTCGGCGCTCTGTGCCTCTTGTTCGTGAGCCACACAGGTATGTTGGACTTTAATAAACAGCGAACGCTTGAGGGATATAAGTATGGAAATGGATTTAATCAGCAATCTGCAGAATTGAGTGCTGGCCTCCAGTGGACAAGAGCATCTGCCGATGAGTGAGCGATTCTCCGCAAAATGAATGAAAGAGGGAAGCGGAGGGAAGGTGAAAATGTGTATGTTATGACGCCTTCGGGCTTAAAACTGAACACGGTGACAGGTGTTATATATTGTGTGGATTTTCTGTGGTGTTGTGTTTGATCAAGATAATGGCTGAACGCCAATTTAGCTGGAAATGACTGCTTAATACAGTTTCCGTGAAGCAGAAGCAGGTTAAAAGCAGGTTTTTGACTTGAACTGCTTGTCTTCGCCTGCGCAGAGGTATCAGAGAAATAAAGTAGAGTGACACAATTGAATGCACGTACCCCCCACCACCACCACCACACTTAGGAATATAAAGTAAAAGCTGGTTGGAGTTCTGCTTTTAAGGCTTGACCCTGCTCGCTTGTAATACTGCATTCAGCAAGACAAGACTACAGCTCATCCTAATTATTTCTAACTGATGGGCTAATCCATCAAGAGAGACAGCCTGAAAGAGTGGAGGAGGAGGTGGAGAGAAAAAGGGAAGGACGGTAAGTACTCATGCTGAGTACTATTCCCATGTAGGATGTCTCCTTTGTGTGTGTGTGTGTGTGTGTGTGTGTGTGCGTGCATGCATAATTGTGTGTTTTTCCCTCTCGTTCTTCCGTTTTAAACCTTTCACATCTCTCATGTCACTCCTTGCTCTTTCCTGCTTTGGCACAAGCAAAAAGCGCCCTTCCTTTATTTGGCAGACTTGGGTGCAGGGTAAGTCAATAACACAAGTACACGGGGCTGTCATAGTCATAGTTTATAATGCACAAGCAAACAATCTCCTGTCAGAATGAGTCAATGCGAATTCAGGGAACCTATTTAGCTTGATTCCTCATATGAGGAATGCATGACAAATGTCTGCAGTCCAGGCACATCAGGTCATTAAATTCAGATTTATAAGATTGATATCAATACTTATCAAAACACTAACCCCCCCTTCCCCCCCACCCCCTGACGCCATCAAAGGCCCCAGGCACCTATTCTGCACTCATGAAGAGAGGGAGATGGATAGGCAGAGAGAATGGGGCAAGAGAGCAAGAAACCGAGAGGGGAGAGATAGAGAGAAACATTTCCTCAGCCACAGCAGCAGCAGCAGCAGCGGCGCGATTCACCATCACAGCATTAGCTGACACCTCCTGATAACAATAGTAAGGGATTAATCAGTATTCTGTGCATAGCTTAGGGCTGCACTAGTCCTTTATCACAGCGGTAACTGCGGCCTTCCTCTAAAGGTAAGGTTAAAATGGAGATTACGCTTTGTTCCCGCGCACCTCCTCTAATGAACCTTATCTCCCTTCACTACCCATCTCTTCATTCTGTCTCACTCACACAGAATAACACACCTTCTGCCCTCTTTTCTCCTCTCTGGAGGAAATTGGTGGGAGAAAAAAAAAGAAGAAAAAGACGCTCTCTGTTTTCTGTCTCTTTTCAAGTGCAATGGGCCAGTCACCCTGTTGTCTACTTCATTTCTGCACCGAGTCATTCACGAGGTGGTGTTTATCCTCCCTGACTGCATGTCCACGGAAATAAGTCTGAATTCTGTTTAAGTACTCAATGGGGAAAAATGCAATGAAATGTGCATGTGCACAGCAATAAAAAAAGTTTTTTAAAAAAGTTTTTTTTTAAGCCCAACATACTTATGCAATGTAGCAGTCATACCGCATGATATGAAAAATCACACAGGAACGCTTGAAGGTGAGGATGTATTAAACTCAGGTCTAAAAGAAGAAATCTGATATTCCTCTGAGCTGATGTGGTTTTGACAAATATTGAGTGTGCACGTTTTACACATTAAAATGTACATATATTATTTTATTAGCGGCAGCTGAGCTGAAAGATGCATGAAAACTTATGTGAACTTCAGATGCTTGTGAGGTTTGAGGTCTGTTTTTGGTGTGCACCTCTACTGTTTTTCCTTTGTAGCTACATTTCCCAGTTAGCAGACGGCAGACGAGGAAGAAGACAGATTATTTTTAAGTGTAAATGACATTTGATAAACCAGAAGATGTTTAAAGCTTGCAGGCATCATATTATGTATTTAAAAAAAAAAGAAGAAGACATGGATTAGTACGTGACGTGTCTTTGAAGTTATATGAATAATTCATCATTTAAACTGTCTTTAACTGTGATAAAATAACCTTATTTTTTGTGCTAAACAGCTGGAAACATTTATAGAAGGTTGAAACAATTGCAGGCTATGGAGCAGGAAAGCTTGTGGTATTGGTCTGCCTCAAGGTTAGGGACAGCAGTCATCAGTCTGAGTTTAAGATCATGATTTTCAGTATACCAAATTTCACTTTCATAGCATACTGTGGCTCGATAGTTGGAAAGCTGTATATGATAGAGTGTGTGTCATGTGTTGTAGAACACAGCTGGAAAACTCCACTCAGAAGTAGCACAGGTCAGCTGATCACATGGCGTACGCACAAAGAAAACGGTCCCGGACCTCACTGTCTGAATCAATCCTTGGATGTATTTCAAAGTGAGTCTCCTCGGTAGTCTGTTTCTTTGGATTCGCTCCCCTGACAAATCCCATTTGAACTGCTGTTTTTGTTGTTGTCTTTAACATGTTTTTATTCAACTTAGCATCATGGCCGTTTAACCATTCGGTCATGGAACTTTACAGAAGTGTAACCGAGATAGAAATGGAAGCTGAGTCTGATGATTAGCATCATCTTAGGCCTGTACTATGAAGTGAGGTCAACATACCCATGGTATCTTTCAGTTATCTGGATTCACATACACTGACAATCTAGATAAGCGGTCACACAAACTTGAAAAGCTAACCCTTGTGTGTTGACACGAAAGGTGACGCACAGGAAGCATCAGACCAAATAGTGTGTAATGGCAACGGAGCGACTGATTTTACAAAAGAAGAAAAAGCTACTATGTTAATTAAGTCTACTTGAAACCGGAAAAAGGCTGACTGTGTAAGTTAAGAGGGTTATCAATATCATAACTTTATCATTAAGACAGAGGAGACTCTAAAAGATTATGATCGAGTATTTTATTAAATTAGTAATTAAAAGACAGTTTTAGCTTTTATTGGTTCAGCTGCAGACTTGGTGTTGAAGGGTCTGAGAGTCCGTAAAGACGAACCAAATGTGAACTCACAATTTAAACAAGGCTTTGACGTGATATAAGGTCAGCTGGTAGAAATGGGTGTATTTTTCAGTACGATATATTAATGCTTTGCTATTAATTCCTTGCAGCCAAGAGGAAAAAAAAATAAATCAATGAATAAAGTTGCATTTAAGAGCCTATATTTATCACTGATGTTCATCAGGTAATCACAAAGGCATTAGATGCTATATCTATGCTGTATCTATGCACAGAAGTCTGAGGGAAATTGAGTGCAGATTCAGTTTTTTTGAGAATTGTTTGGTCATTAGGTGGATAATCTATAATCTGGAAAATAACTTGTTCCAGAGCAGGTTAGGTCGGCAGCATAAGTTACTCTGGTGATTTCACTCACTAAGAAGCGGTCCTCTGCATAGTACAGAAAACCAAAGATTAACTCTGAAGTTACCTGGATAAGACAAAATCCTGCTTTGTAGTACGGGCCTTCTTATTGGGGTAAATCACCATGGTAACATACCTATCCTGGAGCAGGATAGGGTATGGATTAGAGATCAACAGGTATGAAATCAGCATGTATATATCAAGACTCTTGGAATATCCAAACAATTTGACAGCAATTTTATTTCATAAGCATTACTAGAATTAATCGTAAAAAAGGAGACGCCCAATTTGAAATGTGTACATACGCTAAGCCTTCGTTTGAAATCTACTTTTCTATTTGTTCCTTGCTCCCTCTCTTACCCTTAAACAACACCAGGGTTGCAGCTGAAAGAATAAAAACTGAAACTGTTCTTTGAACGTGAAATAAGCTAAACATTATTAATATACTTTTCTAGTCTTACTGACTAAAGCGTTTAAAGTGCACACACGTCCATACAGAGCTTTTAATACTGAACTGCTGTACAGTGCTTTTCCTCTCTCTCACACACACAGCGCTGCTTTATCTGCCGTAGCTGTTTTGCTTTCAGCCTGTAATATTTGTTTAACCGCTTCATTTTTTTTTTACTAGTATAGTTTTCAATTCCTTTATATTTTATTTCTCCTCTGCTGCCAGTACACTTGCAAATATTTGTGATTGTTCAGATGCTGCCAAAGCCACCTCTTGCTGAATGAGCAGGGGAAACCCTGGGTTAGCTTTTCGAGTTGATGGGGAGCTTTGTGCGATCGCTTTTCCTGATTGAAGACATTAAGGTAAGTGAATCGAGATAATGGAAAGATGCTGAACTTGCTAGTATAGGGCCCAGGCATGACGAGATCCTGAATAAGGGGAATATCATAATGTAAACATGTCAAGATTGAATGTGGAGATATTTTGTTTGGCAATGACAAAAATGTAAAATAAACAAGAATCTAAAAAAGAACCCACAGGAGACCATGGAGGATCACACATGGGGAAACATAACAGAACATTACCTTTACATTTACCTTTACAATAAAACAAGAAATAAACAAGAGATATTATAATATATTATTATTACTATGTTATAATTAGAATATGACTATAAATACCTTACATGAAGTCAAATTAGGGAAGCAACGTAAAGACACTGAAGCTCAATATGAATCAGGAATTCAAAATACTAGCCATCTTAACAGGAATGCAAAACTCCATAAAAAACAGAACTCAGACAACACAAGAAAAATAAAATGCAGCATACTCAGATAACAATAAAACCATACACCAGAACACAAGCTTATAAATATTACTAGAAGCTATGACCTCACAAAACCATTGCTAGTCAGTTACAGTCAAAGAATTGGAGCAACACTCATTGTGATGTTGTAGGAACAACATTAAGTAATATTAAATTGCCCGAACTGGAATATCCAAAGTTAATTTCCTGGGTTTGCTGGATACAATGATCTCTCTTTTTCATCATCTTAAATATCACTGCCTTTGCCAACATTGTTCAAAAGAAATTTGAAATCACAGTGGCTATTAAAAGTGTTCCCTGTTGAACCACGTGCTGGAGAGACAGCGGCAGCTTCTACAAAACAGCAAGAGGTAGAAAAATGGTGAAGGCACATCATGTCATTCAACTAGAAGAGCTTCACAGCGCTGTTTGCACATAAAATTGGCAACATTCAGCACATCACCTCTGATCCTCTCTACCATTCACAGTCTGATGATCACTCTGAAGCTGTTTTTCAGGGTTCCCTTTGAGAGGAACAGTGACAAGCCGAGGCGCCACCGAATATACAGACAAAATCCCATCTGTGTTAACAGGTTCCTCCTCTGAATTCTTTGCCATGTAAGTGCCCTCTTTCAGAATGCGCAAGTCATTTGAGTGACAGGTGCACTTATTGTAATTATTTGATTACCTTGTGTGCGTATCTCCCCACACAAACTGCCTATCTTGATGAGGCAGGCTTTAAACTGACAAAGTGAGAAGAAACAACCTGCAGCCCAATATTAGACAAATGTTGCAATTTCCCTAATTTCTGTCATTGGGCTCTACAAGACAAACCTCACCTTTTTCTTTTTTTCTCACAATGAGAGTGCCGGTGCTGACACTTAATGGCTGATTTGGCAGGCTGGGACAATTTCAGCTTTTACCTGTCTGCTTTTAAGAGGCAGTGATTTCTGGTACAAGAGCTCCATCCCCATGCATTCGCTGTTTCTCCTCATTTGAGGAGGAATTTTCTTCACTAGGCCCTAAAGTGCATAAATGTCGTTACTGGGTACCTGAGAGTCTAATTTTAGGGAATAACTGTAGTGTCTGTACATGTGATGTTAACAAGAAGAGCAAAGGAAAGATGGGAGTACTCTTTTCTTTATTACTAGCCTTTTGTATTATGTTTATTGAAATGTCTCTGCAGGACCAATTCTTCTGATGAGCTTTAAATCAGGGACACTTTCTGTGTGTTAATTACTTTGGTGTAACATTTGTAGGAACCTGTCACAGTGGCTGTTCCTACAAACACACAGAGAAGAGAGGACCCAAGCGCAGGTCTCATGGGTTTATTGAGGATGTGGATGGTGTTTATTATTAAGACTGAATGAACAGAATATGAAAAACTGACTTAATGAATGGCTGAATTGAACTGGACTGAAAACACTGGACTGATTTATGATGAGAAGACAAGGAACTGAGGGAAACTGAGGGTTTAAATACACTAGATAATGAAGATGTTAGAAACAAGTGAGAACACAGCTGAACTAAATCTAAATAATGAGACATGGGAAATAGAACTGAACATAATGCACAGAACCAAAAGTCTAACAAAATAAAACAGGAAACACAGGGAAAATAAACAGTGACACAGTAGAGACTGAAAACACTGTATGTTTTCTTGGGGCATTCTCTCAATGATCCAGAAAACCTGACAGAAACACATTAGACCTATGAAAAATCCAAATCTATGCCATCTTTCACATTTTCCAAAACTGTCCAGTGGGCTCGATTAGGGTCTTTGCTGGGCCAATTCTGGCCCCCAGGTCTTGTGTTTGACACCCCTGACCTACAGTATAAAAGCAGATATTACATGACCACTATGACTGTTCTCTGGTGTCTGACCAGTATAAAGCTGGTATGATGGTGAAAACTGGGTGAAAAAAAGCGTCACTCTCCATCACTCTAAGTGACATTTCCTTCTTGAAGCAAATCCTGTAACTCAGCAGTTACATGCTGAAACATATTTGGAAGACTTATATTAATAAATTATCTAAATAGTATACGTGTATAACATGATCAAATCTGCTGCAAATCACCAAAATTATTGCTCACAAATATCCATCCATCCATCCATTCGCTTCCGCTTATCCTTTTCAGGGTCGCGGGGGGCGCTGGAGCCTATCCCAGCTGTCATAGGGCGAAAGGCGGGGTACACCCTGGACAGGTCGCCAGTCTGTCGCAGGGCCAACACACAGGGACAGACAACCATTCACACTCACATTCACTCGCACATTCACACCTAGTGGCAATTTGGATTATCCAATTAACCTATCCCCACAAGCTGCATGTCTTTGGACGGTGGGAGGAAGCCGGAGTACCCGGAGAGAACCCACGCAAACACGGGGAGAACATGCAAACTCCACACAGAAAGACCCCGGCCTGATGGTGGAATTGAACTCAGGACCTTCTTGCTGTGCGGCAACAGTGCTAACCACCGTGCCTGCTCACAAATAAATAAAGTTTCAAAACTTTTTTTGCTCACAAATAAAGTTTCAAAAAGCTTTTGATTTTATTTTGTTGCTTTTTCTTTTTCCTCCTGGATGTTATTCCACTAGAACTCTATTTCTCAGATAAATTCCAACTCAGAATTCTTTGAGTGACTTGTCTCACTCTCATAATGTCTCTGCTGACATCCAGGACATAAACTAGCAGTAACCGTGGATACCACAGTCTGTGCTGCATCGATGCAACACGGTCCTTTAGTGCAAAGCTGATTGTGGAGCTGTTTGAAACTTTAATAACACAAAATCACGATCATTATTCGCAATCTGAAGTCAGCACATCATGGACAGACTTATTTAAAAAAAGAAAAAAAAACTAACACGAATTAAGACATTATAGTTAAGCTTAAATCTCACTCAGCAGTCCTTACCTTTGAAAAATAATCATGAAATCTTCCTCTTCTGTCCTCTCAAACATCTTTCTCCATCTCTGAGTGAACTTGTCACATTAACATTTTTTTTTTGTTCACTGGGAAGTACTGCAGTGCTGTTTTTATCTAGGAGACAGATTGTGTATGCGGAGCTGTTTGAAACATTGCATCTGAAATTATCTGCCACTTCAGAAATGTTCCTTCAGCTTTTAGCACTAGCTAGATGGTGGAGTAACTCTAGCATATTATAAAGCCTTACCCAGAAAGTTGTTCAATTGGTGCAACCAAAATCAGCAATAACTGACATTTTGAGAATAGAAACACTGATTAATGGTGCATTAACTGATATTCAAGACATTTAACTTCTTATATCATCTATCTGTCCAGCTAGCAGTTGATATCTTAGATGAAGCATGTTACTTTAGTCACTCAGGCAAAGTAATGCTGCACTGAACCTGCTTCAAAGTTTCCTACATACTCATTTTGCAGATACTGAGAAGCACAATGAAGTTCCATATTCAGTAAATCCTAAAGTAAACATTTCTCTTTAGCAACTAAAAGCTAATCCATGTTCAGCAGCATATAAGCAGGATTATCAGAACTTTTACAATGAGAACAGCTGTCTTTTCTCAATGTAAGCTAAGCGACGTTAAGACACTTTGTCAGCCTGAAGGGAACTGCAGAGCTGGTGATAGCTCTCAGCTGGTTTGTCACTAAGAATGACCCCTTCACATTACACAAAGTCATTTGATCTAATATCATTATAAAAATAAATCAGTGCAGCTTTACAGAGTAGAGAAGGGTGGGAGAAGGACAATCAATTTAAAGGGGGATTGCACAGATTTTACACACCACAGTCTATTTAATAGCCTTTTTTGGCTCCAGAATCATCTGTGTGAAGCTGCTTCATGTGAGGGCACTCGGGTCAGTTCTAGCTGAGACTGAGGGTCTGACAATGAAAATGAAAAAAGGATCTGCAGAGTGTAGAAATAACTGAGATTACTAGAATTCTATATCTTTCTTCTTAGCTCTGTGTGAGGCTAGCAGCTTTAGTCAGTCATGAGTTCAGCAGTATTATTGGAGTTCAGTTCTAAATTAGCAATGCAGTTTGGAAATCTGCAGTGGAGGTGGTAGTAAATGGCTAAACTCTTTCTGCTGTTGCGGTCACCATTTTCACTGCCAGACTGGTGTGCCATCATAAAACAGTTGAAATGTGGAGCTCAGCATGGCATTTGCATAAAAAAAACAGCACAAAAATTGTTGCTTCAGCTTCAAAGGACACATCTGTCATACATGCGCTATTGTTCATTTCGAATCTCTGCGATAAAAAAACGCTCGAGCCATTTCTCTGCATGACTGCCCTTTCTAAACCAACAGGCTTTATATGAATTCTAAATCACTGTATGTGCTCTATTTTTCACTTTCTCTCTGGCATGATAAATCTGTATGCACATTTGCCAAACCATCAGTGTCTCCCCTCCACCTCTCTCCCCATCCCCGTTCTAACCCAGCTCGCCCCTCAGTCCCAGACTCATTTGATTTGGGGTGTAATCACGGGTGCAGATCTGTGGAAGGGTGTGGAGAGGAGCGATTGCCGCGCTCCACTGAGTACTGAGGATGAGATAGAAGAGAACAGTGCCCAAGAGACACCATACTGTTATAGATGGTTACCTAGAGTCGTACCTAGCTCCAAGTGCACAACGGTGCCAACGGGAAGCTGAGGTTGGCGTTAGCAGTTTAACTGTCTCCGTCTTTGCTTCTCTCTCTTGCTCCGTCTCTTCCACACTTGATTTTCACCCCACGGTAGCTTCTTTTTCTTATCTCTTGTCACATCTCTCTCATTGTCTCTTGCTTTCTATTTGACTACTGACTAACCAAATGGCTAAATCTGTTTGTATATGCCTATATAATATACAAATACACCATTCTCACTGTTTTTGTTCTTACACGTTTCGAGTTACTGATTACTGCGCCAGCTGCTTTCATGTTTTCGGTTTTACAATCACTTAGAAAGACAATTGACCCCAAATATGTGCGAATACACCCTGCAAACTAATGGCGGGATGATGCGTCTACCACGTGCCGCCATGTAGAGCCTTTGTGCGGCCATCGGGGAGCAGCGTGACCTCAAAACACAGGAACAAAGTTCACAGGTCCACTTGGCAAAGCTGACATGGTTTTTGAATGGCCAGATGTGCAGCTTGTTTGTATTACACAAGGTTTTGCCATCAACATTCGTGACAGGGTGTGAAATGATATTTGCTTTTACTAGCAGTGCTCAAAACTGTAACAGTCTCCGTGGTGCAAGGTAGTAATCAAGTCCCTCAAACTGCATAATTACACCAACAGCCGACTGTTAAAACCCATCAGCCTCCTGTGGATCCATGCCAATGTATTAAATAGAGGTATAATTATAGTGAAGGCACATAGACTAAAAAAAGAGGTGCCTATGGACAGAGGAAAATATAAAAACACTTCCCTTGTGTGCTTAGGCCTTAAAAATTAAATCCCAACACGCTACAGTACATAGCAATCAGATACACTACAAGGCTTAATTGCACGACATTGACATGCAACGCTTCCTTCAAATTGGCTCCCAGCAGAAAATAACTTGAGCTATGTGTGATAAATATTCGAGTGAATCTTTTGGCGAGGTGTCCCTGCTCCTCTGTCATGGCCTTGAGATGGAAAGATTCAGGAGGGAAAAGATTGGGAGTGGTTCCTCTGCAGGACACTCCAGCCCTTCACAGAAAATGATTTATTCAGGAAGTAAGTGTATAGCAGCAGGCCATCGGGGGCCTCCCCTCGCCATCATTTAGGTGCAAACGGTTGCTTCATTTATCCTCCTCCTTTTATTGATTAATTCATGGCCCTGATTAAAGTTTCACAAGTTGCCAATTGTCCTTCACAACGTCTGACTCCCCTGTTGATCCTGAGCCAGCAGGGATGGCTACCCTCCTGGTAATGGGAGAAAAAGACCCCACTGCTAAGGAACGATCACGCCCTCATCATAGATGGAGCTGGTCCAAGAGATCCCGTCTGTGAATATTTTACCAATTACAGCCCATTATATTCTTCCTTTTTTTGGTTACCCAGCATGAGGTTACTTAAATATAGATGATATGGTAATTCATCAATAATTGTGGGTTGCTGGGATAACAGACCACATATAGGCAAAGGGGAGTATCAATTAAGCAGTCAATCATTTCTCACTTAGGCTGTGCAATGATTCTACATTTGTCAAAGGGGGTTTTGCCTTAAGTTGGGCTTTGAACAAAGTGCTATATGGAAAAATGTCCAATCTCCACTGAACTGAGATTTATCTCATTATTCATAAGGCCTTGAAGAAACTCAAGGGGAGGAAAAATAATTTAAAGGTAGAAGCAAATGACAAGATTTCTTAAACTAATTATGCGGCTAGCAGCCAGACAGCAGCCTCGCGGCACAGAAACCTCCAAGAAAAGTTGGGGATTTAAGATGTAAATTACAACTGGATGGCAGTGGGAGTCGCCTTTATATGTTAAATGACCATATTCAAGACAGAAATATTGCAGAAAAATAAAAATGGAGCAGTGTGAGCTAACAAAACTCATCCAACAGCTGTTTGCTGAGCATTTCTCTTAAAGCTAATGCAAAAAGTCTCCCAGACTGTGAGGAATCACTTTAATTTCTTTGAAACAATAGAGACAAAATGTACAATTTATGTTTACTCTTTCATACCGGATTGTCTGATATGCACAATTACTTTGCTGTTGGGAAGGAATTTGTATCTCTAGAGTCACTTGGCAAACTCAAACAACTCTGAGCAGCAGTTTCTACCCACTCAGATTTGGATGTGCGTAAGGACGGTCACATAGATGTATGCGCATGTGTGTGTGTGGTTCACCAGTTTGTTTGGAGATTGGTCATGTTTTCGCTCAAGTCTCAAAACCAGTAGAGCAGCAACATGTATTATAGGATCTGTGTGACAGCTGGGTTTGTTGTGTTGTTGCTTTTTTTCCCACTGGATGCAAAGCAATTGGATGTCCACTACCGGAAACTGCACACAAGCACAAGCCTCACACATCAACTATGCAGTCAACGATGTCTGAGTGGACCAGTGGGCTGCTGTGCATTTACCCAAGCACAGACATAAATACTCTCATCAAAATGAGCAGCCATCAGATAGATAGCTTCTTATAGGGTGAATAGAGCTGTGAGTGTTATTCAGATCATGACAAACAGGCCTTAGATAATACACCAAATATATCTCGCAAAACTAAAAGAAGTCCCCATATTTTCTTGTGACAGAGACATTGCTAAAAATAGCCACAAAACTTCATCATGGCTATGAGGTAAATGCCCAGAGGTGATGCCTTTTCCACATTCAACAGTAGTCCAGTTTCCATAATGATCCTCATAATAAAAAAACCAAATGCATATTTCTTTACATTTAAGTATAACAGCTGATTGGCTGTTTATTTAGATGGTCCTTGTGTATAATGTTATTAGGCATCCCGTTTTTAAATTTAAAACATATTTATACCATTTTTGTATATCTGCATTTACACTGTATTTCTACCACATTGTGTTTTGCATGCTGAGATTGTTTGCAAGGGCCTCATAAGGACTATGAGGACTTTGAATGTGCTTAACTTAATTGTCCCATTACACAGTACAAGCATACAAGTGAGTTATAAAGTGCAATGATGACACACACAGAAGTAGGACGGCACAGTTCCATTTGTTTTGTTTTGCTAACTGAGGAAGGGATAACAGTACAATCACAACTTTTAAACCCTTTCCAACTTCACTACATCAGCATACATCATATCCTGTCACCTGCCAATCTGTTGGACACACCCAGGAGTACCACCTTGCATGTTAAAAAGACTGTTTAAACTTTAATTGACTGATTAGGATACAATGTAAAGGAATACTTCCTCATTTAAGTGTATATTTTGTGCTACACTTGATCCTTGTATTATTGTCTTTAAAGAAAATAGAAGTAATAAAATTGTGGACGCATTCGTGATCCTACAATAAGGATTATTCCAATTCATTGAATCCTTTCAGTACCACAACAGTACTGTGATTTACTTTGATTAATCTTTTTGTTTAGTTCTTATATATGGATGTATAGAAAGAAAATCATCCATCAATCCATCCATCCCCCCATTAAGTCTGCAAAATCATCAGTAACTGTCATTGTTAAAAACTTTGGGGCCTTCTGGATGTTTAAATGTGCACACGGCATCATATATATAGAAATTATAGTACAGACTCTCCAACAGTATTCAAACATTGTTTGAAACAAGTCAATCAATATTTACTGAAGGGCAGACATGAATGGCACAGGGTGGAGTTGTTGGTGAAACTTAGGACACTAAATACTTAAAGGATAGTGATTTGTAAATCACAACGTGAGCCTGAAGCCTGGTGAAAACTCATTAATCCTTCATTTTAATGTAACTGAGGCCATGATTTAAAAAATGAATGACTCACACTCATGTGCATCTTATACTAATAAAAATCAAGCTGATTCAAACTCATCAAGAATGTTTATAGGGCTCCAATCTGACTTATACTACAATCTGACTTTTGTTTGCAATCGAGGGAACTGGACCAAGAATCAAGGTTTAAAGTACTACTTTTAGTGTTACTTTTAGCTCTGTTTTGGTCTGTGGCTTGCTTTTAGCCAGCAAGTTCTATATTCACAAGTAAGCTGCTACTGCAGTCTTTCTACTTTGTGGTTGGTAGGTTGGTTGAGATTAGCTACCTGCCCATACTGCATACATGACCAAAGATTAGAGATGGACCGATCCGATATTACGTATCGGTATCGGTCCGATACTGACCTAAATTACTGGATCGGATATCGGAGAAAAATAAAAAATGTAATCCGATCCATTAAATATCACGAAAGCACCTCACAAAACTTGCAACACGCCGTAACTCACCTCAGAACGTTAGCACGGCGGAGCAGTGTGGTCACGTGATAGAGCGGCTGTGGCATGCGGGACCTGTCGTGGTCTGGATAGCATGTGGAGCTTCGCTAGCAACCCGGCATTTCATCTCCGACAAAGTTATCCCGAGAGAAGTAAAGCAAGTGTGTAAGTCCATCTCTGAATGTTTGTAAAGCATTCCTGCGTTAATCTTAACAAGCGACTGCCTCTCGCTCTCCGGCTGCTACTTCAATCGTGAAACTGCTTAACGATCAGCTGATCGGCTTTTCTGTCGCGAGTCGTGTCTCTAGTTTGCTTTTGGCCCACTTTGCACCAGAAAGAGGAAACCAGTGGCTGAACAACAGCAGCACGTTTAAGCTTGATAAGCTGTTGTTAGAATTTATTTAATATTACTTTCTACTCGAGGATCTTTTTCTACGTAGCTGACGCTGGTAACTGTGCAGGGGCGGATCTAGCAAAGTTTAGCCAGGGGGGCCGATAGGGCATGAACAGGGAAAAGGGGGCACAAAGACATACTTTTCTTTCTTATTCTCATTTAAAATGTCGAGCTTTTAATAAATAATTATCTGACACCCAAAGTTTTAATTTGATGTAAAATGAATAGAAGTCAATTACTGTATATAGTGACTATTAAGTCTAATATATATACCCTAGTAAGCTATAGTACTTTTTACTTTGGGAAGGTACCATCTGTGCAGTCTGCAATTTTGTTGAAGAAAGATGTTGAATCTATTTAATATTTCTTGAAAAATAATTGATTTCTGTGCATTTTTTTCACACTTCATCAAATTAAGGTTGATTACGTCGATTAAGCATCATAAGGTGGAGTGTGAGGGGTGGTTCCCTATTTTTTATTTATTTATTTTTGTTGTTGCTGGGAGTTGGAACCCTATTAGTTAGGTTGCTTAATATTTACGCTAAGTACTCTTTAAAATACCAGAATAGTGAGGATGGTGTAGGTTTAAGTTTATTAGATTGATCAGTATTGCTGAACTATGAAATATTTTTTTTGTATACAGGTATAACAGAATAGCTTTAGTGTAGTTGTTGTTTTAAACTTGAGTATGAACTTGCAGACTTGCAAAATGCAGCAAGATATTTTAAAAAACAGTTTTGTTGATTAAAAAACATTATATCGGATTCATATCGGTATCGGCAGATATCCAAATTTATGATATCGGTATCGGTATCGGACATAAAAAAGTGGTATCGTGCCATCTCTACCAAAGATAGCTGTGAATTATGAAAAAAAGTCCCCCCTTTAGAACAGCTCCACAGACCTAAGGAAAAGAGATGCATGGGCTTTCATCTTTCCCATTACACAACATCTTCCATATGAAAGATATAAGGAATTTTGATTTGTCCAGGTTTGTTGTTGTTGTTGTTGTCTAATGCATTTACATAAAAAAATCCCAGAACAAATGATGCACTCGTGGTGAAAGAATTATGTCACAGTATGTCAAACAACCTCTTTCCTGTTCAGGAAAGGCACAGCACGGAAGCTGTCGGACGGGTATTTAATAACTGAAGTGTTATCCAAACCGCAACCCTAAAATTAGTCACCACATGCAGTTGCCATGGAGAGTATCAGACGGGGCTTTGTCTGTGTGTCAGGGAGAAGCATAAATCTCACAGCCCACCGATAAAAGCTGCTAGATTAGTTACACGGGAATGTGCTGGATGCATCTTTCTGTCTCTATCTCTTCTTTGTTCTTTGCTTACGGTGTTGTTGGTTTTTCTTTTTTGTCCGTTCTCGCTCCTCTCATTCCTGCCTAAAGGGGTAAACGGACTCTTCATCATTTTTCTCTCCTGTGACACTGCATCCTCGAGTGTGAACATTATTTCCACACGCTTGTCTTTAACTCCGTTTCTCATCTCCTCTCCGTTTCATCGGCACTCTGTCCACACTTTCTTCCCTTTCTTTTTCTTCCCCTTTCTCTTCCAGTCCCTCTCAGACTAAGGGTTGAGCAGCTTTGCCCCTCCTGAAGGCACCATCCCACTGTAAACGAATGAGTCTGTCACACTGCAAACAATCTGCATTCATCATGTCTTATCTGCCCAGGCCTCCACAGCAGCAGTCATGATACGAGGGCAGAGCGAGTGTGTTTGGGCCTGTAGCATGCAGGGTCAAGGTCTACAGCTCAGGGAAATAGCACTCAGGCTCAAGGCTTACTTGGCGAGCTGGTGTTGGATTTAAGCATCAGGCTGTGTAGGAGGGGAACAGGCGGCTTGACTTAGCCTTGATCCAGGGTAACGGTCTTTCTCTCTCTCACTCTTTTTAAAAAAAATGTATCTGGGGATGGTTTGCTGACCATGCATGCTCTTTTTTCCAGCAGTGCCAGGCTCCAAACAGCATACATATCAACACAGAACAGGAAAACAGAATGGTCAAAGTCATAAGCATTAACAGATTCAGACACATCTTTGAGCGCTTATTAGGAAAGTGCTGCTTTATCATTTCCCAACCCTGAATTTCTCATCCATTTCATTCGCATCTACTGCAAAATCATCACTAAGAAGTTTGTTTGAATAGTATGGTCTCACCCTGAGAAACAGAATGTGTGTGGGGAAAAATATCTACCATTTTTAAGGTGAAACATTGCTCCAGTGAGGCATAATAAGTCCAAAAGTATTTATGTGTGGGCTCTTAGTTATCAAAGTAATTACATGAGATAGGAACATGCAAGCTATTCCGGTAAACAAAAACAACACCGTGGAGCTTGTATTGATGGATACTTTGATAAATATACATTTCAACTGTCAGAAATACTTGTCATTTTCAGTGGGGTAGCTGATGGAGTTAGAAGCAAAGTATATTGGGTTCAGTAAAGCTCTGGGACCTAATGTGACGTATCTCATGCCATGTTATAATGGTGCTCAGCGGCCCAAAGGGCAACAAAAGAGAAATATGTCGAAAAACGCTGAGCAGCAAAGACGTTTTTTCCTAATCTTTAATGACTCTGATAAAGTTTTGGGAGCTGCTAAGGCTCGAAAGTTTATATTTTTAGCATCTAACTAATCCTGAAACAGCACTGACAACATTAGAAGGTGTTTATGAGCCCAGTGGTTGGAAACAAGATTGAAGGATGGCGCAGGTTTGAAGGTCAGCGCTGCCGTGCTGACCGAGCAACAGAGCCACCGACTCCACCTGCTGCCTGACAGACCTGTGGGCTACCTATCACTCACCCAAGTGGCGGATGGTCACACCCAGGTTGACTGGACTACACCGCCCAACAAGCCACTCTATCACCAAAGACAGTGCTCACAGGAGCGTATGGAGAGGGCACGTTGGAGGTCGTACTAGAGTGCACGACCCAAATGTTCCATCTGGGGGCTGAAGCCGGGGGAAGCATTGAAGTCAAAGGTCATGTAGACATTGTGAATGACTGACTGCATGTGAGACGGGATCCTTTGGTGCTACCAAAGACGTAGCATGGTGGAGGAAATCATTCTTACATAGCACTTTTCTATTCTCCCGGAGCACTCAAAGCACTTCTGCCATGGATGTCCATGCAGAACACACACATGTACAAACACATATGTTTATATTTATCTCATACTATTAAACTGAGCAGACAACAGTTGGAGCTGCAAGCTGTCTAATTAAAATCCCATTCCAGTTTCCCTTCTTCACCCGGCCCGTCACTGAAACAAAGAAAAGGGCAGATGTGTTTTTGAGAGGAGATGATGAAAAAAGAAAAACCTTCTACTACAGTACACTCTGCAAATCAATTTTTCATTTTCCCTACTTCTGTTCTGAGTGTATTACATATAATATCCTTGGAACACTAAGCAGGAGTTGATATAAGTACACTGGATGCACTGTGATAAGTTTTTTTGTTGCATGTTTGTTTCTTTTCTCATTATTCAAATTGCTGAAAAGGAAGTTTGTCACTGCAGGGGTGAGGTGAGTCACGTGGCACCACACCACACCAGGAGACTGATCTTTCAGTTTGTGAGGACAGGCACAAGTTAATGAGCAGCTTGAACGATGTTCTTCTAAACAAATTGAGTTAACCTGCATTTTTTGTCTTTAATTCAATTTGGCCTTTGATTGAGCTGTTAGTGGCGGCTTTTTACTCGGCTGCTTATGCTTATCTGCGAAAGAGGTAGAGCTGGAAATGCCTAATTTTTGCCTCGTTTTGCTCCCCGTTGCAATAGAATCACTGATGGACCCAACATGAATAACAATTAGGACAGCTAATAGAGTTACTCGCTGCACTTACCGTGGCATTTGAATGTTTTTGTATCAGCTCACGAGCATTTGCATCTGTAATTAGGAAAAGCACTACGCTGGACAGTACCTAAAAGCAGTAGGTAAAACTCATTTTCATTTCAGCCCCCAAAACAAGCTCCTGTGATGCAGCTGTGGCTACTGACAGTGAAATACACTTCTCTTGACTGATAGGGATTCTGCTCTGCTAATGCATTCTTAATTGTGTAAGCCATTGCGATGCTGGAATATTTCAATTACATGCATTATACTTTCCTTGGAGGAACAGCCCCGTGTTTAATTTGATTCTGTATAATTACTGTAAAATGAATTCCAATTGTTATATCCAATCTTAAAATAAATTGGCATACATTTTCTGCTCCCCGCACTGAGGTGACTTTTCATTTGGAATCGAAGCATTGCAGTCAGACTATATCTGGCTAAATGAAGAAAACGGGAGTCCATCTAGATGATTTTGTTAAGGGAAATCAGGAAGACAGTAAGTGCTCTATTAACCCACTTTACAGAGGCAGAATCAAGCCCAGTGGAAATCTCATCAGAGGGGTGAAGTCACACTGTACAGCGTGTGGATGTGAATGTTAATATGAGGTTCTTAATCTTTTGTTACGGCAACATCAGCTAGCAGTTTTAGGGCAGCTCTAATTGGACAGGTTGTTTCTCACCATGTAGACCTTGCTGAGAATATTGTGGGTGTCACAGCAACCTGAACATGTGCCACACTCTTCTTTTCCTTTTTACAGCTGGCTGCCTGTTTCTGTTTTAAAATGACACTGGCACCTGGGTCTTGTTGCTCCGCATGACATTTTTTCCTGTTAGATGATGAAAAATGCATCACTCTGTCTGCATCTCTCACTCTGCTCCGTCTCTCCTGCTCCATTGAGCGGCGTCTGTTGTCCGAGTGGGATCCAGCAGGTTCTGCTTGGTAGAGATGAGCTTCCCCCCCTATTCTAAAATCAGGAGACAGAGCCGCCTCATAATTAGATTTGCTTTCTGTGTGGCACCAGTCCCTTCAATCTAATCTATTTATGCATTCCCTCTTTCAGGCCTCATTGAGATTCTATCGCCTCGTATTTGTACCCTGCCTGTCAAAACGGCCTTCTTTTCTTCACAATTTTGGGCTCATTTCACTGGTGGATATGGGCGATGATTGCCCGCTGGTCTCGTCGCAAATGCAATGTGCTGGAACTTAAGAGGCTTCTCTTCTGTCTTTAAAAGAGTGGGTTGTGTGTCTGTGTGCGTTTTTGTTTAGCAGGATAAGACATGTGCTCGTCTACGGGATGTGTTGGCGTCTTTTTTTCTGTGTGTGTGTGTGAGTACGTGTGCTCACGTCCGTCTGTCTCAATAGTATTGATGTGGACATCAATAAAAAGTCTGCTGAGTGTGTGAGTGGAAGAGGTGTAGGGTTGTGGTGCCAGTAGGGAGGGGAAGCAGGGGGTGGAGTGCTAAAGTAAGATTAACTTTATTGATTCCTGACAGGGAGAACTGGTTATTATAGGCACAAAGAATAGGCTATGGATGAAAATGCAATAAGCCAAACATGAGGATATGGGCCATCGTTCCAAAATAGATCTCTTCTTGGCTTAAATCAGTTCTCAAATTCACAGAGTTCTGTAGTTCTCAGAGTGGTGATGTGCAGTTGTCTCCTTCATTTTGTGAACCAAAGTATTCACAGTATTTTCACACTTTGCATGGTATTTAAAATTAAAGTTTGGCTATGTAATGTGCAAAACAGAGGGTAAAGATACAAGCTTAAAACGGCTGCCAGGATTCGTGAAGTCAGCAAACGGAAATGGTGATGTCTAAACTTTCACAATAAGAATTATAGTGGATTTACAACCACTGATTCCTGGTCATACCAGCTCATATACGTGCTTGTTTGTGTTTTCTATCCATTAGCATCAGGTACACAGAGCGAGATCATTTAAATGAAGCGTTACATAAACTTGCAAACCTATGTATCTTAAGTTGTCAGTGCAAACCTTTTTGTGTGTCTGCTCAACTAGCTACGCACATGCTATTTGTTCATGTGAAAAGGAGAACGCCTCAAAGTAAATAGGATCTAGGTGACTTGACGCCGTTACGGGTGTCTCAAGTGTTTCAATCTGTCAGCAATGAGACCTGTCGCAGTTTGTTGCCAATCCTATCAGTGTGAATGGCAATGTCCCCAGAAGGGCAAGGCAAAGCTTCGGTACAGCCGAACAATAAATTACGGCGGTAACAACAGTGAGCGCTGTTTCTGACAAGTTGCTTTCTATTTTGTAACTGTCCAGCCGACCGACTCTGGTGCCAAGTTGACATTGGCAAATACTCAAACCAAATCAGTCTTCGTTTGTAGTAAAGCCGTCTGCATTGGAGGACAAAGAAAATGTGACTGAAGGTTGTGGAACAATAGCAACAAACAGGTTGCATAAATGCTTGTAATACAAAGGCGAGTGGAAGCTAATGACAGATTACTCTGAGAGAACGAATAGAAAAAAGAGACCAGTAACTGCTAATTGGTAAACAAAGTGATAAACAAAGTGACTAGCAGATATTTCAAAAATGACTGTGCATTTAAAGATATATAACTCTGATGACCCCTATTAGTTATCTCTGTAAATACTCTGTATATATGTCTGCCCTGGAGACAACTTAAACCCACTGAAAACACTACAGAGACAAAGATATAAAGATAATCAGAATATAGTTTGAGCTGAAACATGCTAATCACACTAATCATCATGAAAACGGTACTGCTGACTGTGACAGACATACTGCTCATGCTAAATATGTTTGTGAGCCAAAAGTTTACTTAGACTTACACTGCTCTGTTGAAAAATAGATAGATCCTTTTAGAAATTTAAAATAACCAGAAATAGTCGTAATACACAGATTCAGTTGAACTATAAAGGTTAGTAGGATAGTTTGTGAACTTAGACCATAGCAGAAATACTTACTTGCTATCTTAATGCTAAGCTAAATTAAGCTAACTACCTGGCGTCATGAGCGTAGCAGCTTACTTGTTATGCACTAGAATAGAATTACTTGGCTCATCTAACTCCTATAAGTCTATAGGCACCTCTACATGGACTTTGTCCCATTCCTTTAACACACATATGCATTAGCAAAAAAAACTAAACAAAATTTAGTTCATATCTATTTTTTATTGTTTTGCTACCTTGGATAAAACTGATATATCAAAACTGTATGGCTGCATATGTTTCATTTTGCTTGGAAGAAATTATTGCAATATATCAAAAAATAAATATATACATAGATTAAATAAACTCTACACATTAAGACATATAATCTAAAACTAAAGTACAAGCACATGGTGGAAAACCAGCGGTGGAGTAGCGGTGTGGGTGCAAAAAATACTGTTAGAAGTAGAGTGATTGGATGTGCATGCCCTAATGCACATACTGTAGCTGCATTGCCAAAACTGTTCTGAAGCATTAAGAGTTCGTTTCACTGGAATGAAAAGGTTGAGCCCAACCCCTGAAAAACAACCCCACAACACATTCCTTCTGCCACCAAAGTTTACTTGACACAATGCAGTCAGAAAAGTACTGTTCTCCTGGTAACTGCCAAACCCAAACTCATCCATCAGATTACCAGATTGACAATAATGACTCGTTACTCCAGAGAATACATCACCACTGCTTTAAATTCCAGTGGCGGCATGCTTTCCACCACTGCATCCAGTGCTTTTCATTGTACTTGGTGATGTGATGATATACAGTCCTGATCAAAAGGTTAAGACCACTTAAAAAAGGGCAAAAAATCCTATTTTGCATGGTTGTCTCTTAACAAGGTTCCAAGTATAGCTTTAAGATACAACAAGAAGAAATGGGAGATTTTTTAAAGTGATTATTGTTGATCACTTTAAAAAATATGTTGCGGCATAGTTGATGCAAGTGAGTGGGAACATTTCTCCAAGTGAAGACGGATGCACGAAGTGCATCTACTGTCAGAAACTGTTGTCGATTTTTATAAACTTTCTTTGCCATCCACCCCCAAAGGTTCTCATGTGGATTTAGATCATGGGACAAGTCCCCTGTCCTGTACTGTAGTGTTGTCCTGTTGAAAAACCCAGTCGTTACCACACAGACAAGGTCCCTCAGTCATGATAGATTCTCTTGGCAAAATCTGGACACTGCCAGCGGCTGCACCTCCTGAAGCTCCATTGTTCCACTGAAGGAAAAAGTACCTCAGACCATCATGGCGCCTCTTCCACTGTGGTGTGTAGAAAACATCTCAAGTGGGATGTGCTTGTCATGACAGTAATGTTGGAAACCATCAGCACCATCAAAGCAAAATTTTTTCTCATCAGAGAATAAAACTTTCTTCTACCTTTTAGTGTCCCATGTTTGGTGCTCTCCTGCCAAACGGTCACTTCTGTGGTGTTCATGGAAACGAGGCCTTTGAAGACGTATTTTGTTTTTGAAGCCCTTCAGTATCAGATGCCGTCTGATGGTTATGGGGCTGCAGTGGGCACCAGGAAGGGCCTTAATTTGGGTCGAGGATTGTCCAGTGTCTTAACAGACAGCCAACTGGATCCTCCAGCTCAGTGCTGATTACATTTTTTTTGGGTCTTCCACTTGCCTTTTTTGTTCCATAACCGTCAGGACCATTTCAACAACAATGGCGCACTGCAAGAGATCCCGCTTATGCAGTTCAACGACCCGACCAACAAAAATGGAACGTTGTTTGGCCTTTGCCACCAGAACATCATGACAGTGACAGGACAGAAGATGAAAATGAATCCACATTTTTGCACAGATTTGGCCTTTTAAAGGCACGGGGTCCTAAACTTTGATCAGCTGTAAAACAGCCTGTTTCAGTTTAAGGTTTGTTTTCAATAAATTGCATGCTCCTGTTTTGCCTTACTCCCATTTCTTCTTGTTGCATGTTAAAGCTCTACCTGGAACCTTGTTAAGAGCCAACCGTGCAAAAAATGTTTTTCAAATGGTCTTAAACTTTTGATCAGGACTGTACTTGGATTGGATGCAGCTGCTTGGTTACGTAAATTCATTCCATGAAGCTGTCTACACATTGTTCTTGAGCTAAGACTACATTAAATTGGTCTGTAGGGATAAACTCTGCAGAAAATTAGTGACCTCTGCACACTATGAGCCTCAGCATCCTCTGACCCCACTCTATGATTTTGTGTGACCTAATAAAAATTTCACAACAGGACTTGATCCACAGGTGACATCCTGTCATGGTACCACACAGGAATTCACTGAGCTGCTGAGAGTGACTTATTCATTCACAAATGCTTGATTTTATACACCTATAGCCATGGAAGTTATTAGAACACCTGAATTCAATCATTTGAATAGGCAAGTGAATACTCTTCAAATATAATGTACCAACACTGATAATATAGAGATGTTTTCATGTTCCCCCTGCAGTTGTGTATATGTCTCCGCCAGGTACTCTAGTTTTTAGTCACAATCCAAGGATACACATGTTAGGTTAATTAGTGATTCAGTACTGGCCATGGAGTGAGGTAAAGTGTATAGAATACAGAGCTATATGAATATGACTTTGCTTTTAGTGGCCAGATTGTGCATATTCTCTCATGGATATATATTTAACAGCACAGCCATTCAGTTAACGGCCTGTGGCAACCACGCCCACATAAGAAAATGATTCTAATGAGTGACCAAATTAATATACAGTATATTAGTTTTATCATAGTGTAAGTACTAGTCTCAGCCTGGCGACCCCTATCAAAGATGTCAGACATTGGCTCTGTGGAGACAAACGCAGGACTGTTATGAAACTGCAAGCACCCCGAGTGCATAAAACCTAAAAAAAAGTCACATGTTGCTCTAAATGCTCACTCTGCCTTCCCAGGCAAATTCAAATGGTGGAGAAAACAGAGCATCCTATAGCAGTTATGCTAATCAACTGCACTGAGGAAAAGCAAGTCAGTATGACAGCCTGTGTCTGTGATGTTTGTTTCTTCTGTGCATTCAGATCTCTTGGGCATGTAATGCAGCTATGCTTCCTGAGAGCTCCAAACAGCAGCACTGTTCAGCTGGTGACACCATTACAGTGAGTGATGGTCTGTCTGACAGGGGCGTCTGTCACCACATGCAGGAGGAGTCAGCGAACTGAACAGTCTCTCAGCAACTGAGGAGTTCTGTCTGTTGCCAGAGGGATAAATACTGTCACTAGTGTTTTTTTTTTTAATTTTACTCTGTCTATTGTAGCATTTGTCAGCTGAACCACTTGATTATAGTCCACTATTTCACAAGCACTCACTTGCTGTTATTGAACTGTTAGAGCGTCTGAAGTGATCTCTTGGTTGTTGTCTCTCACGCAAGTGTCATCTGGACTTTATGTAGAGTTTAGCTCTCCCGTTTTATAAAGACGTCCCACCTGGCAGAATGATTATGTTTGACATTGAATACAAGCTTGCATATGTGTAGATTGTGAGTGTGCATGTCTTACCACTGTGACAAGCCCGAAGCTCATGGGAGCACCTTGAACTTGCACCTTTCAATACCTTGCAAATAAGATTAGAGCAATTTAATTAGGCAGAAAGCCACAGTAATAAAGCCATTAAATTAGTCACTGGTGCAGGGCAACAGTAGCAAGGAATCCCACTAATTAACCTGTGTCTCTTAGACTGTTACAGCCCAGCTTGTCATAATGACGACTTGATTCTCCACTGACCCGAGTATCCTGACCTTGTCCAAAGCAGTTAAATCTCATCTAGTGGTAAAATTGGCAGAGTTCATTATTATAAACACGAAAAGTGTGCAATGCTTTTGTTTTTTCCCCACTTAATGGTTATTGTAAAGGGTTGTAAATGTGACGGCGTATCTACAACACAGGCTTAGATAGCTGATCAGAGCTGAACTCTTCAAAATCTGTTTAGGTTTAAATGTAAAGTGGCTTTAAAGTTATATTTAACCTTGCTTCAAATGATGACTGTTACAACATTTTTCTGCATAATGCACAATCTTGTCATGTGCTTTATGAACAAAATCTATATATAAAACACAAACAAACAAAACATCAAGCAGTTTGTTGGCGTTTGTTCCTGAACATAGGGATACATTCTTGTTTTCTATGCCGCTTTCACACTACTTGCGGATCAAGCACCCGCTCTTCTTCCAAATCTGCTTTTAGTTCTTGACCTTAGCCTTTCTCATAGCAGTGCACATTCATAAACAGGAAAGTATAAAAATAAATATCAGCTCAAAATCAAAGTTGAGCTTGATTGCAGAAATAACAGCACCTTCTGAGTCCTTGTTCTACCCAGTCAAAAATAATTTAACACCCAACTATCCTAGATGTGTTTTTGTAATTTCTAAGGCAAGAAACAAACAAACAAGACATTATATTAATTACTTAAACTGCTCACATTTTCCTAAGATTGCAGCTAGGGGGCAAGCTAGCATAGAAAACGATCTCACTGAATGCCTCCCTGGGATGAAGGTTAAAAAACTCGGCTTTCATTGGTGGTACTGAGGGCTGGCATGTTAATGTATGAACATCATACGTTATTAAAATGGCTGATGGTCAGCATGAAGATGCCCTGCACATTACTGTAGTGCAATAAAGGTACAGGATGACATTTTTCTCCTCTATTTTCTTATAATGAGCATGTGCAGCCTTCAGTTTATCCGAGCCCTCATGCTGATGTCTCATTGTCTGGCTTACATTCTCAGAAACCCATTGAGGATCAGTAAGACATAAAACATGACATCTTAAAGATTTAACATGAAGGTCTGAGCAGCTCTCATGTTTTCTGCTGGTCTTTGACGCCGTATCCGTTTTGGGTGGGTAGTGCTTTTGGCATGTGTCGGCTGACTGCGGCACCCATGGGACTGTGCCTAGCCCCTGGCATTGTCATTCTTCATTGATCAGAGGGGAGAGGCTAACAAGGTCTCCAGGCTACATGCTGCTTTATGCCTGCTGTTAGAAACCTGCTTCTATTGCTCAATCTCGGCTGGGGTCCTGTGCAGTCTTACTTCAAACATGCTAAATAGACCATCTTGTTCAAGACTTAAAAATAACAAAATAACAGCTTATGGAAACTTTGGCCCTCTTCCCACAGTTAAGTGAGGCGTGTCTAGAAATGTGAATTTCTGCCTCAACTTTCAAACCTATGACCCTTGACCTGGAAAGTGACCAAATGGCCCCACTGAAAAACTTTGCAAAAAGTTGAGAAAGTAAAGAGGAGAACATAATGTTTGACTTTTCATTGTGCCTCGCCCCAGGAAGCATTACCGCAAGCTGTTAAGAATGGATCAGATCACAAGAGTTGTCATAGGGAGCCAGAAGTCTGAATCCTCATCAGTTTTACAGCCGTCTTCCTTACAAAGACATTACCCATATGCTCTGCCATACCACACAGAAATAAGACGATTAAGCCAAAGAGCCGTGCTGACGCATATTTTTGAGTTATGACAGTCGACTATCTTATTATTCCCCAAGACATCCCGAGTTGTGGGTGACGTGCTGGTGCAGTAGTTAGTTGTCACTTCACAGCAAAAAGACTCTGCGTTCAAAGCTCCTGGTTGATTGGGGCCTTTGTGTGTGCAGTTCACATGTTCTCCCTGTGGCTGTGTGGAGTCATGCCTGTTAGGCTAATTGGCGATTGCTCCTAGGTGTCCATGTGTGTGTGATTGTGTGTTTGGCGACCTGTACAGGTTGTATCCTGCCTTGTGTCCTATGTTAGTTGGGGTAAGTTCTGGTGACTCTAAGTTAGGTAAGTCAGAAAATCTGAATCTCAGCTTGTCTGAATGTCAGGTTGTCCCATGAGAAAATACTGACCAATAGATTAAAAGCTCAAAGCACTGACTTTGATTAATGGATTGGTACACTGTATCACCTGCCAGCTATCTAAAAAAAATGTTGGTTGCTGTTTTTTTGACAACGCGCAATTGCACAAATGATTCCTGCAGAGATGAAAGAAAAATCAAATGTTAACCAAATGTTAACTACAAAGCTAATTATACTGACTGCTTGCCAGGTTGCAAAGGTCGTCAGGCTGTGTACCTTTCTTTTTAAAATCATCGGCAAGCTTTATGTCTGACAGTTACTGATTGGTTAAAGTTAGCCCGCTATAGGCAGTGATAGACAGATGGTTTATCCAATCACCTGGTAAGTATTTCTTTATTTTTTTAATGTGCTGGCCTTTTCCAAACACTTTACAGAGACAGCCTTCCAGATGGCCCTGTGTATCAAACCATCTGGCACCTCAGGTTAGGTAAGTTGGCAACAGTTCAGTAAATAATTATGTGTAAAAAGAGTAGCAAAAACAGCAACTAGGGGTAGTAAAAATTTGCAAAATTACAGATAAATCTCAAAGGACAAGGCTGACAATCAATATGTAATGGGCGTGTTCTTTAAGTTCTTAGGCAGGATTGTATTAGAAGAATAAACAACCCCCCCAAAAAGTGGTAAGCATGGCATGGGCTTCTGAAAACCATGACTAGTGAAGGTGTTTAGTGGCTGCATCTACAAATACAAGTAAAACTCTACCTTACAAAGAAATATAACCACCTTTCGGTCCTGTAGTCAGATGATTTAAAATTTGAAATTCCTTTTGGAAATAACTGACGCTGTTTTTAAGCTTGTTGAAGCCACCAGTAATGCTGATTAATGCAAAAGGTTTGAGAACAACATAGGCCCCCATTAATACATGGTTATCTTTTTCATATAGGGTTTTTCTCATTTCAGCAAGATAATGACATTAGCACCGAGAAAACTGGAGTCCAAAATGTCCGCAAGCAACCAGCTGGCAGCTCCATAGTGAGTGAATAACTGCCTGTGTGTACATTGCTTCAATATTGAAGCAGCTGTCAGCCTTCCATGTGCATTAGCTTCCCACTGTTTCTGAAAACCCCAAAAAACATGAAGAAGAACCCCAAAGTGTGGCGCAGCAGAAGAGAAGAGAAAACATTTTGCTTTGAAACTACAGCAAAGTTCCCAAACACTCCAAAGGGATGGTAAGAATCACGCAATGCACCTCATTAGGAAACATGACCCTGTCCCAGCTTTTACAAAATTTGTTGCTGGCTTAAAATTCAAGATGATTACATATTTAAATAGCAAAAACAATTACACAAGCAGAAACAATATTATTTTAGGTTTTGATATCTTGCCTTTATGAAGTTGTCAATTAAATATCACGTTGAACTAATTTGCAAGGCACTGCATTCTGCTTTTATTTAAATGCTAAATAGTCTGACTTTCTTTGTAAAGGGTGTTGTATAAAACATGAATGGAGGTACTGGAGGTACTGAGTTGGAGTTAAAAGGAACTGTGTGTAAAATCTCACTGCTAGATGTTAGTAGATTACAGATTTTAGTCAACTAAATTCTGTTTTCTTACCTCTTTTGATTCAAGTGCATAGCCACCTAGCCTTGTTAGCTTTTGTAGGATAAATACTTTTTATTCAGTCAAGAGAGAGGAAATTGAATTTTAGACTATTACCATAATGACTGTAGCTGGCAGCAGTGCTACTACTGTCTGTGTATAAAATATTTTTTGTACACACTATATTTTAAGATATTTGAATAATATCAACACTTAGCATTAAAAAAGATGTTGTTTACCTCAGCTGTCAATATGCCAGGTGTCCATATCTCTTTACTTCAGAGGAGGCTTTAAAACTTTGCAAAAGGAGTCCAGTACAAGTTGATGAGTTAGTGAACCACATGTCTGATGACAGCGACACTGAGGTGTGGTGTTGAACATTTCTGGGCTCCTGTTAGCTGGCATTGGTGAAACTTTCTCTGAAGTGAGAATGTAATTAAACTGTTTTTAGCCATGTTTGTTGAGGTTTTCGTATGTTAGAACCCTGACTTTAGTTCAGGAAATGAGGCTTGAGGTGAGGAGGAAGAGGATAAAGTGGAAATCAGGGAGGAAAGAGAGCAGTGGTGGAGGACGAGAAAAATATCATGAGAAGGAGATGATGAAAATATACATGGACAAATTTTAAATGTTCATATATAGTTGGAAAGTTCTTTTTTGTGATCTTTAAATTTAAACTAAAAGTGCCCACTGCTGTGTACTTTTAATGGATTCCTTCTAAATTAATGCGAATGCATCAGTTTGTTGGAAGATGTAATTACACACTAATCGATATTTCTTTTTTCTATAAATATCCTAAAAAATGGCTGTATTTTTAAGGAAAAAATTATTTTTAAGGCCTCTTTACTTAATAATGACATAAAAATGTCATTTATCAATTATATTCCTTCCTTATATGGTTAGGAAGAGAACTGCTGCTCAGCCTGGTCATCTTGACCTCAGCTAAAATGAGAAAGCAGTATCAACATGTTGCACTGACTACTGAGAATGCATACTCAGGATAACATGATCTGAGGGAAATTCTACTGGACGTGGTTCATTTGGTCAAAATAGTCAGATCGGTTTGGGTATTTATGCCTCCAGTATGCCTCCAGTCTTCAGTTTTGTCTTCCTGATAGCTCATGCCTTGCTCCTCTGTAATAAAATCCTTTTGCTCAGAAGCTCACTCTTCTGCAGTGTCTTTCCGCTACAGTGTGCACTATCTGGATGTCAAGACAACAATAACTCTGAGGTGTATAATCAATGCAGAACATATTTTTCAGGGGCTACATTGCTTCTATGAAAAAGATGAAATCTGAGGGTGAACCGTATTAAAAACCCACCTTGTAGGCATAGTGATTACCACTAAAATCCTTGCGCCCATCCAGCTTTCCTCCTGTTTCCCCCTCTTGTTCCATCTTTGTCTTTATGCATGTAAAGTGATCCCTTCTACTAGAGTTCTCTGCCATCATGAATTTAAGTGAAATTATGTACAGAGCATAGCTAATTAGATTGCCTCCGAATCGTCAAATCCAGTGTGGTAATCCTGGCCCTCGTACCTGCAACCTGCATAGCAATCATCTCTGCCTGTGACCTACTCCGCCGACCCGCTGCTTGCCCTCTCTCTCCCTGCTTCCTCATTAGCGGCTGGTTCTCAATGAGGAAAATCCATTAGTAATCCTACTATCTTGCACAGCGTGAATCTGGATTTTTCCACTCTTCTGCATACGCTCAGTTACGCTCTGCAGTTTGCATGCACACGCAGGCGTAAGCGCACTTTTCAGGCTGACATATTTTAATTTTTGCTGTCACTATTCTTACTCCTGGCATTCTGCTCATGTCTCTCAGGGGCTTCACACGCGTCACTCTCTCTCTTCCTCCACATGTCTGTGAAATACCCAGAGAGCAGCACATACACGCTCCCCTCCCACGCGCTCCTCCTCTGGCACACAGTGCATCTATGCTGGGTGAAACCGTGGTCAGAAGATGTCTCTGCTGCTTGGATCTAAATTGGCCAGCCCTGAACTCCACATGCTTCAGAGGATGGCCTGTGGTAACAAGTAGAAAGAGGTGAAGCCCCAACATTGCGCAATTCCAATTGCTCATTGAGTTTGTGGGGCGACTTTGCTGCTCACAGGCGGGGTTGGTACAATCAAACAAATCGTGAATATTTATCTGTACATATGTCTCACGTGAATATTTATGTCATCCGTCTACGAAGCTAGTGGAGTAATTGCAGTATCAGAGTACACAGATGCCTCAGAGGCATAACTCAGGGAGGCCTGAGTTAGAGCATTTTCAGTATGAGGAAAACAGACTCCTTAAATAAAATGCTACAAAAGTAAGAGAATAAAAGCAGTGGCAGCCTGAAGCCATTGTATACATTAAGCACTGGGTTATTAAACATATAATAAAGTAATTCTGCCAACACACAGTACTGAAACCTGATGGGGTAATAACACAATTAATCTATTTTTTTTAAACTGTAAGCAATATGACACAAACTAGACTAAATGACACCCATTAGGTTGCTGTGATAAAGCCACGTTCTCTTCATCTTCATCCCCTAATGACTTATTTTTTGTGCTGTTTTTCTTCCTAATTGAAAACGTCAGGAAAACGTGTTTAGCACAAACAAAGCATAGCTAATTGTGGCCGAAACAATGGCAGGTGTGAGAAATCAATTACCCTGCATGACATGCTTGTGTGACTACAGTGTCAGTGCATATACGATTGGGCCCATAAGTATTTGGACAATGACCCGGTTTTTGTAGTTTGGCTTCTGTACGGCACTGCTGTGCATTTAAATCAATCAACGTGATTGAAGTGCAGACTTTCAGCCTCAATTCAAGGGGTTTAACAAACATTTACATTATCCGCACGTGAGACTTGCTCCTTCATCACTCAGTGACAATTTAAGCAAGCGCTGAAGATGCATTTGGCAGCTTTTCACTGGAAATCTCAATATGATGTTCAAAGAGATGTGGATGCAAGTGACTAAGGTTGAAAAACCTAAAAGAAATCCTATCAGAGAGACGGCAAAAACTTATATATATTATGTTCTTAAAAACCAAAGAAAACATCTAAATTGGATGATCTGAAATTCTGAATTATTTCAGCTGTTAAGAAAAACAATTTCACAACATCTGTTCAAAGTCAAGAGCACTCTTGAGAAGATCGGTGTACCACTGTGAGACTTGTTCATGACTGTAAATACAGCTACCAAGCCTTTACAACAAGGTGCAAGCCACTGGTTACACTCAAAGAACAAGAATGCCAGATCAGATTTAGTCAGAAAACATCTAAAAGAGCCACCACAGATCTGAAAAACAAATCTTTGGATCAACCCTGACTAGAATGATTGGAGGAGGAAAGTATGGAGAGAGAGAGAGAGAGAGAAATGGCTCGTTGCTCATGAGCAGGATGAATTGTGACGTGTACAGGGCCACACTATCTGCTCAGATTCATCCAAATTCTGCAAAACTAATTGGACAGTGTTTCATAATGAAAACAGATTTAAAGAATGATTGTAATTGTAACAGCTGTTAAACCCATTGAATAATTGAAGCTGAAAGTCTGTGCATCAATCAAAACATCATAATCTTATCCTAATCATGTTTTCCAAACCTGAACATGACTTCTACAGAGCATCCTTCTGTCACAGCTCAGCAGGGAAACTACCAGAGATGAATGTGAGCCTCAGCTGAAACTATGCACTGAACAGAGGTTCTGCATTTTCTTTCCCATTCATGTGTTGGTGAAAGTTCAAAAACATTGCATAGATCAAGACGTATATAGGCGCCTCAGTATCTGTCAGGTTTTGACTTTGGGGGTTGATTACTTGGCTTGGTTTGGTATTTATCTCTCTGTTACTTCTTAGTGGTTATCGGTTTATTTCAATATTTTAAATGAGTTCCTTTTGTTGTATTTCATGCCTTTGGTTCTCTGTTTTAGTTGACAACTTGTTAATCCCCTTTTCTATTTCCCATTGTGTTCCTCTCATCTTTATGTTTATATTCTCTCTCTCCATCAAGTTTGCATGTCCTGAGAGGGTCATTCAATACTTCCTGTTTTAGTTTGGTGGTCTTTGGTCTCTTGTGTGTCATGTCTAGCTCAGTTTCATCTGTCTTGTCATTAGTGTCAGCCTTGTTCCCACTTGTTCCGCCATCATCCTGAGTGTGTATACATAGGGTGTGTTCCAATAGTCTATTTTGTTTAGGAAGGATAGGAAGGTTCCCATCTGAAAGACATGACCCAGAAATATCTGTGTGGCGGCTGTAATAATTGCGGTTCCAATTCTCAGTGTGCAGCTCTTTTCTTTTCCTAAGTTTTTAGCAATCCTCCTACCCACTTTTCACACACCGATGATGTTTTCATCAAGGTCAAGGAATAGGACTAGGACATAGGAGGTACTTTTGAAATGCACCCATTGTCTTTCCTTCCCCTTTGCTGTGTTCTCCGTCAAACTGTGTGTCCCAGCTCCTCTTTCTCCCATAAAATACTGTTAATTGGAGTATTTTCTCCTGGCTTATATTACGTTATTTTGTATGTTCTCAGCAATAAAGCTGCTTTTGAGTCCTCCTCTGCCACACAGTCGGCCTTGTCACTATGAATTTAAGATAAATTGTCCTAAACAGATTTACAAAAAGACAGAATAAAAGCAATAATAGGCAATAATAGGCAATAGGCAAACTCTCCAGGTACCAAAATTAAATGATTTGAACAGTAACAGATTTAATTGCCAAATCCTATGTTGCTACGTCTATTTGTATTTAGACTTAGCCTTTTTGCTTATCTATGTAACCACTGCTGATTGAAATGCTTGTTTTGGACAGGGAACATTTGCAGATGAGATTTTTAGTCTAAAGAAAAATATTTTCCTGCTTAAATAAAGAATATCTGCCTTTGCTTTTCTAATTTCCTTTTCTAATGACGGTGGTTTTAAAAGCTTCCCAACCTTGGATTAAAGGAGTGTCCTTCAATGCACCACCAAGAAGAATGTTCCTAATTGCAACACATGAATATGATATACATGTGGAGCACACAGGAAAACTAAGGTCGCTCTAATGTTCTTTTTGATAAATAGCATATTTTTAGAACATTTCAAACCTCTGTTAGTTGGACTTCAAATTACCTTGAAATGAACCAAGACTTAAAGGCTTAGTTCTCCTGATTTTTCCAGTCTGTGCACTTAGAGATATAAAATGTCAGTATTTTAGTGGGAAATTAGCAGGAAGATATGAAATTCACCAAGGTTATAGTGAATTTGCTGCTGAATTAATGTATTTTTCTCATATGGGCAAAGGCCAAATGAGGCTAAATGGAAGTTCCAACCGGCACTTAAACATGCTAGCCCGCAGCCCTAACCTTGACCTAACCTTGACATTCCTTCATTGCACCCACCACAGTGGGCCCTTCTGCCATTTTACACTTTCAAGTGAGAATTGCATGTGGCCTTTATTCCGTCTAGCCCTTGATCATGCAGATAATGACTTTAGGCAGTTAGACTGATGGACTTGGGAAGCTTCTGCATGCATGTCAGCCAGCAGATGGGATAAAGAGATCATTTGCCTCGTCAGGATGAGAAGCTAATGCAGGAAGTGTTTTATGATGTAATGTAACAGGCTTCAATTAAAGGAGTACATATAGGTAGGGCAAGGTTATGCCTGGATGCATGGAGTTATACTTTGATATATACGTCACACATACTTGAGCTTTCAAACACAAGCTGCGTCAAGTATGCAAAGCAGGAAATGCATGTAGGCAGCAGGAAGAAAGTGGAGATCTGCTGATGTCTAACTGTGTAATGAGTCGTTTTTTCACATTCACAGCGACAGGCAGGGTCAGACCAGCTTTTATATGATAAAAAAACACACAAACCTCAACATACTGTAAAGTACAGTATTGCTGCAGATGTCCCTGACTCTGCAAACTGTACTTGTGGAAGTAGATTTAGTCCATGAATAGTAGTGGAGGTCACCTCCTGTAAAGTCACAACGATGCAGAACTGTTCTGACACACGTTGTATTAACTCTAAAATGTCAGAGCAAATTATCCTCTTTTTGTCTCCCTATATGCCCTCTTTCTTTCCCGTGCTCTCTTTCTTGCTTGCACAGGAAATTTAGTGGGATGCTTACTCTCCGGAGGCGATTTCTCTTCTTCTCACACTCGAATCCTCCAGCACAACATGTCTCACGCTAGATCATAGCTGGGTTATGTTAGACTTCACTCATTTGCAATCATGGAGTGCGAAGACTGGCTAACATATAAAGTACCCAGGGAAGAAGTGTGCAATGCATAGAAATTCAGGCCTGATCTTCACCTGAAAGTCTAAACTAGAGCCTGGCTTTTTCCTAAGCATGAAATTAAGCATAAAGCCACGTGACCCATGTGAATAGGTGAATCAGTTCACATTAAGAACATATATTACATAACCCCCACCCCCTATTCAGCTTTGTTCTCAAAGATGAGTATATTTTAAGCACAAGGATAGAATGAAAATAATATGTAGTGAAGCACAATACAGCTCCAGCTATTGAAAAAATATACATCATATGCACCACTGTTACGCTTGCAGACATATTCTTTTATTACCAATGGACACGGGTATCTTTTTTCTTTATTTAACCACCTTACTGCTGTAGCTGAGATGTAACGCATTGAGTGAGTTGCAGTAAACTTTCTCAAAACTGCATTGCATTTATTTATTTATTTTTTCATTAACCTCCTAAGACCTGAACTCTTCCAATGGCATGCATTTTTAACTTCTCTTTGATATTTGGGCATATTGGGACCTGATGAATGTAAAAACAAAGAATTGCCAGATTTCTTTTTTTTTTCTTTTTTTTTTTTTTACCTGTTTTTTGTTTCTGACAGAAATGAGATCCACACATCCACAATGGCAGTATATCAGGCCCCTGTAGAGCAAAATTTAGTATTTTGGTCTAGACAACCCAAAATGTGATGTCGACATATGTGGACGCCAGGTCCTAGGAGGTTAAATTGAATTTCTGTAATACTAAGGTCCTATATGTCACTGTTTTAGTGGAGCAATAATCAGTGGGACACCACTAGCGAGCATGTTGCATGGACTCCACACTAGTAAGGCCCATTCCTCTATAGCTCTTTTCCCTGTGCTGAATTATATGTTTTAATATATTATATTTTGCTTTGCTACGTATTCATTCATAAGGTTAAAGGTCCAAATCATGGTTTTGATTACTTTGAACAAGAAAAAGAGTAATTTAAGCTGCCTTTTTATCAGTTATACCACACATGAATGTGTTTTCACTTGGTAAACAGGGATGGAAAATGCACTTTTGTAAGAATACGTGTTTTGTAATTGATAATTTATCTCTCGTAGTGGGGATTTAAATATTATAAGTGGTTATCAGTTCGGTTTATTTTTAAGCATACCTGGCTTCATACTCATCTCAGTTTTATCCCGCTGTTACATTTGATTTTGAAGTGGCAGTCGAGGGAAACCTCATCATTGTTTTTATACTTTTATGTTGTTATAAATTGTGAACGAGAGTTGCATGGACTCCGCACTAGGATGGAAGAGTGGCCCACTGCTGTGTGTGTTCACTGATTTTGCTGCTACATCTTACAGAAAATAAAGCCAGTTTTTGCAAGCAGTCCCACGACTGCGTTGTTGACACTACACAGTCTATCAATTCATAAAGGCTACACTGCCACAACTACAGACTAGTTTACCAAACAGTAACTGAAAATAGACCCCTTTAGTTTTTAGATTTACTCTTGCTTAAGCATGTTTTGCAGCAGACTTGGGTTTCCAGCTACTTTAGTACATATCTTTTTACAAAAAAAATACTGATACTGAAATATGTTTTGATTTATTGTTTCAGATACTGAAATGTAAGGTCAGAGGCAGAGGGGGTGTGAAAGGCACCACAGGTCCTTCACTGACATGGAATCAGAGGGTATTACGGCATGCGCTGCAGCCATTTGGCATCCAGCTCTCCAAGGTGACCTATATTTAGAGGTTAAGTGCATTCAAAATGGACTTGAGACAGAGATGAATTACCAAAGGATTGGATTTTACCTTTTTAAGGGTTTGTCTAAAATTAGAAAACTATAGACCCAAGTCAAGAGACCCTTAGCGCCCACTTGTGTTCCTAATCCAAGACACAAAATGCAGTCATGAATGATTGACACAGATATGTGACATCCCATATGTGGTTCGAGAGCACACTCTCTTGTTCCCAGAGAGAAGGCCAGTTCACCGTGCAGATGGCCTCAGCTGTGGCACATTGGCTTACGCTCTGTTCTGCTTTTGGTGACCCTGCTCTGTGCCGACTTGGGTAACCGCTGCAGCTGTGGTGAACCTCTGCCACACACTCCCGAGCAGTTTCCCTCAATATCCGACTCTCTTTCCCTCAAAAAAATACACACAAGCAAACAAGCTCTTAGTCTCCTGGGATTTTCATCGTCATCTGTGAATTCAAAGTGCCACTGGAAACATATGGCTCTCTTCTACTGGAACACCTCTCCGGGGTTTTAACCGGTACAGTAACACAAAGGACCCCTTGACTTCAGTGTTTAGCACCACCATTTGAGCTTTATTCATAAAAAATATGTATGATAATTTATTCCTGCACATTTTTATTTTTCAGTCATATTATTATTGTTTATTAATTTATTTTTTAACCAAGGATGATATGGTTCTTGTCTTTGCCAGCTTTGAATCCCAAGGACAACTGAAAGATTCCTTTGGCAGCATGGAGACTCACAAAAACTCAATTTGTTTATGCATGTAGGTCGATGAAAAAGAAACTCTTATTTACAAGCATAACCTTGGAGGAGAGAGATTTTTCTCTTGAGTGGGAATGGGAGGGGATAAAGAATAACGTTCACGCAGTAATGGGAAAAAAACAACACCACTCTGAGGGACCATATAAGACAGTGATAAATACAAGCATAAATATTCCCCCCAAAAAAGTGCAGAGTTGCAGCCCAACACGTTGTCAAAATAAAATGAAAGAAGGAGGAACAATGAAAATGGATTAGGCAATAAATAATAGAAAGCATGAAGTGAGGTGACACAACAGAACTGAAACAACAGAACAGCAGGACGGCAAAATCGAGAGAAGCTGGGAAAAACAGCCACAGTCATCAGACCAATAATATATATATATATATATATATATATATATATATATATATATATATATATATATATATATATATATATATATATATATATATATATATAAATATAAATATATATAAATATATATATATATATATATAAATGTTTTTTTCTTGCAGTACACCCAGTAACTTATGCAAATAATGAGGCAGAGTAATATTAATAAATCTGCATTCAGCCTTAAAAAATTCAATAAACCTTAACAACAACAAAAAACCTCTCTCTTCTCCTCATGCAAAATACCACTGGTATAAAAACACTTAGAGCTGTGATAGACACAAAGCTTTGGATGCCAATGCCGCCTTTAGGCTTTTCACTACATCTGCTCCACACTCACAAAGTGATAAATCCAATTTCTGAATTTACAAGCAAGAGAAGATTGTGTCATGACAGAGGGCTAAAGGCGCTATATCGCGCAGATAGGGTGTCTTGTAGGGCACACGCTGCAAACTCTCAATACTTGTTGACTACAGCAGTTTGTTTTGAACCCAGCAACGCTGACAAAAGTTACAATACAAGGTCCACTACCTTTATAAATACACTCTATGGCCAAATGTATGTAAACACATAAGATATTACATTCATATCATACTATTGACTCACCGTGGCCGCGTGCCCGCTGCTTTAAAAGCCTCCACTTTTCTGTGAGGGCTTTAATACAGGCAGTCAGAACTTGGCTGTATAGAGATTTGCCCTCTATACAAGACCATTTTTTCATTAATGGGGACGATGATAATAGTATTTTTCTCTATAGTATTTACAGCAATAATAGAAAAATGTACCTTAACAAAATAAAAAATTAAATAGGCTGATTTTTCCTTTTCTTTTGGCAAACCTTGCTATCAAGTAGAAACACAATGTTACCTTCAGAAACAACCTAATTCGTTCTTCAGGGGGTCTATTGTTGTGTGTGTTGCCTGTTTACAAAAGATGAACTTAGCTTTCCGCACTGACAAGTGAAACCAGCTGGGTAATTGCTTGAAGCGTTGAAAACAGAAATGTGGTTGCATAGACTATGAGAGGTTTTTTTATCTACCTATTCAGAACCATGATAACAGGGTTCTTGCTGATCGGAGCTGGCTTGGCCCTGGCTTATCGGAGAATTAAGAAAGTGGAACCGGCTGTTCAAACCCCCCCGAGGCTGCCCGCTGGGATTGAAACGATGGGACGAGGCGCGACTTCTTAGAATGGGCTCACTGAGTGCAGCATGGTTAAGACCTTGGAGAAGTTTACGGCTGCCGTGAATACTCAGAATAAGACCTCTGAGCGAAAGTTGGATTACATCGCGGAACAGCTCACTGCAGTCGTGAGTTCTCAGAATCGGCTCTCTGAACACAAGAATGACAAGACCACGGAGCGCAAGTTTGATACCATCAAAAAGAAGCTCGCGGCTCTCCAACGGGAGATTGAGAGACCAGTGTTGGAGTGTTAAAGAACAGTTTTGAAATTCTCATGAGCTGCTCGCATAAAAGAAAAATCAACATCAACATCATAATGCGGATATCCCCTCGGTGCCAGCTGTGGGCTCAAGGCTGGAGCCGAACAAAAACTCCCTGATAACTTAGCCTGATAGGGCGAAGGACACTGTCTCAGCTGAACTATGGACACGCACACACATACACTGATAAGCACTCACACATCCCCCCCTCCCCTTCCAATGCCTTCAATGCTTGTTGCCTCCTGGGAACACGAGGCGGGTCTGGGCCCGCGCTGGAGAGACGGCACAGTGGCAGGATGGCTGCTGTGTTGCCTGGGATTACTCCTCACCCCCTACCCAACCCTGTTGCTGGTCACGTGCTCTATAATGTTGTGCTGTGGACATTTATGTGCTTTCTGTGCAGAGGAGTTTTTTTGTTTCCTGTTCTCATGCTGTCCTCCTATAGCCCAGCATGAGTAGAGGTCTCTTTTTTTCCTCTTGTACTTTCCCATTGTAGTGTATATTTCAGTGTTTTTTTCTGTAATGCAACCGTTCTCTGACTTGTATCCCCATGTGATGTCTGTGTTGTGTGTGTAAGGTCGGGGGGCGGGTTCATTCCACTGCAGGGCAACCTGCCACTGCATGTGGCGAATAAAATTTGAACTTGAACTTGATATGATGTGAAATGATATGCAGATACATAGATTTGCGTGATTTGTGTAGCAGCGAGATGGCAGGGACAGACTGGAAGCCTGGACCTCACGTACCAAAAGGGTGACAACACAGTGGCCATGTCTATCTTTTATTTACAGTCTATAGATGCTAATGGACATTTTTTTATCTTAGAGAAAATGTTCAGTTAGTGATATCTATCTATCTATCTATCTAGTGAATGGACACTTTTGTTATGAGCATGCAACTTTTAAAAAACAATGTACCATACGTTTCTCTGTATAGTTATTTTGAATATCAAGAAATATCACAACCACTGAGACTACATGTACATGCATATATAATATATTACAGCCTACAAGTGCAGTTTTTAGGCTGGGTAAGCCTTTTAAAAATTATTTATGATGTTTTATATTCAAATTCTAATCTCATAATATTCTTTGAAGCTAAATGTTGGTTGCTTGTTTAAAATAGTCCACCTGAATTATTAATACAATTTAATCTTTAGTGTTACACGCTTGTATTACCTTTTAAGTAAGTCATACTGTAACTTTTTCTGGACAGAAAGTCAACACACTTAAACCTGAAGAGATGTGGAGGGAAGGTAACAGTTCTGACTTATTGCTCCAGACTTTCAGACTGGAATTATGCAGCCATTGGGAAAAACACCTATTAGTCTACGGTAACACACTCGCCCAACTCCGGTCTCTCTGCTCATGGGTCCACTTAGTGAGTCCATGAGGACTTAAAGCTGTTTCACAATCATCAAGTGCGTTGCGATCTTTCACGGGCATCTTTTCTCTTTATTCACATATTTCTGGAGACTTTGCCATTGGGAATTACCCCTAGTTCATAGTGTTGTAACATTAATCATGGGGTTACGAAGGGAGGTCTTAGAATAAAAAGTTAACAAACAATCATAACTCTCTAAACACAGAGACAACAGCTGGTTTATTCTTTATGTTGCAGTTATTTTCAATTTGTTTTCACTTGTTGTGTAGTTTTGTAGAAAATCAAGGTTTGGATTAAAATATGCCAGGTCACAACATTAACCCTGAAAACATTAAGCTTAAGAGTATCCAGAGTGTCTGAACCGAAGTCTCATTATGGCTCCAATAACAATAATTATGGTTAAAAATAATAATTATTTTTAGGGTGGTAAGATAAAATTCTGGCGTGATTAAACGATGCCTAAAAATCACCTTTTGGATCTTGGCTCTGTGGAGGGCAGTGAGTTTAACATACCAAACTCATAAAAAGAAGGCCTGGTTCTTCTCCTTTTCTTTCCTTTTCACTCTCTCCCACTCGTCCTTCTTCTTTCTCTCGTCAGGTGGTGAGAAGGGCAGGCTTCAGTCACAGGAGGCACCTCGCTGTATACAAGGAACGGCTTGACACTCCATTCTCCACAAGATCGCTGTGACCAGTCGTGGTGGTAATCGGGCTCGTTAAAGTTTGCTCCTTGTACCTTCCTGTCAGCTTTTGACATTGCTTTTCTCACCTGGGAAACAACTAAAGGATCTTCTAACCTCCAGACGTTCCTGTTTGTGGATAAAACTCACCTGTTGCTCGTCGTCACCGTTACCTGCAAACTGATGGAAAGAATTCATTACTCGTTTTCTCCAGTCTGGCAGCGTTCCTGAAAAGAGACTTAACTGTTTCGCAGTCGCCTGCTCCTAAGCTCCAGCTCCTGAAAAACTTATTTTATATTATAAAAACAACTGGTCATTAGGGGTTAGGGTCTTTGCTATTATGGCAAATACCTTATATCACTCAGTAGTTTTATGAAAACATTCAAAAAGGCTTTTCCCAAACAGCTAAAAAGTTAGTTTAATAACAGCATTTCTCCAGAAACTTTGAGACTCATTATAGTTTAGCTTGAATGCCAGCATTCATTGTTAGGAATAAGCAATGTGCCCCTGTTTTCTAAGGTAGAAAGTAAGGATGGGTGTGTAGAACTTCTGACATCTAAACATAACTTTGGCATGAGCTGGAGGTTTGCATCCAATCACAGACCTGCAAGCATCACTGTTAGAATATATTTCTATCAACTATAATATAAAATCTATAGTTTATTTATTTGCCATTCAAATGATGTTTCATTTCAACAATTCTGTAGGTCAAACTTTCCAGTGTAGAGTAACAATGACTCTGTCCTTGCTTTTAAAGTTACTGTTTTAGTCTTTTTTCATAATTTCTACCCACGCAACACCGCCATCACTATTTGCTGCCAGTTACGGCTCTAAATCAATAACCTCAACTGCCTTTAAATGCCTCTCAATCTAAAGGACCGTGCAGAAAAGCTAAATAAAAGCCAAACAAAGAATGTTGGTTTATGTAACATCGAAATGTGAGAAAGGACGGCATCAAGGAACAAAAAAAAAAAAGAGGAGATTTTGCCATGGAAACAAGCTCATGTCAAGCAGTCTCATTTTTTTCCCCAAGTACAGACCTAGCATTACTGTTTTCAAAGTAATGCTGCTTCAATACTGTGGTATGTAGCCTACATACTGCGTTTCATCTGGTATAAAAAATTCAGAACATGCGTTATATCACCACCAGACCCACAGAGACATGAATATCAAAGCACATTCTCTTGGTTTTGTTTCATAACATCCATACAATTCTCTTTCTACCTCTCCTTTGCTACCCGGCCGCTCACTGACACAACATATGTCTGCAGATTCTGCACATGGACCCTGCACTCCCATAAAAAACAAACACTAGTCAGTGTTGAAACAATGGCGTCAGATGAGCACTCACTCCTCCTCTTTTCCCCTTCAACTCCTCCCAGCTTGCAAATGAACACAGTTGCCTCGTATGAGATGCTGCTAACTCAAAGACCATCGCTGCCGTAGCCAAGACAACACAGCATATGATATATTCCCTCCTGATATTAAAAACAAGTGGGATGAGCAGAGGGTTCGTCTGGGCTCTCTTATCTGACTTCTGAGAACCTTCCTCTTCCACCTACCCTGCATCCCCGATGCTCCCTCTTGCCTCTCTTCTTCTTCCTGCTCTCGTGATCATCGCAGTGATAACGCCGAGTGATGAAGGGGGAGGTATGAATTCTGGAGGGATAACGATGTGTGCTAAAGTCACCCAACTCACCCATCCGTAGTCCCCCCCAGATGCTGTTCTTAGATCGACATATTTGATATACACAGTTATTTCTTTTTTCTTGGGCACAACAGGCAGTGAAAGATACATGATTATTATCTGACTATAGCCAGTTTATATCGTATTTTCTCATATACAATCAATACCTACATGTATATGTGTGGAATTTCTTTATTTACACTACATCTACAGTGCTATAAAAATGATTTCCTCCCTTCCTGACTTGTCACACTAACATGATTTAGGTCATCAAACAAATGTTAATACTGTCCAGAGATAACCTGTGTAAATACAAAATCTAGTTTTTAAATAATGATTTCAGGTTTTAAGACATAAAGCTATCCAAACCTATCCTGTGTGTAAAAGTAATTGTTCCCTGTGCCACCCTTGAAAGCAAGAACTGTGATAAAGTGTTTGAGATAACCGCAATGAGTCTTTTATATCACAGTGGAGGAATTTTGGCCGAAAGCGCTCTGCAGAATTGTTTTAATATAGCAGTACTGGAGGGTTTTCAGACATGAACAGCCTGTTTAAGGTCATGCCAAAGCATCTCAATCAGACGTTGACTAGGTCACTCCAAAACCTTCATTTTGGGTTTTTGTTCTTTTTTCTTTTTGAGCCATTCAGAGATGGATTGCTGTCGGGGTTTGATCACTATCTCTTGTCTGTTTACAAACTATTTTTCCAAAGGTCTTGGGAATGATCAAAATGTTTTTGGCAAATGTGAGATGTGCCTTGTGTGTTCTCTTTAGTCACAAATGGTTTTCCTCTGAACTCTCCCAAGGAAGACATTTTTGCTCAGTCTTTTTCTTATTGCATGAACACTCACCTTAACTGTGACATGTGAGGCCTGCAGTTCTTTAGATGTTGTTCTTCTTGGTTCTTCTGCAGCCTCTTGGATGAGTCATTGTTCCAACCTTTCTGTGGAGGATTTGTGTATAATGGCTCTCTCTGTGGTTTGCTGGGAGAACCACACGGTCCCAAAGCCTTAGAAGTCCTGAAACCTCAGAGATACCTTTGTAACCCTTTCAAGACTGGCAGATTTCAATGACTTCTCAGCTATTCTTCAGATTGTGACATGATGTGTTGCTTTTTGAGATCTTTTAACCTGTCATGGTCCGTGGTCCTGTGTCTGTGGAATGCGTGATGCTCGGGTAGCCACACCCCCGGGCTGGGCCATCACCAGCACACCTGCTCTCCATCCCGGTGATTACACGGAGATCCACTTAATCCGGCGCTGACGGATGCTCCACGCCAGTCCGTAGTCATCCCCACAGTGGTAACCAGACTTCCACGAAAAGTGTGCATTCTCTTCTGCTTGGAACTTTGTTTAACCTGCCTACTTCTGTCCAGGTTTCTACTCGGCGTCTGCTACCTGCCTGTCCTCCGGCTCAACTGGATCTCGCGGTGCTCACCTGGCCCACTTGCCATTCCACGGACTTCCTGCCCCCACGGACTGCCACACTTCCCTCCCGAGCTCCCACGGTTCCGTTCTATCGTAAGCCCCTACTCTAACTCAGTCCTGATATGTTCTCCCCGCTTCCTGGCTCCCTAGTAATCATCTCCCCTTTCTATTGCAGCCCCCCGCCGTCCCGATCCCGGCTTCCTCGTGTCATTGTTTCCCCGGATTTTTAGTTTCTGTTTTGCTCTCTACTTTCCCCGGGTCGCCTTTCGTTGTTTTATTAAAGTGTCTTTTTGTTAGCTCGGAGTCTGCGCCTGGATCCTTTCGTGCCCGCGCACCACGGCGCATGACATTAACCGACTTCATTTTGTCAGGCAGGTCCGACTGAAGTGATTTCTTGATTCAACAGGTTTAAATCAGGCCTGGGCGTGACTGGTGAAACTGAACTCAGATAAAAAAAAAAAAAAAGGTTAATCACGGTTAATTTATGATTTTAAAAATGGGGCAGGTTACTTTTTCAAGTTGCTATTTCCTCTATAAATAAAATGTTTTTTCAAAAACCACATTTTTATTCATTCTGATTATCTTTGTCTAATATAATATAAAAACACCACCCACAAAGAAAGAAAGGGAAAAAAAACAACAACCACGAAATCAAGAAGAGGGCAAATACTTTTTCACTGCACTGTATTTACAAATGGTAAATTTGTAAATACAGTGGTAACGTTAAGGAAAGCTTGATGATCTCGGCCTACACTACAATTAAGTTAAAATACCTTAACTTAAAGGTAAGGTAAGAAAAACAAGAGTGACCTAATACAGAGAGTAGAAGTAGAAGACTTCCATCAGCTTGTGTGTTGGTCCTTTTAACATGTAGGTGAAAGTTTTCTTTAATTCCGTTAAGACACACCATAGACATGGACATGCGTACTCTGTCAAGATGCCAGATTTCTTTAGCTGTGCAACATGTTATCTGGCTGTAGATGGGAACGCTGTTGTGTCTAACAGCTCAGACTTATATCATCCTGACTTCCAAATGTTGTTTCATCAGTGACTGGTAATTTAATCAGTGAGGGTCACATTTTTCTAACCCCCTGAACCAGACAACGAGACAGCTCACTCTTTGCAGCAGTGTCTATTGCTGATAAACTTCCATCCTTATGATCTCGAGCAATCAATAGTCATTCCGTGTCTTCCGGTGACTGTTGTATATCTACTTTACATACGTAACTGCAAGCAGGAGGAGAAGCACGGCATCTAAAGGAAATCGTGAGGCTCAGAGGACCAAGATCATTTTGACATTGCAAGCCAAGTGACACAGATTTTATAAACTTGGGCATCTAGTTTGCATGTAGACTACTCGACTGAGTACCTGCTGAGTCCCTGATTTGTTCCCATGGTATGTCAGGGAATCATAGCCACCCTAAATTTGTGACTCTATCAGAATTTGGTTCGGCTGTCTTTGATTACAAAAATATGACAATGGCCAGCGGAACTTCTCTCACTTAATTTAGTTTAATAATACACACATAAAAAATACTGTATTGTTGCATCTTTCTTTGCTTCATCTGCTGCTTGCACCAGTAAAAGAGAGTTGCAGGACATATGCCAAAACAGTACAGCGAGTCCCACATAACGGAAAATGTCTCTTTAAAATTTGGTTAAATTGACTAACAGCCACAAAGCATGGTAGCAAATCGCTACCACCACCAGGTCAATCTGGGAATGAATGAGCTAGTATAATGACTCCTGTTGATAACAGGCAATTTTCAGACCACCTCATGCAGCTATCTGTACCAAAATCTGTCTTTTTTTTTCCAAATGCATATTGATTTAAAAAGAAAATGTACAAAAAAAGCTTATTCACTGTGATACAATAGCTGATGTTTTTGTGACTGTATCTCAGCAAATGCAATTCCTTTTTCTTTTGCCACACAGGCTGTTTACATGCATGCAACAAACTGGAATCAGATGGCAATCAGGACGCTCATCTCTCAGCCTACAGATTCAAAGCTTAACCTAATTAATTGTCTAATTTAATAACTTTCAGTTTGAACGTTGGATTTATTCAAAATTGTCCATAAATCAAGCATTAGTTCAAGCAGGTCAAAGTAAACCTTAACACCAGTCAGATCAGCTGTTTGCAGCTTCTTCTTTTTCTTCCTCCAGCTGCTCCTTTTACGGCTCACCACACCAGATCAACGCAACCTATTCTCTGCATCCTCCTGTGCCACACCAATCCTCTTCATGTTCTTCTTCACTACATTCATGAATTTTCTCTGTCCTCTTTCTCTTTTCCACTTGCTTATCAGCTCAATCTTCATCATCCATTGTCCAATATATGCACCATAACCTCCTCTGCACATGTCCAAGCCATCTCAGCCTGGCCTGTCAACCCTTTTCTCCAAACTGCTCAACCTGAGCTGTCTGTCTGATAAACCCATTTCTAACCCTGTCCATCCTGGTTACTCCTAATGAGAATCTGAGCATCTTCATCTCCTCTACCTCCAGCTTGGCCTCCTGTGTTCTGTCAGTGCCACCATCTTCAGTCCGTACTTCATAGCAGGTCTCACTACCGTCTTGTAATCCTTCCCTTTCACTCTTACTGCTATCCTTCTGTCACATATCATGGGTATCTCTTATAAGGAAGCTGTTCTTTTTTCTTTTTTTACTGGTTTAGTACCTCACCTCACCCTGATCTGAGGGCCTTCTTTGTGCTGAATCTGGCTTGATCATTACTGCGGGCCTTGCTGCTTCTCTCTGACACCTGCATTCAAGGAAATCACATAAAAGTGTGGGGAGGTCCGGAAGAGAGTCATGCCACCAAATATAAACTACTCTAGATGGAAATAGAAGTCTTCTTCTGGCTATAATGGTTCTGACTGAAAGACAATTTTCTTACTCTTTATTATTAACAGCAAAAACAGTAAAAAAAAAAAAAAAAAGGTTTTAACATTATTTTTTATTGCATTTTATTTCATAAAATTTATGATGCAAAAACACTTCCATTTCCGTAGAGATGCAAAATTAGTTATTATACACCCAGGCTGTTGCAATCACACAGGAGCCTCACAAACACTAAAGAGACAAATTGGAAAATTATGTAATATTACGTTGTGTGAAAACACTCTGAAGCACCAAACAGAAATCTTAAATCAGGAAGTCACATGACTCCTGTGAGAAGTTTATCTCCGACTCGTTATTTTACTTTAATTTTAACATAACAGGACAAATCTTTACTCCATCTACAAATAACACACATTTGAATGAATCAAAGCCATAGACAGAAAGCCCTTCACTGCTTAACCCCAAACACACGTGCACAACGCCGCTCACACAAACACACTGATGCACATTCACTTCCCAGCAGCCAGTTGTTCCCTATTTTGCATAAACCAATATTGTAATGGATAGAAAGCAATTCCCTGATGAACATTGGTATGAATAATTTAAAATAATCTCGCCGAAAACGATCACAAACTTTTAAACTCGCTCCAATCACACACACGAAAAGTCCATAAAGAAATGTAATGGCAGTCAATAGATGTAATGTTGCGGAATCATTGTACAAATGAGATGAGTTGCTTGCATTTATATCCACTTGAATTCAACGAGACCTGAGACTGAGCTGGTTTGATTTTTGCTGTGATAGATGGCTGTGGAGCCTGCTAAGCTACTCAGTGAGCTCAGTACTCTACACTGTGGGTTGTAACAGTTGAAAGGTGCCTTTGTTTTGGAAAATAACTTCCTCTTATCCCTCAGGGCTGAGATAAGATAGACATGTATATGTATTGATAATGACTGTAGATAAAGATGTAGATAAATAGTTTAGCATGGGCCTTTCAAGCTCTGGTTGAAAGGAATACTACATACCTATATAGTCACTGTCAGGTTGTTGGTGGTTTTGTTTCTTACTACGGTGCCGTAAATTATGATGCCATGCAATGCTGAATGGTAAACAGCGAGGAGATAACATTATCTCTTTAAAGATTTTCTCAATTTTTGGCAAATCACTGTATTAAAAGCACAGTTAGAAATGGCTGTTAGGTACATCTTGATAGTACCAGGCTAGACCACCTCTTGTCATCAGAACTGCCTTAATTCTTTGTGGCATAGATTCAACAGGGTGCTGGAAACATTCCTCAGAGAGAAAGAGAGGAGAGACTGCACATCCACCATGTGAATCTCCCAAAGCTGCTCTGTTGGATTGAGATGTGGTGATTGCCCATTGATCATTTGAGTATCTTGAACTCACTGTCATGTTCAAGAAACTAGAACTGTGTGACATGGACAGTCTTTTGCTGGAAGCAGCTGCCAGAGGATGAATACACTGTAGTATGAATATAAACGAATGGAAATTGTCAGCAACAATACTCAGGTAGGCTGTGGTGTTTAAACGATGCTCATTTTGTACTAATTGTAACACAATTACACCACCAACAGCAGCCTGAACCATTGAAAAGGTAGGATGGATCCATGTTTTCATGTTATTTACGCCAAATGTTGCCCCCCTTAACTGAATAGTGCAGCAGAAATTAAGTCAGCAGTTAATGTTGTTCTGATCTTCTATTGTCCAGTTGTGGTGAACTTGTGTAAAAATAGTCACATTTTCCTGCTATTAGCTGACAGGAGAGCCACTTGGTGTGGTCTTCTGTTGCTGATTCAACCCATCTGATTTGTTCAGAGTGATGTGAGTTCAGAGATGCTCTTCTGCATACTTTGGCTGTAACAAGCGGTTACTTTCCTATCAGACTGAAGCAGTCTGGACATTCTCCTCTGACTGCTCATATCAACAAGGCATTTTAACCCGGTGAACTGCTGCTCACTGGATATTTTATCTTTTTGGACCATTCTCTATAAACCCAAGATATGGTTGGGATGGAAAATCGCTAATACTCAGACAAGCCTGTCTGACCCTTCAACCATGCCACTATCAAAGTCAGTTAAAAATTGGACCAGTTCATTTGACCAGTAAAAGCATAATCATTAAAAATTACGCTTTTACTGGGGTTCAAATATCTCGAGGTCTTGTTCGAGAGTGATGGGAGAACGGAGCTGGAGATCGACAGACGGATTGGTGCTGCGGCTGCAGTGATGCGGACGTCCGTCAAGGTGAAGGGAGAGCTGAGTGTAAAAGCAAAGCTCTCAATTTACTGGTCGATCTACGCCCCTATCCTCACCCATGGCCATGAGCTGTGGGTAGTGACCGAAAGAACGAGATCGCGGATACAAGCGGCGGAAATGAGCTTCCTCCGAAGGAGGGGCTCAGAGTAGAGCCGCTGCTCCTCCACATCGAAAGGAGACAGCTGAGGTGGTTCGGGCATCTGATAAAGATGCCTCCTGGGGCCTCCTGGTTGAGGTGTATGTCCCACCTGGAGGAGGCCCCGGGGCAGACCCAGGACACGCTGGAGAGATTATATCTCTCGGCTGGCCTGGGAACATCTTGGTGTTCCCCTGGATAAGCTAGAGGAGGTGGCTGGGGATAGGAAGGTCTGGGCTTCTCTGCTTAGGCTGCTGCCCCCGCGACCCGGCCGCGGATAAAGCGGAAGAAGATGGATGTATGGATGGATTAAAAATCCAGTTTTCCACAAACCACTCCCTACAGTGTAAGGACCCCAGACCTGATTTCTTCTTCATAATAAAGAGCACTCTGATTGTTGAAGGGCTCTAAAAACACAAGCCGTATTATTACAATCTGGCCAACAAGAAATTATACATCCACCTCCAGAGGTGTGGACTCGAGTCACATGACTTGGACTCGAGTCAGACTCGAGTCATTAATTTTATGACTTTAGACTTGACTTGAAAAAATGTTCTAAGACTTATGACTTGACTTGGACTTTTACACCAATGACTTGGGACTTGAATTGGACTTGAACCGGTTTACTTGAAAAGACTTGATATTTTACCCCAAATATAAAATTTAACATGCATATTATATGGAGATTGAAAATGTGACGTCATTCACGGGTAGAACCGCAAAGGATTCTGGGAACTCGTGGCAAGCGGTACTAGCGCACGCAGGCTTTCAATTAAAATCAGTCACACAGCGATAAAAAGAAACACAAAAATGTCAAGAAGCTGTTGTATTATTAACTGCAATAGCCGGTCGCATGACAGCCACGGGAAGCCAACGGGTAAAGAGATCGGTTGTTATCGGATTACGTCGTTGAAGAGAAATTGTTCGAGCCATGTTTCCGAAGTAACAAAGAGGCGACTGGATTGCAGCCATTCAAAGATCAAATATAACATCCTAGAACCCTCCAGCTCACAGGTTAGTCTGCTCCAAGCATTTACACAAAGGTCAGTCTGCTGTTGTAGTTAATGCGTCATTTTTCTTAACATAATTGGTGATATAGGTTACAAGCAAGTCTGGCGCTGAACAGAAATTGTCGCGCTATGCTCCTTTATTTATTGTGCATAAATAGTGAATTGTCCTGACACAATATTGCGTTTCGCTTCTGTTATTATGGTACACTGACAAAAACACATACTTTTATTCACAGGATAAAACAGGTTTTTTGTATCACTAATTGCCCAGTACGATTACAGCATACAGTATTATTGTCACTGCTACATTTCTGTGATGCTACCAGAAATTATTTCCACTACTAATTAATTACCGTTGAGCTCAAAGGTTATATTAATAAACGGTTAACGAATGTGTATTTATGAAGACGATTTGTGAGACTGGTAAACTTATGATACGTACGATGGTCTTTCGTTCTACACAGTGCATTTCAAGGTCCTGCACCCATCCGTCGGTAAACTGTACCTGGGCTTGTTGCAGTGACCTGAAGTTACTAAACTTCATGAGTGTATGCACTCACTCCAAGAACCGTATGATTATAAATATGCATATAAATATGCTAAGATGAGATAGCTGACTTCATCTAACTAGCAAATGTTTTCCAGGCTACGTTGGTGATACAGTTTTTTTTAATGTGTATGATATTTTTATCATGCGATTTTAAAGCTGGTCCTACAACCGAAAATTATTCTTGGAGCTAAGTTTAATTGAGCTGCATTTTAAAGAGGTGCAATTTCACAATTTGTGTATATTTTCTAAGTTCACTATTTTGTATGTGTTGAGAAAAACACAGATTTTAAAATTACATGGTCTAATATTTACATTTAGCATATAACTGCAACATTATTTTTTCGTTTGTTTTTTTTAAAGACTCGAAAGGACTTGAAATTCAAAGTTTCAGACTTGTGACTTGACTCGGACTTTTACACCAGTGACTTGAGACTCGACTCTGACTTGCCTGACATTACTTGAGACTTGACTTGAGGATAAAGACTTGAGACTTACTTGAGACTTGCAAAACAATGACTTGGTCCCACCTCTGTCCACCTCTTTCAAAAGCATCATCCAGCCCTTTTTTTGACTGGCTGCCCTGCTGCACAGTGGGCTAGTCCCCTTGGACACAATGGAGGTCACATTTGGAAGAGGACAGTACATCAGCTGGACGCTAATCGGCTGACTCACCTTCACGATGCTCCCTTTTGGGATGGGCCAGAGGACTAACGAAGGGGAAAGGCAGAGGGAAATCAGACTGTGAGCGATTAGGTTAATGAAAGAGGAAAATAGAGTGAAAGGACAGGGAAAGGTGGCCCTAAGGCAAATAAGTTTAGAGGAGAGTTGAACCAATTGCACTGACAGCCTCAGAGCACTGCATCGAGACACTGAGTGGCAGCGAAGAAATAAGAGCAAAGATACACTGTCAGTGGGTGAAAGAAACACTTTAAACGTCCTATTTTAGAAACTTCCAGTTATATCAACGGCTGGAAGGTTAATGAAAGCAATGCTGTCACACAAAAGTTTTACAGCACTCTGCTTTAAAAGGTGTAATCTAACTAAAAATCTCCAACAAAGTCTTCTTTTGAAGCTGAGCTTGGAAGAATTTTATGTTGAAATGCAACTCTTGTTGCCAAAACCCTGAAACAGAGGCAAGCATTCAAACATGCTTTCTGATATTGACTGTAATCACCATGTGAAAATATTGAGCTATTCTCATCATCTCCTTTCAAATTCTCCATTAAGTATAAATATTATTAGCAAAATGTCCTTCAAATGACTCTGTGACTCGTTTTAATCAAGATAGTTTTTTAAATAAATGAATATGGAGGGCCTATGGAGGTCCAAAACTGGCAAAACAAACAAATCAGCAAAATACAAGAACAACAAAAAAACAATAGAAGTGCAGAAGCATAGAACACATAATTTTTTTTTTTTTTAAAGTGCTTCATGAAAAGAATCTCAAGTGACATTGAAAGTAATTATAGTAGATACTGTAAGGTTTTAACAAAATAACATGATGCTGAATGAAAAAAACGACACTCAACTATGTAATACAGTATATAATAAAAAAATAAAAAAATTCCTTCAAACACTGCCATTAGAATAAAGTAGAGATCCAAGTACCACATCAATATACAGTAAATTAACCATTAATACTAATACTACTACTACTGATAAATAAATAAATAAATAAATAAATAAATAAATAAATATAACCATGGCAGCCATCTATTTCTGTTACTGGCAGTTATAAAAATCAGCTGTTGATGTGATCTCTTCAGGTATTGATAATCACGTTGGCATTAACTGGCGACTACAGTAACTACTGATTATCTTGATGAAGGAACTGTGACACATACATGCATGTACGGTGGTCCCTTGTTTATCGCGGGAGTTACGTTCCAAAAATAACCTGTGATAGGTGAAATCCACAAAGTAGCTAACTTTTTATAATTATTATAGATGTTTTAAGGCTGTAAAACCCGTCACTACACACTTTATACACTTCTCTCAGACAAGCATGAACATTTTCACACTTTTCCCTCTTGTTTAAACGCTCTCAAAGTTCAAACCTTTGCAGACAAAAAAAAAATCAGTATTACAGAATGAAACCAAAGGCACCCGCAGATGCCTCTGACAGTGCAAAGCGTTTTGTCAACATTGTTGTGTTTGTTGGTGAGAAAACTTACAAACATACAGGACAGCATTTCAGAGTCACACTGCTAACGATCAAAGATTTATGCAAATTTGACAAGCTGAACGCATTCTGTACTGTACAGGAGATGCGGCACGAGATTGACTGACAATGGTCTAGAGCCAATCAGGAAGCAGAACACAATGCAAACTTGCACACACAAAAACAAATCTGCAAAACAGCGAGGCCCCGAAAAGTGAACCGCATTATAGCGAGGGGCCACTGTATAGGTTGTTTTGGTATGACTACATGTTCAGGTAATAGCAATTTCACTCTGACCTGTGTCTTTACCACAAAGGAGTGTAGCTTGATGGAAACTGAATTTTAAAAAGGTTCCAGACTCTCAGCGGCAATTTACATGTAATTTCAGGGCTAATGAGAAGTGACAGTAATCATTATCTAAATTTGCACCTTTGCATGATTGTGTGAGTTTGGCCTGAGGACATGCTAATGGACATTGCGGTCTCTGTGTATTTTTCTTTTTAATGTGTCTGTTTCAAGATCTTGCCTGTTTGTGGAAGTGAATGTTGAAGCGAAAGAATTGTACATGTGGATTTGGAGACTGTTTGTATTAAAGTGTTTCTTAGACACTAAAACAGAAAAAATCAATAAATGCTTAATATAAATCCTTGATCGTTTAACAAAAAAGATGTGTTAGCCTGTTTCTTGTAATTTTTTGTGTAGAATATGTAAAAGGTGAAGACAAAATCAAACACAGAAAAATTAAGAAAGCGACTACAAAGCAAACTTTCTGCTTAGCATGATCTGCATGAATGAATGACTGAATTCAACGCGTCAGTGGATGAAAGAAACACCCACTGACATGTATTGAAATCTCCAATTCACGCATGAAACAAAAAAAAAAAAACCCAAACACAAAACGCTTTCTGAAAGTCTTTCAAAGTTATTTCTTTGTTCATTGGCTGTTCTTTCACTCAGTTTCATTCCAGTCCTTGTACCTGACCATTTTCATAGGAATACTTTTTGCGTCTTTATACTTATAACCATCAAGAGGCACCTAACTCAAGGAATGAACCAGCATTGTGTCTACATGTAAGAGAGAACTTTGGAAAGAAAACGTGAATACAAATTAAATTTGTATTCAATTTACAGCACTTTGCTACTTTGTCACAAAAACATCCTATTTATCTGTTTATTGTTGAGCTCACAAAAAATGCCAAAGATAACACAGTTTGACAGACATTAAATAGTAATTTTTTGCACCAACAAGGTGATTCTCAAAGAGCAACTAGCTGCATTTCAGCTGAGGGTGATGGAGATCTTGTCAAAATTGATGGAATTATGAACACAGAAAAGTACCATTGCATTTTAATGTACCATGCATACTGTCTGGAAAACACCTGATTGGCAGTGGCTTCGTTTGTCAGCACGACAATGATCACAAACACACTGCTAATGCAGCAAAAGCATGCTTGGATAGAAAAAATCCCTCACAGGGGAACAGTCATGGATTGGCCTCGCCAAAGCCCGGGCTTCTGCGTTACTGAAGCAGTTTGGGATCACTTTGACAGACAATGAAATATCCAAAAAATAGGTTTAAATGTCCTTCAAGAAGCCTGGAGAACTATTCCTCATGACTGCTCAAAGAGTTCAGGCTGTGTTGAAGAATAAAGATGCTCATATCAAATATTGAAGTTCGAAATACTTTTTTTTAATGCATTCACCTTGTCCAGTTGAAAAAATATAAGTACAGACCTCTGATGAGCACACCTGCACTATTTGAACGACTATCTTTCTCTCTGTTTTGTCTGTGTGCTTTATGTTTGTCGATTTCTATCGATTTCTTTCTCACTCTCAGCATAAAAACATTAGCTAGGAGATCTATACCCAACTTGTAATGTGGTAAACAGGTGGTGAAGTCTACAAATGTATTGAGTGCATATAATATTTATCTCTATGCCCTCTCTGTGCCTCTACCAGGGGTGCAACCATTTACCTGCCACTTAAATTTGCCATATTCATTTTAGGAATTCGGGAGCTTTTCTTTGAATATGTGATAGAATTTCTTGTTTCTGTCACATCCTGTTTGTTTTTACACAGTGGATAAAAGCTTCCCACTAGGTGTCCAGAAAAGGACAATTCAGTTTGAATCCTGTGTAGGTGATGGGGTGCGTTTGATTGCCACTCTTGTCACCTTTGCTGGAGGCTCAGAAGCACTGTTGGGATTGGGGCTGTCACTGTGCTGGAGAAGCATTTATTTTGGTGATACACTCCCAGCATTTATCCACATGCACCAATTTTTCTGAGGGGCTACTCCCCCAACACCACCACCCCTACACAGAATTATATTGGGCTCCTCAGGATATCCCAGAATTCAGCTGTGAGAGTAAACAAAACAAAAGCATGGCTCAATTTTCCTCTGTGTGCTAATGTGTTCTGCAGAGAAACAAACAAGAAAATACCTCTGGAACAAGAGGAGCCATACACTGGCAGATGTGCTTATTGATTTTAAGAAATCTCTTCCTGTAGAATGTGCGGCACGTTTAAGAACCTGCAGGAACAAAACCTCTGAAATCCTCTCTCCACCCACCACCAGCATCTCCCTTCTCAGCAAGACCAAGAAAAAAAAAAGGACAACTAAACAAGCGCTGCTGCAATAAATCCCAAAGGATGTGAAACCATTTGGACTGGAAAATGTGCACAAGCTGTAAACAAATGGCCTCAGTGAGCTCAAAAATTCACCTCACGCTTCAGAGCTGACCTGGCTCTGACCTAGGCTCCCCATCTCCTCATAACCCACTCGCAAACACTTCCCCCTGTTGTCCCGGAGATGGCAAATTGTCTCAGCAATGGCCTTTTGATCAGTGAAGAAAAACACAGGTGTTCACAAGCCAAACGGAACGTGCTTTGGTCGGGGTTAAAGGTGACGGCCAACGGCGAGGCGCTTGCTGGTTAATGTCAAAGATGTTGATTTGATCCCAGCTGTGGGTGCGTGGGCATTTGTGTATGATGAGAGAGAAAGAGAGTGAATTATGTTTTGATAGAGACAGAGAGAAAGAGAAAGAGTGGCAGGAAAATTGAAAGAGTAAAGAAGAGAGGAAGTAGAGTCTCACTCTTGCTTTTCCTTCTTAAATTCCCCTTTTCCTTATTTGTCTGCCACAGAGGGGCAGTAAAGTGAACCACTGCCAGTCACTCCCCCTCCAGCAGCCTCTCAGTGCACCTTCACAATAGTGTGAAATATAATTGGACACCTGCACTCACGGAGCAACCAAAAATAGCTCTCTGTGTTTGCACTAGAGCTCAGAGGAGAGTGCGTAGTGCAGCCAGAGTATCATTGTTACCCTTTGTTAGACTGTTGGGGTGTTTCATTACTCTAGTCTGATTGCCCAGCCCCCCCCCCCCATGTTTTGAAGGTAAAATTGGCATTTCAAGAGCTTTTCTGTGTCTTTGTAAATTCTCAAGCACATCAGACTGCTTGGCCTGAATCTGGTTTTAGCGCAGCTCATTCAGGAGGAATTTTCAGTACAATACAAGGATTAATGTGTTTTTTTTTAAGTGAGAGAGCCTGCCATGGTGTGCAGCCTTCCTCCCACTCACTTTAAAAACAAAAAAATATACCATTTCCCCCTTCTTCCATCCTTGATTTTAAATGATCCCTAGTTTTTTCTCGTGGTGAACCATGCCTTTCAATAATCAAAATCCATCTAAGCACTCTCAAAGGGAGGAGGAAAAGAGGAAGACTTTATCTTTTGAGAAGTCAGGCAGTGTGTGCTGAAGGCAGCAAAGTAAAGGGTTGCCGAATGTGTCCACACGCCCCACTATTTACAGTTCTATCCTGATCAATACGCACTCCAGGCACCGAAAACCTCACTGAACCAGATCTACATCTACACCTCTTACCCCGGGGACCTGGAGATGGCCCTCAGCACACAATTAAAATTTCACACTTGACTGCCTTCCACAGACTGTCAATATTAGGAAAATAAATAACAGCTAAGTTTAAAGCAAACATAAAGTTAAAGGGGACTAATAAATAAGTTGTAGAAGTAATGCATACAAGAAAAAGGTAGAAATGTTTGTAGAAATGCTATAAGTCTGCAGTGTGTTCTGTGAAGCCTGGTGTTGTTTCACCGCGTGTAGCAGAATTCCTTCACCCTCCTATGAATGCATGCACCAACTTAAAAAAAAAAAAAAATCATTAGATTCTACTAAAATAGCATTTCATGATTCACAAAATTAAAAATAATCCCTTTTCATCTTAGCCTTGCTGCAGCCCTCTGACCATCTGTCTAAAACAAGTTGCATTAGCTCCCTTCTGCCATCTCTTTAAATCAACTTTCTTGTGATTGGCCGCCCTTTGCAAACAGCAGGTTTGACAGCGGGTGGGTCTTCTGTCCTCGAAGCCAAAGCTGTGTGTCTGAGATGATGACTCTTATCAACATCATACAGGGCCAAGAGCAGAAAAAGCTCTCTAATATTGAGTTTCTACAGCAGCCTGAAGCCTGAGCGTTTGCTAAGATTGCTCACATATAGACTGACTTCATGATTTGAAACTTTGCCCTTTGGTGACTTGATAATTCACCACAACTGCAAATAACAGCGCATCTATTAACTGAGTGTGAGCACTGCTATAAAAGCAGAGATTTTGGTAGGTTGCTGGCCTGGAGCTTTTAGGTGTTAATGCCATGCCACGCCACAATCTTATTCACATCTTCTCCTTTTTATTATTATTATTATTATTAATAGTATTATCTTTCATGTCTTCATTGTCAGTGTATCTGTTGTCTTCCCTTGTTCGCTCCTCACAGCCTCTTTGTATATATTCTGCATTTGCTGTTCACTTCCCAGTGGTCAGCCTTAGACCCCAGTTACACAGGCCTAGGTTGGCGACCACCTGGAGACCACCAGTCGTTCAAGGAAAATGAGTATTCCCAGATAAACTGTGAAATCAACTGCTAAAGCCCCAGGCATGCAGGATTAGAGACCAGTCGGTGACTCAGCTGAGTCCTTATCTCACAATTTATAACAAAACTAACTTCAAGGAAGGCAAAATAGAAGTTGGAGTAAGATGTGTCACGCTGAAGAGGCAAGTCGGCATGTTAAAGGTGAGGGAGAAAGAAGCCAAGAGGACTGACTGAGCTGCAGGAGTTGGAGTGTGGAGATCACGGTGATACCATCAATGTCTTTCTAGGATCCTGAAGTAATTGAAGTCAAATGCTGACTATAAATGTCAAAAAGAGAGGGGAGGTGAGCTGCTGGCCTGTTGCAGTTTCACAGTTTGCTGAATTTCTCTTGAAATTCCTCTCTTGGTACTTTTTACTGTCACTGATTGATTTTTCTTTCTATACTCTATCTATTTTTTAAATATCTTTTTTTTTCTGTACTAAAACTTATTTCTGTGAAATACTATTTTTAGCTGCCTCTCTCTGTGGCTGTCTCTCTGTTCCCTCTGGTTTGGAGTCGCTAGAATTTCACTTAAATGGCCTGAAACCAGAATGAAAACACATAGATGATAAGTCAAACACATCAGTTTTACTTTTCTCACATGAGGTATTTGTGTTCTTCTCTGTGTTGCTCTTAGTGGTTAAAAAGCTGTATATTTGATATTACATTCAAATACTTCTAGAAGTCATGTAAAAAGACTGTAGGAATTAAGAGGGCAAATAGTTCTCAATTAACTGATCATCAGCAAATAAAAGCAGCTGTTTTAACAGTTTTCAGGTTTGGGGCGTTCAGGTGTGTGTTAACAAAATGCCACAGTCCTCCCAGGAGTGGACATCCAAGCAAATTCACCCAAAGGTCAGACTGTGCAATACTCAGAGAAATTACAGCAAACCCAGCAGCTACATCTCAGTTAGCACATTAAATATTTAAGTTCATGATAGTACAATTAGACAAAGACTGAACAAGTATGTCCTGTTTGGAAAACTTCACAGGAGAAAGCTTTTTATTTTTAAGAAGAACATTACAGCACAGCTTAGGTTTGCAAAGTTTGATATGAACAAACCACAAAATTTCCAGAACAATATCTTTTGGACAGACAAGACCAAAGTGTAAATTTGCACTTCACAATTTTTGATGAGCAGCAAACACAGCACAAACACAAACTGTCAAGTACAGTGGCGAATGGGGGACCTGGGCACCTTGCAGTCACTGAGTCAGCCGTGAACTCCTCTTTATAGAATCGCATGTGAAGACACCTGTATGGCAGTTAAAGCTCGACTAAATCTGGGTCATGCAACAGGACAATGATCCCAAGCACAGCAGCAAATCTACAACAGAATGGCTGGAAAAGAAAAAGTGTTCCAGACCTCAGCTCAATTTGAATCCTGCTGCTCTGCGTAAATAAATGGCCTGAAACCTTATTGAACTGAAGCAATGTTGCAAAGAAGAGTTTGCTGTATAACTAACCAAGTGATACAGGAAACAATTTCTTCAAGTTATTGTTGCTAAAAGTGGTTCCACAAGCCACTGAATCACAGAGTGTGCTTACTTTTTCACATGACTGTAACACTTTAAAAATGCATTACGAGCACTGATTTAAAAAATTCTGAACTGTGAATAGTATGAATTGACCAAATCTGTACATCAGGATGACCAAAGGTATCACAGTTTATACTGATTATTATGTAAAAAAAATTTGGCAGCTCTTGGGATGTTTAATACTACAAATATGACTCTTATGGTGATGCTAGACTAGCATCAGTCTATGATCCGGTCTATGACAGGGGTGGTCAACTCCAGGCCTCAACAGCTGGTGTCCTGCAGGTTTTGGATATCACCCTGGGTCAACACACTTGAATCAAATGATTACTTCATTACCAGGCCTCTGGAGAACTTCAAGAAATGTTGAGGAGGTAATTTAGCCATTCAAATCAGCTGTGATGGATCGAGGACACATCTGAAACCGGCAGGACACCGGCTCTTGAGGCATGGAGTTGGCCACCCCTGGTCTATGAGCTGTGAATGACTGCATCAGGTTTTACCATTGTATATTCAGCAGAAGCACCGTGGGAAAGTTCTATCTGCTGAGAAGTATCGTTCATGGCATTTCAATAAAAAACAAAAAAATTAGGAGGTTCAAAGTCACTTTATTTATTCATCTTTTGTGCAGCATACATTCACGAAAGTTCAACATAATCTATTCAAAACAGTGCACTGACCCACCAACAGACAGACAGGCATTGTCAGCGTTACATTCATACTTGCTTGTCAAAAAGAAAAAGAAAATCATGAGCACTGATACTTTATGACAACTCTGGATCAACATATTGTCAGTGTCTGTGTACCAAAGAAATGTCAGGCAGAGGTTTGACTACAGCACTGAATTCTGGGATACTCTACTCCAAGTTGTTTTCGCTTCACCCAGCAGAAGGTTCAGTCCTCTGGGAGAAAAGCTGGCACAGGATGGCTGCTTTGTTCTCTGTAAGACATGACAAAAGTAAAGGCGCTGCAGCTGCAGTGTGCTAATTTGTGACTTCCTGGCCAAACATCTCTACATTGTAAGATTTTAAAACCTATTTGACCGCCATGATAAATGCATCTTTTCAGCTAAGCCACTTCCCACGGAGTTAGAGCTCCAGCACAGTTCCACAGGAAACCATGACGGAAACAAACAGAATGAGACCGATTGAATTTGCAGTGTTGTCAGCTTTAGGTGAGGTAAAAAGTAGTTTTCTAAGGTGTGGGGTAAATTTAAGCGGAACTTGAAATCTGCAGAGCTTGTCAAAGACTTGGAAACAATCCATTTTTCAAATGATTTCCAGCCAACTGAAACACAGACGGGGCTCAGCTACACGACAGAAAAAGTAAATAAATAAAAAAAATGTGAGCAGTGGAAAGGTATCTTGTCTGTGATAGATGGGGGATTTTTCTCGTCTATCTTCCTCCCTGTCTGCCTGTTTTGGTAGAAGCAAAAACAGAAGGAGATAATTGCTTGGTCTAACTTGTCATCTTCATGCTGAGAGGTGCTCTGTGACTGTGTTGTGTCCTTCAAAGGACACTTGAGCGACATCAAAACTACAAGTGGTGAGTGCAGATGAAACACATACTGGAATTTATGGGTTGGAGTTTCAGCATTTGTCTTTTAGACCCACTTTGGAAAAAACATTTCAAAAAATATTTCAGTCATCCTTGAAATTAAAATCAACCTGCAGCACTGCCGCTACTGATGGTCATCAGATGTTTTTCTTTTGATGATTAAACTTAAAGCTGTTCTAATCTAGAGATTAAGCACAGTCATATGAAACTGCACACCCCATGATTTGCCTTGTAAAAGCAGCAATAACTTGAAGTAATCATTTGCTGTACGACTTTGTCAGTCTCTCGCATCACTGTGGAAACATTTTCACCCTCAGATTTGCTGATGATCAGTTCATCAAGTGCATTTGATTATCAGCACCTGGCTGCTACCTGCCTTCTTAATTTCTGGAGTTACTGTAATAGTGTACTTAGTTTTCACAGGACTCCACACATACCTGTGAAAAGCTTTTTTTTAATGTTTGAATTGTTAAAGTGAAGAGAGAAGAGAATTATTACCTTTAGCTGTTCTGCACAGTCGTGATGCAACATTATCACTAACTTGCACTGATATAACACACATGAAACGTAATCTTTTATCAAGGCTATTTGTGAGATAGCATTGCTTTTTTTCATGCCGACTCAAGAAGTGTAAACTGACGACTGTTTCCAGGCTCTGTTTCATGTTTTATGACCTACATTTATTTAACAGGCATGTGACTGCAAAGTGAGTCTCTGCTCAGTATCTCCACGACTTTGGTTTTGCCTCTTTCAATTAAAGACTACAATTAAAGAAGACAAATATCTCAATTTTTTTATGTTTAAAAAAAGAAAAAATCTAATTTGCAACCACTTGATGCGGTTCACCACACAGGGCATTTGAATTTGTTCTAAATTATAATTATCGGGCTCATATTTAATGGCGTGACTGCTCGTGAGAGCAGCGAGATAAGAGAGCAGTGGGGGTGGATCCTCGTGGCATTGTGCAATCAGGACATGGTGATGAGAAAAGGTCATTTGTGCTAATGCAACATTGTTTTTTTTATTATGAGAAAGACGTCAGCGTTGATAGATGATCCAAAGGTCGCCGGTGTCGCCACGCCCCTTCTGTCCTGTAGGGTGATGCAGAACAGATCTGATGACTGCCCTCCACATTCCGCACTCCATCAGGGAACAAGCGAGGGAGCAGCTCATCCGGTGGGCGGATAAGGACCTGGGTGGAGCTCACTCACTTTGATGATGAACAACCTTGTCTGCAACCTAATGCAAACTCACCGACTTTAGCGCAGCGGCTTAAAGTTTTTCTTAATTTCTCTTTGGCACGAAGACATACGGGAGAAGATTTACGCTCTTCTGATCTGGATCAGCAACTTTAACAGGAATGAAAAGCCTGTTTCCTCACAACCGACACGCTGCTTGGATAAACACACAATTCATATTGAGCAAATGAATCACCTACTTGATATGCACAGGAGCAGTAATCATTATCTGGCTAGCTCATAAGCATTATACCCATAGCCTACCAGTAAACAAAGCTTATTAAATCACTTTTTGTCAATTAGCTCTTTGAAAAATGATCTAGGGTAAAAAATAAATAAATAAATAAATACTGTGAACATGATGGACGTGATGTGGGAATTGAAGAGTAGTATTGTCTTTGTTCTTATGCTTTACTTTGCCTTAGCTAGGAAACTATACACTGATAGCCAAGGAAATGACAAAGCAAGTGAGCTGCTAACAAGTGCTGAAGGGAATATTTACTCTTAGAAGCAGAATCAGATGTCTCATTTAAATGGACGCACTAGAATCAACAACACAGAAATGAGAATGAGTTAACTTTTTTTGTTTGTTAAATATTAGCTAAAGAAAAGTGCTCAGCAACTCTGAGAAACTTCCAGCTCTGTGGAAGCAGGTCATGCCGTACCCACGAGGAAATCGCACGCAAAACCACCCGGTGAGGTAATCCATATATGAGACAGTAATGTAATGCAACAAATATATCAGCTCTGTTATAGGGTGACACTCACTCCCATCATAATTGAATTAGGAACAAAGTGAGCTAAGATTAACCAGAGGTTCGGAATCTTCTCATCTACTGGTTAATCGCTTGGAAGGATGAGGCTGAAACAATGAAGTGGTGCAAAGCAGGAGCCAGGACTGCAGAAAGGCAGAGGTAAGCCATATAAAGCCGAAGCAAAAGAGCAGCGGCAGCGGCGGCATGTGGAAAAGGTGACTGCTGTTCTGCTTAGGCAGTGTTTGGTTGTCTTTTGTCTTTCTATCTAGTGGCCACAATTCAAAAAAAGATCTGATGTCTTCCTCCCGTGATGTGCGCTCTTATCACACCACACAGATGTCTGAGTGAATGCCAGCGGGCTCAGGTCTGTGATGGGAACTCCTAGTTATGTGCGGTGGCACCCGGTGCGAACGCCGGCTTCCAAAGGGCAGACAGATAAATTATTCAACCTGAAGTTTTGCATCAGCACGGCTCAGATGGCAGCACATGAGAGGGATTAATTCATGCAACATCCATGAGAGGACAAGGAGATGTCTCAAAGCCACGAGTTGAGTGAGGGGTGCTCATATGTGTGCGGAGAGGCAAATCGCTGCTCATTATGGAAGAATTGCTAATCGCATAATTACTAATGACTATGATATCTTTGTTTTTGAGATGCAGGTGAGAGCGAAAACAACAAAGCGATGCCTCATGGAGTGTTTGCTCTGCTTCTGTCGTGCTGTTGGGTGGTTATAGTGTTTTCAAATGATTTTGTTTGTGTGTGAATTTTAAGATCAATAACTTTTGCTTATTATCTCGGGAAAAGATGCACCGAGAGTGTCTCGGTAATATTAAATGAAATCTAATCAAATCACAACAGTGTGGCTCTCTTAGGCCTGTAATCATTATCCTGTTCTTATTCCCGCAAACGTGCAACTTTAATCATCTCGGCTGACCACGAATAAGCACAGGCACGCCATATGTTGATGGCGACTACTGTAAACAAGGTGTGCTTCTTATTGATAATGTGTCAACACCGCGCCGGTCACAGATGTGCTCACCCGCACGTTTGCCTGAATGACTTTGACAGCGCTGGCACAGCTGAATAGATATTGTTTGACTGACATGGGGAGGCCTGTCAGAGGAGAATTAGCAGACCATTAGCATTCCATGACATTTTCCCATCCGTCCAGAAAGCAGTGGTGGTCCTGTAAACAAAATGCTGTTGTGGTGCATGGCAAGGAGAAAAGGGAATAGAATGTAATGTAAAATGGCATTGTTCAGTGGCTGAGATACCAGGTGCGCATTCAAATGTGGCTCTACAGGGCAACCTCTGGCTGGCTGAAACAGAAGAGGGAGACGATAAGGGAGTGGACAAATGGGACATGCAGCAGGGTAATTGAAAGTGCTTTGGATTTTAAAGGCCAAATGCTACCAGGGGTTATCAGCAGCAGAAACAATCTGAATTTTTTATAGGAGTAACTTATTATCTGGACAAAAAGGAGGTTTGTCACGCTTCACAAAGGGTACCTGGATGGAAAAGAGCTCATAAAGGCCACAAGCAAACTTAGAGTGCTTTTAAAACACTGTAAAATTGCTTTTAGCACTTTGTTTGGGGGGAAAATACCCCAAAAACGTTTGGATTTTGTGCTCAACAACCTTTTGAATAAATGCGCTCCACTCACCACCAGCCATTCCATTCACGGTAATTGTCTGTGTAATGCAACAAACAGTAATGCGGTGTTGATGTTTTTTTCCCCTCCATAAATCTGCATAAACTAAAAGAGATCACCTCTTGGATATCTGTAAAGAGGCTTACATCATCACTCATGCTGCAATTCAGAGCAAAACAAACATGAAAATCAAGGTAAGAGATGCTTTTCAGATTGCCCATAATACGCCTAGAAATTCACACACCAGTTGCCACATGGGAAAGACAACTTACTGTTTTGTCGTGTGGGGTGGTGCATACAAGTACAGTATGCCACAAATCCTACACAAATATGTAGAGTTGTGCCATTGTCTAAATTGCTGGGCAGTCCCCAGAAATCCTTGAGGCTGAAGACTCACAGTGAAATCTGCATCTCATAAAATAATATAAAAAGATCCTTTCTCCCCAGGGTCAGAGTGTGGGAAACAATACAGTTCCTTCCCTCAGGGGAAAAAATGTCTTTCAGGTACATGACACAGTGACTCCATTCCTGATATTGCTCCTACAGCAAGGCCTCTTTGTGCGGAAGAAGTAATTTGCTGCTTGGTCTTTAACTGACCTTTTAAAATGAGTGCCGTGTCACTTTATTAAGTACAGCTGGTCATCTGCTTGTTAATGGAAATATCTAATCAACTGATCCCGTGTCAGCATCCCAATGCGTTTAGGTCTGTGGACATGGTGAAGATGTTCTGCTGAAGTTCAAACCAAGCATAAGAAGACAGATGATTTAGGTGACTTTGACAGTGGCATGGGTGAGAGGTCAGATGTGGGATTTATCCACACAGACATCTTTAGGGCTGAAAGAGAATGGCCAAAAAAGAGACTGGAGATGAAAATACCTTGTTGATGTGAGAGGCCAAAGGACAGCGGTCAGACTTCTTTGAGCTGTCAATAGTAAATCAAATATCTATGTTTTACATCCAAGGTATACAGAAGAGCTTCCCTGAACCTACGTTACACTGAGCCTGACCTATAGCAGCAGAAGACCACACCAAGTGCCACTCCTGTCAACAAGAACGTGAGGGTAAAATTCACATGGGCTTACCAAAATTAGTGGAAGACTGGAAAAACGTCTTGATTTCTGCTGCAACATTCAGAGATTTGGTATGGCTAAGGTCAGAGGTGGGACCAAGTCATTGTTTTGCAAGTCTCAAGTAAGTCTCAAGTCTTTATCCTCAAGTCTCAAGTCAAGTCTCAAGTAATGTCAGGCAAGTCAGAGTCGAGTCTCAAGTCACTGGTGTAAAAGTCCGAGTCAAGTCACAAGTCTGAAACTTTGAATTTCAAGTCCTTTCGAGTCTTTAAAAAAAAGAAAATGAAAAAAAAAAGTTGCAGTTATATGCTAAATGTAAATATTAGACCATGTAATTTTAAAATCTGTGTTTTTCTCAACACATGACAAAATAGTGAACTTAGAAAATATACACAAATTGTGAAATTGCACCTCTTTAAAATCCAGCTCAATTAAACCTAGCTCCAAGAATAATTTTCACCGACAGTTCTGAGATAAGCTGCATGTTATTCTTGGATGCGGTTGTAGGATCGGCTTTAAAATCGCATGACAAAAATATCATACACATTAAAAAAAACTGTATCACCAACGTAGCCTGGACAACATTTGCTAGTTAGATGAAGTCAGCTATCTCATCTTAGCATATTTATATGCATATTTATAATCATACGGTTCTTGGAGTGAGTGCATACACTCATGAAGTTTAGTAACTTCAGGTCACTGCAACAAGCCCAGGTACAGTTTACCGACGGATGGGTGCAGGACCTTGAAATGCACCGTGTAGAACGAAAGACCATCGTACGTATCATAAGTTTACCAGTCTCACAAATTGTCGTCATAAATACACATTCCTTAACCATTTATTAATAGGACCTTTGAGCTCAACGGTAATTAATTAGTAGTGGAAATAATTTCTGGTAGCATCACAGAAATGTAGCAGTGACAATAATACTGTATGCTGTAATCGTACTGGGCAATTAGTGATACAAAAAACCTGTTTTATCCTGTGAATAAAAGTATATGTTTTTGTCAATGTACCATAATAACAGAAGCGAAACGCAATATTGTGTCAGGACAATTCACTATTTATGCACAATAAATAAAGGAGCATAGCGCGACAATTTCTGTTCAGCGCCAGACTTGCTTGTAACCTATATCACCAATTATGTTATGAAAATGACATATTAACTACTAAAAAACACTGACCTTCGTGTAAATGCTTGGAGCAGACTAACCTGTGAGCTGGAGTGTTCTGGGACGTTATATTTGATCTTTGAATGGCTGCAATCCAGGCCATCCGTCGCGTCTTTGTTACTTCGGAAACATGGCTCGAACAATTTCTCTTCAACGAGGTAATCCGATAACAACCGATCTCTTTACCCGTCGGCTTCCCGTGGCTGTCATGCGACCGGCTATTGCAGTTAATAATACAACAGCTTCTTGACATTTTTGTGTTTCTTTTTATCGCTGTATAACTGATTTCAATTGAAAGCCTGCGTGCGCTAGTACCGCTTGCCACGAGTTCCCAGAATCCTTTGCGGTTCTACCCGTGAATGACGTCACATTTTCAATCTCTATATAATATGCATGTTAAATTTTATATTTGGGGTAAAATATCAAGTCTTTTCAAGTAAACCGGTTCAAGTCCAATTCAAGTCCCAAATCATTGGTGTAAAAGTCCAAGTCAAGTCACAAGTCTTAGAACATTTTTTCAAGTCAAGTCTAAAGTCATAAAATTAATGACTCGAGTCCAAGTCATGTGACTCGAGTCCACACCTCTGGTGTTTGCTAGTTCACCTTATATGCTTTAATGTAATAACGTGGTTAGCCTACTCAACGTAAATTACACACAAACAACATTAAGCTACTCACGCAGAGAAGAACGGCTGCTGCTGCCATCGTCATCCGTCATCATTTCTGCTACACTGGCAGGGCTAGGGGCCAGGACTCTTCTCTTCGGGTTTTGGGGGGATGTTGCTAACTCCGGGCCCGATAACAGGCACCACACCTGCAGTAGATGTGCTCAGTGTGAGGTCTCACAGCAGTCTATCAAATACGGTGCATTTCTCGGCTTTTAAAAAAACGCTATGCGTCGCCATGTGTTTCATCGGATTTGAGGTGTTACCTCCTTTGCACACCTGGGCCTGCCTACTATCCTCGGAAATGTAAAATGATTGGCTAGAATCTAAAGTGTATCACATCTCAGGAAAAAAAAAGCACTGAAATGAAGCACCGAAATGTGCGCTGCTTTCCGGTCTGGTTACTACCGTTTATGTCAGAACCGGTGCCATCATGGCACCGGATACCGGTACCCATCCCTACTGGTAACAGGTATTATCACTGAGTGGAAACCCTAAAAGCTAGATGAGTTCAGCCCAGTAGATACTATTGGGGAAGAGGTTTGTTACCTGTGTTAATAGGAAACTTTTGAATTCCACACAGTGTTACAATAAAAAAAAGTTTTGTTGTTTTTCTCTTCAGTATTTCAAAGTCATTCCAGTCTGCGTTCAATACAGCAGCTTCTGCTCAGGCTGCCACTCTATAAGCTTTCCTCGCTCAGGAGGCCCCTGCTGACTAAACTTTGGATGACTTTCAAGTCCCCCCCCACACACCATTGTTACGCCTCTGTCTTTCCTTCAGATGTCCTTTTCTCGCCACAATCAACTTGCATGCTCTCAACTGTGAGAGGAAAACAAGCACAGAAGAACCACAAACTGGGAAGTACTGTCAAAGGAACAATTTGCACAACACAAAAGCTTTTGTTGAAAGTCCTTTGAGTGGGAGACAGGTGGTCACTGTGGGAATAACTTGGCTTTCTCTTTGAAAAACTATAGGGACAGGAGTGTCGAGTACTGACTAGACACGGGAACAAGAGGATTTGTGTTAAAGCATTCAGCACATAACACAGCACATTCTGTTCCTCGTCATTATATCCTTGTCTTGTAAATTCTCACAAAGCACATAAAATATTCCTTGTCTTTATTTTTTCATTAGTTGCAGGTATGGCACAAAAAAAAAAAGGATGATAAATCCAAAGAAATACAGTGGAGGAAAAAAAGTAAAAGAAGCCTGATCATATATAAATATAGAGCACAAAACAGAGAAGAGTGACAGGTCATCATTACAGGGTGTTGGCACAGAACAAGATAAATAACATCACTGAAACACAGCCTTCTCAACAACCTTGATATTACAGCATCAAATTTCATTATTTCCCGGGGTCTTTCCAAGAATGAAGTTGGGGGTGGGGGTGGCTTTCAGTGCTGGCAAACGTCTTCATTTTGTCACCTGCATGCAGTCAGCTTCACCGATGGTAAATAACCAGAGCCTGCGAGTGCTTTGCTTCAGCTTGGTTTGTGATTTCTGATCAGAACGGAAAGGAGAGGAAAGCCATCGACAGGCAGCCCGATTCACTCCAATAAAGGGGAAAGTTGGTGCCAAAAGGTGGCAGCTTTCCCGCTGGTAACGTTGACACACTGAGGAGCCGTGCCATCAAATAGTGACATCCCGCTTCTTTCCTGTAAGAGTAAAATGAAATCTTTGAAATGTGTCTGCCTTGTCCGGTTATTTAGCGAGGCTGCTGTTGAGAAATCACTCATGACTGCCAAAATCAGACAGCATGGAAGCTACTGCAGTAAGGTAGACATTTTACTATAAAAAAATACACACACAGAAAACTGGGTAGTACGTTTCAAGTTTAAGGTGACGGACATTTAGCTCCTCTTTGAGTCTGTTAAACTAATATTTATCTGAATGCCAAAAAACCTCTGCGTCTGCCAATTTTGCCAGTACTGGTTGAGCCTTACTGCAGTACCAACCCCCCCCCCCCCCATTGGCACCCATTCTCTTTGCTGAATCAGTACCAAGAAAGCAGGGTTGTGTGTATAGTGATAATTAGGGCTAACAGCTGCAATTATATCGTGCTAGTGCAACTGAATAATTGTTTTTCTTTAGGGGAGCTAATAGCACAATGAATGGCACGATGTGACAAAGCCCTTCTTAGGTTGAACAGAAAATGAGAACATTTCCACTCAGAGAGAAATGTTGGCACTGTTCCTTTTAGAAACCCTCAAAGCACCAGGTGATAAGTGGTTAACTACAAGGTAAGATTAACAATTTTCTAGGCGTTTATAGCCACAATTTAGAAGGCAAAATTAAAAATTATACGCGAATGTCTAAAATATTTAAAAAAGAAACTTTGGGATCAAATGAGAGTTGGAAACTAGTTTAGCTGCATAACTGAACAGGACTCCATTCTTTAACCTAGGATCTTTTCGCACAAGTAGTATATTGCGAGGTATGCACTTTCTGGGAATTAAGGCAATTCTTTGTTATAAATCACATATTGTCACATAGCAACGAGTCATGGTTCTATTCACATGGATAAACTTTAATCAAATTTAGCAAAGAACTGAGAAATTGTTTTAACATATTGCCAGCAATTGTGTTCAATCTGTGGCCTACACAATCTGTGACAGACCACAACCTTAAATGCTACAGTACCTCCATTTCAGTGGTATTAATGCTTACTGGGTACATTCATGCACAACTGCATTATTCATTCATGTATTCATCAATGCATAAATGATTTTCTTTGTAAGAACTCAAGATAGAACAGCATTGAAAACTTTGCTTTCTTAATACTGCGAGACACCACCCCAGCTGACATTAGGTCATTGACTGTCCAGTTGAATGAAAGACCGGTACGTATAATTTTTGTTACACAAGGCAAACCAAACGTGTCATCTAATCAGGGAGGAGGGTGAAACTGCAGTCTAAGACAACAAACAGCATCTCTGTAAGATGCACTGCAGCCTGCTCTCCTCTCCCAACAACCAAATGTTTATTGCCTTTTCCATGCAATAAAAACTGACTTGTGATGCTTATTTTACTAGTGTTACAAAAGTTAAAAAAAAGAGAGGCAATTTCTAATGTATGCTGTGACCAACACGACGTAATGCAATGCATTACAGCCGGCCCAAACACCTTATTGGTAACGAGCCGTATTTATCATGACTGCAGGCTTTAGTACTTCAGCTCTGAGCCTCCAACTCCGAGGCTGTTTTCTAGTGGGTTCGATTGCCGCATACTGAAAGGAAAACATAACGCAATCAAAAAACAAACAAAAAAACCCCCACATAACACCCAAGCTTCAAAAAAGGACCTTGGAGTGAAACTATGTTTCAGTGAGAGGAACGTGAAAATGACTATTTAGAGAAAAGGGGAGTAAAGATAGAAAATTAACTGCACGTTTTTCATAAAAATGCACCAATGTAGGATTAAGCAGCTGCTGCTGCACACAGAGGGAGATGAATCGGGTTATAAGGGCTTAACTGTAATGTAGGATATAACTATTGAGCAGACAATAAATATAGCAAGCATCACTTCCGGCATGTGGTATGCTTAAGTATTGCATGATTTTTGACTTTTATTATATTGCAGTACCTATGGTATTCCAATTATTGCAAATCATGCTACAAAAAAAGATTTATGACAAAAGTCACTTAAAAACATATGGCACTAATACCGCAACTAATAAAACAGCTGGAACAAACAGCTAATGTCATGGGTCCGGATACAGCGATAAATAACAAAACACTTGGCAAATGCAGTCACGTTAAGCTGCAGCACCTAAACTAATCTTGAAACAACTCATTTCCCCTTCTTCCTTTAAGAATACTTCACACCTTCTGCCAACACAGACACTTCTTATCATCAAAATAAAGTCGGTAAACACTCTACACTAAGAAAGTGTCACACAACACTGTTTACATGTTCAAAACTGTTAATCCCCCCCCCTCAATTGTACTTGGAGGACTTTTATCAAGGAAGAGAGCACAGCTGAGTGTGAGCTACTCACTAGACTTACGTCCCTCAAAGGGCAGACACACGCACAAAGGGTGTGTGTGTCTGCACAGAAATGGAAATCAAAGGCACAGCGAGAACTGCGAGAGCATGGAAATAAACAATGATCCTTTTGGCAGTATAATTTCCGCCACTATTCGCCAGCCTTTTCTCAACCCGAGTGAATTTTTTTAATTTGCATGAATGTACCCAATATGCATAAAAAAATGAAATATATTTATATATATAATGCACCATGAAACAAAAACAGAAATGAGGTCTGCCACTCGTAAATCTAATATACACAAAGAAGATAAACAGGAGTTTTGCATACTTTTGGTTGTTATTTTAAAGCAATAATTTGACATTTTAGGAGGAAAACAAAAAAAACCAAAAACATTTTTTGACCAGAGGAGATTAAATTTTTTTTTCATTTACTATGAACAGAGCACCAGCCAGTTAGCAGAGCACAATGGCTGGACACAGGAGAAAAGAGGAAGCCTGGCTCTATCCAAAGATTACAAAACATGACTGCCAGCACTTCAGCTTGCTAATTACCTCATTAAATCTCTTGTTTAATGCTAAGTCTAAATACAACAGTTGGTGGTCTTACAGTGATGGGTTGGCCTATTTGGGAGCTTTGATGGCCAATGACTTCCTGTTGTTTCGACTCATTGTTTTAACATGATTTTTTTAGCAATTACGGAAACATGATATGCCATGATGAACTTCAGAGGTGCTGGTTGATTGCTTTAGTTACCCGTGCACAGATCCAGCTTACCTGATTTCCCTTATTAGGTCACACTCTGCAAGCCTGTTTCCCAAAATGCCAAATTGTTCCTTTAAACCTTTGAGTAATCTGTCAGTATATCGTATTCTTCTCATTTGCTGAGCTTTTGTTCTCACTGTGAATCGACCAGGTACTCCAGGATGTAAAAGGAACAGTCACCAGCACATCTTGAACTCATATCCATACTTAATAACAGTGACGACTTGAACGGGGCACTTTGGCACTTGTCATTACCTACTATATCACCGGAGGATATAGCAACTAGCTAATGGAGATTGTATCTGAAATTATATTATTTGGAAACTGTCAAAGTCTGTGTCAAAGTCAGACATACTTGATGTTCTTGATGTGTCCAAAACAACCTATAAAAGTCTGAAAGTTCTCATCATCAAAAGCACACAGAAAACATATGTTTTAGTAAGACAATACACCTAGTAAAGAACTCCCAAGAACTCCATTTACATTCAGTGTGATCCTAAACCTTGAAATGAAAATGTCTGAGATTAAAAAAAAACAAAGAAGAAGAAGAAGAAGAAAACAAAGAAAACAGGAATGGAGAGCAGATATTATCTGTGATCTCTGTAGTAACATCACATAGATTGTAACAATATTGTTAAGATGCCCTGAAATGCTCATCATTCTGCTCTGTTTTGATTAGCATATTTATCTTCTTTACATGTATCAGTTTCTTATCACACCTATTGTACACAGCTTGATGCTCACGCATGTACACTACCCACTCTGACTAACCCAGGCTTCCACTGAAGAGGCTACATATAGTGAACCACAACACCAAAATGAACCTTTACCCAGTTAATTTGCTTTCTCCGCCGGGTTTCCTTTTTTGTTCTTTAATGCTGTGGTTGTACTTTAAATAAGAAGATACCGAGTTTTTTAAAAAACCCCAAAACAAAGTTCAATTTTCAGTTTTGTTGCAGAGAGCGGAAAAGCCTGAATTTGTGGGAGTAGGTCACATATGTGCGAGAGAAATATAAAATGGATTTTAATATGCTGAACTGTATGTTGTGCTTCCTGTACTCCAACATAAACATATATCATAAACCTTTGAATAGAGCTTCTTTAACATTTACAAGTTATACATTTACCAAATTGGTTTGCTTCTTTTGCTTCCACCAGCTTTGATATTTCAGCAAATGCAAAGGGAGACAACAAGAAGTAAAAGGAAGTTAAGTCATCTTTAACAGAAAAAAATGAAAATAAATAAAATAAGAAACAAGACACAAGTCCTCAAAAACGTTTGTCATAACCAACAATGAACGGAATTTTTCATTTTCTTATTTTCTCTTTTTTACAATACATGTTTTTTTTTTTAAAAACCCCGCTGGTTAAGGTTATGGTCTCAGGTAGATCTTCCACAGTCAATCTTCACAGTTTGTGTAAAAGCAGAGAAACATTCTCGCTAGAGTAATAAAATATCATGACTATTATTATGGTCATTATTATCTTTTATTCTCGTATTGTTCCATAGAAATGGTGGAGGATAGGGGTGAGGCGTGTCACCCTAATGAAGCGCCTGCAGTCCCAAAGTTCCTGCTCTCCTCCCTGTACAACGCAATGTTTTATTCAGCAGTTGTTCTTTTGTTTTGTTAAAAAAAAATCTTGCCCGCAGGGGAGGAGAACTGTGGGAATGGAGAGTGGGGTAGTCATTCGGTGAAGTGTCTTTATCCTCCTCTATGATCTTAAACTGTTTTCCTGCACAAGACAACCCCCCCCCCCCCCCCCCCACAAAAACAGAACAAACAAGGAAATAACAAAAAAGGATCCAGAGCCTCACTTTGACCGTTGCCACTCTTTTTTCTTTTTCGTAATCCAAATTGTTTCCAAACCTGTGCTCAGGGTCTGCCAGCACTGCCTGGTTGGCTGCCCTCACATGAAACTGTGCATAGGCATAGGCTTAAGTGCATGCACACACAAAAACGCGCGCTGATACTCGCGGGCGACTGCTCCGTCGGGAGTAAAATCTGGACGCGGCACAACCCCCTCTCTCGATCTTGAACGCGCCTTGCCCTCCCATCAGCACTTGTGGGGCAAAAGAAACATGTAGAAAATAGCCCATCAGAGGAAACATGAACAGAGACTTGTTTGATGTCGATTAACACCCAGGCTCACGATTCGGTTTGTAATCTGAAGGCACTTTGTTTCATGGCAGAAAGTAAAGTGGCTTCTGTTCCACAGGCAGACCGCTGACTGAATATTCGAGTGGGGCCTCGCTAATCGGACCTTCCTCTACTCTCTGCCTGTTTTTCCTCTCCCTCCTCTGCTTTGTCTCCTTCTCATTTTTAAGCTCGAACGTCTCTCTGCCTTCCAGTCCACCTGTCTACACCTCTGCTGAGCCTTCTGCTCTTATTGTTCTGCCACCATACCGTCAGTTGGCCACTTGGACTCGTGAGCACAGTGTTAAAAGATACGTAGGCAGCTACAGGGGAGTAAGCAGACAGAACTAAATGTTGTCGGAGTCCTTGTCTTTCTACAGTACAGCACCGAGCAGATAAAGAAATGCCAAAGAATGACACGAGGCTGGGCTAAAGTGAAAAACAAGTGTCGGGGATTGGCATCTGGTGCAAGAAAATGGAGATAAAGATACACAGAGAAAGGTCTGATTGAATGTATTGATAAGCAGGGAAATGTTACTTCATATTCAAAAAGTCAGCAGTGTCTGTATTTCCTTCCGTCGTCGAAGGAAGCTTTCCGGCGCCTCATGAAATGGTTCTTGTGCTTTACAAACTACCCTCCCACGATGCTTGTGATCTCCTCCGCCGGTCCGGGCTCATTCGTCGCCGACCTGCCTTTGTGCTCGTAAAGACGTCCAGAGTTCTGCGTCAGCGGGTGTTTTTCTGTAAAAGAGGTCTCTTTAAAAAAAATGTAGCGCATCTTCTTTATTTACTTTTTGTGTAACTTTTTAATCACTTATTTTTTCTCTCTTGCTCATTTAATAACTGCGGCCTTTCTGTGGTCTGCAGTCCATGGGGGGACCCCGCTGCTTTCAGGATGCATGAATCTTTGGTGATTGGATGTTGAGGGTACAGCTCACAGACGGCGGCTCTGAATATTCGCCTCTGAGATGATGGAGAAATGGGTCACCTTTGACCTTCCAGGAGGGTCAGCACCAAGGTGACACATAGCAGCCATATATGGCAGGATGTGGACAGAGCCTTGGCGCTGAGATCTAAATGGGGGGGGGGGAGAAATAAGCAAACATTTCAATACAAACATGGGAAGATAAGTGGTGAAGGGAATACTGATTTTATTACTCATACTATTTAATATGGCTTTATCCATCTGTAGCATGCTGATTCACTTCAGAAATATGTTGAGTGTGTTGAATACTAAAGCTCTTCCATTTAGCCAAATACAAGACTATGCATACAGAAATATTACTAACTCAGCAGTCATGAAAGAGCTATAACATCATGATTATCCCTGTGGCTTTCACTATCTTTTAATGAGCTTTTAACTAGTAAATAATGGGCTGTTACCAGCAAAGAGCTCTGCTGCTTAAAGCTAATGAGTTGCTTGGTAACCACAACAATTGGTCAGTTCAGCTTAAAGATCTGAAGATTCGGTGTGCAGACGTAAAAGTCAAATTAATGCTCTCATCTAACATCTGTGCATGAGGCTGCAGTGCTCAGCATTGTGTTTGTGCGATGTTTTTGTTCTGTTTCTGTTCTGGGCTTTAGGTTAAATGGTGATATTAAATTCACTACATACAGCTGAGGTCAGAAGTTTAAATACACTCACCATGGGGATGAATGTCATGGTAATTATGGGCTTTTAATGATTTCTTTAAAATGATTAGACAGCATACATCTTTAATTACTGAAAAACAAGAACTGGATGCACAAGTTTTAAATGATTTTGAATTTTCTCTAATCTACACAGGGTCCAAATTATATATACACATACGTAGACCACCACTTTGGACTAGCAATTTGCACTTTGGTGAGACACTTCATTAGACAGCAACAAGCTTCCAGCGTGATTCTGGTTGGATATCTGAGCGTTCTTCTTGGCGGGATTTGCAAGATCCTTTTAAATTGTGTGGTTTCCTGGCACAGTCCTGGCTTTTAAGCATAATCTACATTCAAGAAGTTTGATGTTAGCCTGCTTTATCCATTCCAAAACCAATTTTGATATGTGTTTAGGACCATTTGGAGGTAGTTTATTATTTTATCAACTTAGTGCAGTTTCCACTTCATGGCGGGCTTGAGCATTGGTGGTTCCTGGGTTGTTCGTTAACATCCTAACCAATTTCCTATCATCTCAGAATCACACTTTGGGTCTTGTACTTATGTATAATTGTTCAAACTGATTATGCGCAGTTGTTTGGAAAGGGCCCATTAAGCTTCTGAAATAGCCTTTCCAAAACCCCGACCTCAACACTAGTCAAAATTTGAGGACTATGCTTAAAAGCGAGGTCTGTGCCCACAAACCAACTAATTTAAATGAACTCTACTAATTATGCTAAAATAGGTGGTCAAATATCCAAGCAGAATTATACCAGAAGCTTGTTGATGGCTTCTAAAAGTGTTTGGTCGAGGTGCAATGTGGCAAGGGACAAGAAGCCCCAAATTAAAAGCCCCAAATTAAAATTACATTCATGTGTATGTAAACTCCTAACCACAAATGAAGATGACTGTGAGGGATTCAGTACTATCACAGGTGTATCCCATGTCTTTCCTAAAGTAAGCTGGGTGGCTCCAGAACACCCTGCCCACAATAGCTGGATAAATGGTAAAGCTGGATCTCCTGCTGTGCAAGAAAGCAAATATACGTTTTCTCCCATATGTTTGCTACTAACTTCTTTGAACAAATCCTAAAACAGACACAATGTAGCATTTTTCTTTCTGAGCTGGAAAATCAGTCAGAAGTCATCTCTCATCATTCCTCACGACATCTTGCTCAGTTTCCCCCTCTCACATCACGCCGAATCATGTAAGATTCATTGCGTGAGATTGAATTGCATAATTCATAACATTACTCTGTCCTCAGCCCGGGCGACTACTCCTTTACTTCCAAAATGAATTAATGCTGTCGCTTTGAATCATAATGCACCCAAATGAAAAATAACCTATACAATAACAAACTCGCAGCAACAAAAACAATGCATCTTGCGGACCGAGATCACTGTCTCTGATTGCCGTTAGATGGGCAGTTATTTTCCACCACGGACGTGAAAAATGAAAACAGATTATCTTGATTCATTTATGGCATGTTAAAGAGATGTCTAAGTCTGAACGGCTTTTGGAAATAATTCCTGCAGAATAAATAACGGGAATTAAATCAAGGAAACTGTATTTGTCTGCCAACCAATAATGCCCTGTCAATTGCAGGCCATTTTCCGTGTCCTGTTTTCTGTTTTTTACCTTCTGTTTGTTCCAGCAGCGCAATTACAGTACTCCACTCAGCCAGCGCGGCTATCATTCATGTGATTACACACCCTGTTGCCATGGCAACCATGCTTTCCCCATGAGATGGTCGTTTTATGCTGCCAGCTGTCTAAGATTAGATCCTCTCTCATAAATCTGAACCTTGTCCGGTGAGGTAGAGAGAGAGTACCTGGGACTTAGATAAGAGGGACAGAGGAGAGGATGGAGGAGGCGGATGCGTGGTGCTACTCACTGGGCGGCGGGTCTCGACACTCCCCTTCCTCCAGCGTGATATCATCAATAGCAATGTCTCCTTCAATGCCTGGTCCCCGAATCCCTTGAAGTACGACCTACAGAGAGTAGCACAAGTCATTATATTGAATCTTGAGAGACCAAAAAACCAACAAAAATAAAGAACAGGAAAAAAAGGGAAATTTGAACTGCAGTAAGATAAAGACTGAGTCAGTGCACAGTGTAATTTAGCTAAATTACACCTGGGAAAAAAACCCTTAAAAAACACAACAGCAGGTGGCAAGTATTTGCTTATAATGTCACAAAATTTAAAACCAAGACTGTTGGAAGCTGCAACTAAAGTTACCTATTTTACAACTAAAGCTGTAAAAATGATGGAAGTTCTGCAGCTTTCCATCATCCACTCACAAAGTTCAGGCTTCCTGATGGAAATGAGCATCATACCAGACATTTTGTGGGAATGCCGGCTACTTCTCACAGCTACATCAGTGTTTAGCCCCCAGGGAAACCAATACCACACAAACACAGGCAAAGAAGAAAATAGAGGGCACCGAGGGAAACGCTACTGCATATTGAATGAAAGTTTTTTAGGCTCACCTGGAAAGACGATGTTGGGTGGATGCTTACTTTGGCCTGCTTCCAGCGGTCACCTTGATTGCCACTTAGCGACCACACGAGGCCTTCTGAAGCCGTTTGACCCTTTTGCTTTAGGAATGCATTTAGCGTTCCTGCATTGAGGAGAGAGACAGTTGGACTGTTGCCAAAACATTTTCTAATGGCTCAAAAGAAAGTATTCATATCTTGGAATTACGACTTAATAATCATTATATGTTTTCATTTTATAGTGCTAACTCCTTTTGTCCTACATTTAAACTACTTCCTCTATATTATGCCCCAAATGACAACTCACTATTATTTAATTTAAGTAGGTCATTAGAAATTAAGGTAACTGGTCGATTGTAGCCACCTCTCAGCAGTACATGAAATCCATGTGAGGGGACAATTAGGGTGTGCAAGTGGAGGGTGAATCCCATATGTTTATGTTGGAGTAACAAATATATGTATGCTTTTGCAGAGACATTCGATAGGGTATACGTTCTGCAAAGTTTAAAATTTAAGGAGCAGCAGGCAGAAAAGAAATGGAAAAAAATAGAAAAATAGCAGAATTCCAAAAACAGAGAGCTGTCTTCCAAGAGCTGCCCTTCTTTAAGCCACAGTTACAGGTAAGTACATCTGCTTTAAATACCTTTTCAACTTTATATTGACTATTGAATTCTTCATTTTCACCAGGTGACAGTCCTTTGTTGGACATATTACCACACTTGGTTTTACCGTGCTATGCAGCCTTTTTTAAACCCAATATCACGGCAAAGCGTTGAATGGACACGGTGGACCGGCATGTCTATTACACGTTTTGCCAGGATACTGGGTTGCTTTTTCTGCTCCTTACAGTGCTTTATTGTTCTAAAGTGATCTGATATGAAAAGATCCGTTACAAGGCAAAGACTGCTGTCACAGGCTTGATTTTGTAAAGTCTGACACGCTGTCAGGGGTTCAAGAGTATAGTTCCTTGTAAGATCATTTGAATTACAATATGCCAAAATAGGAACATTTGTCAGCACCAACCACTGTTGTACTTCATGTACAATTCCTTCAAAAAGTAATCAGACATCTTAACGTTTTTACTCATTTTAAAAAGAATAAAATATGCAGTCCACCTGTGATGAACTGATTTGATTGGACATAAAACAATCAAAGGCTCCCAGAAGTCACACTGCATGTGAGAACTAAAACCAAGACATGAGGTCCATGAAGTCTCTGTTGACCTCACAAAGCTGACAATGTTTGGCTGGACAATCAGTTGGTTGACCAGCCAAACTGCAAAGGGTCTTAATCGGGGATGTTCCCAGGAACTGCAGCTAAGTGGTCAAAAGATCTGTGAAGAGATGAGAGAACCAGCCAGTAGGACAACTAACTCAGAAGCAGTGCACAGAGAAGAAGGGAAGAAGTCTTGATTAAAAAGTAAATGAAAGCACTCTTGGAAACTGTCAAATGGCATTTAAAAGACTGAGAATAAAGATGAAATACCCCGTTGCACAATGCTACCATGCAATACCATGGTTCACAGCAGCATCGTGCAATGACAAGCAGACTGCTCTGGGTCAAGGAAAGGATGAAAGCCAGATATCTCAATCAAAACTCTTAAAAAATCTATTTTACGACAAAAAAAAGCTGCTGCCTTTTTTCTAAGTGGGTCTATATTATACACCACCTGACCATGTACATTAAAGAACTCCGTAGTAATCTGTTCCAGATTAATCCCAAATAAAATTGGGCTTCTGATCTAATATTCACCTGTGTATCCCGCATTTCAGATTTATGTATTCTTCTGAATACGAAGCAGAGCCAAGCAGTAGCAAAGGTTAAACTCAGGTTATATGAATTGATACATCTATTAAGTGTCTGCATGCAAAGATAAATTACTCTCTCGCTCATGATGGTCCAAATTAATTATCACTAAAGGGCAACGTGTGATGAGAATTTCTCGATAAATGGAAATACTTTCCCTCTAGAGGGCAGTTCTTCTGAGTTTATCATTAGTTTCAAACTATTTCTGCCAAGTTTAGTTTTCTTTTTCAGCTCAGCTGGATTTCCACTAAAGCTACAGAAAATAATCCACTGAGTGTCACTGCCAGCTCTATATTACAAAACACAACATGACAGATCTATTTCAGCAGAATTCCTATATCAGTTAACAATAACACAGATGTACTGGGTCTTACTGAGACAGAACAGACTATATACCAAGTCTGCATTAAAGACTACCCTCAGTGAGGTCTCTTGTCTGGCCCCAGGCTTTGATATAAAACTGTCAGATGATGACACTGAGTGCAACCACTTTTCCCTCCTTTACAAACATACCAATTGTGTGTGTGTGTGTGTGTGTGTGTGTTTGTGGTATTTCTAATTTGCCATGCTGGAACAGGGAGTGCATGTATGAGAGAGAACATCATCTTTTTTGCAGTGGGCTAACAGGAGCAGCATCCAAAGACTCAAATCAGGTTAGCACTGACACCACAGCAAAGCTCAGTGCGAGCAGTGCTCTGAAGTCAAGTGGATTTCACAAATATGGGAAGCAGCACCTTTGCGTTGACTCAACCAGTCAGGCAAACTTTCATTTGATGCATCTTTGCTTCAGCTAGATGCCTCATTACTGGTAAGCCCCCACCCTGGATAGGTAAAAAAAAAGAAGAAGAGGGAAAGCTACGCTGTTCACACTCTCTCATCAGCACGGTATACACTCCCCCCCCCCCGACAGCACAATCTCCATTGAGAGATGAGCTCTTGTACAGAACATGACCCGCGGTTTCATCTCCTGTGGAAGTGTTTAGGATGTAGGAGGATTCTTGCTGAGCTAACTGGCTTACATTTTCTTTGAACTCATAGCGATGTAGGTGGTTATGTCAGTGTCATCACATCCTGAGCAAAGGCATATGCTGTATATTCTTTGGAGTACTTTTTTTTTTTTTTAAAGGAATACCTTTGGCAGACACTTGTGAAATTTAAAAAGATCTGAGAAGAGAAAGGTGTGAGTCTGGTGAACAGTGAAGAACAGCTCCTGGAAATTTTTGCAATTATGCAGTGAGGATGGTAGAGAGGTGGATTGAGGTGCTGTACCACCCTCCTTGCTAATGAAAAGATGACTCAGTTGCTTCTCAGAAGGTCAGGCTTAACGCGCGCTTGGTTGGTGTGCTTTGCTCGAGACTTAATCCTATAAACAAATGCGACATGGCCTCCAAAGGCAAACTTTGATGTGCGCTTCAGTAATTAAGTGTGACCTTGTCTCAGGTATCCACCCGCTAGCTAACTATGGAGGAGTTTCTTTGAGCCTGAGCCACTGTTCACATCAGTGCGTAGGCATGACTCTTTATCGACTGATTCTGGCCTTCAGCGATACCGTGCCACAGCCTGACTGTGACTCACGTCAACGGCACCGTGCCAAACAGTACCGAAATCTTCAAATTTCAAGATGGAGCTTTGCCTCACCGGCTGGTTTTTTAAGCCACAGCTTTAAGTGCAAAAAAGAAAAAGAAGAAGAAGCTCTCAATTATTTAAAATGCCAAAATTCCCCCAGATAACAGAAAATATGAAATGCATATATTATTTGGGCAATTTGTCATAAGCATTTACTCCTCTGGGAAGAAAATATCACAAACCAACATTCCTGAGCTTGGGGCAAATGTTTCTCACGGACGGAGAGGCAGAATACCAAATGAAGCGCCGCCATGGAGGATCTGAGCTGGGTTTCAAGTCCTTGACATTTAGCCCATTCATCATAACACGCCACAGTCTGAGCATGGGCCTCACCACAGACGGGGAGGGCAGGAGAAGAGAGGGTCTGGCTGGCGATCAATTTGAGCAAATTGGAAATGTCACGGCCTACTCAACCTCAGCGGGGAGCCGGAGGAGCTCTCATCTCCCTGCTGAGTCGCCCTCCAACACCTCTACCCTTATATTCTCTCCACCTCCCTCGCCTCCTCCTCTCCAGATGTTTGGTCTGGCCCACCTGCCTAGACACTTCCACTCTAGCTCTCCCCTGAGGACACCCGGAATGGAGCCTAAATTTCAGAGCATATGCAAGCCATGTTATCAAGTCCAGTGTAATACTTAATGACTAACCTCTCTCAGCATGTTTTGCTTAATTAAAGATATTGTTCTCCATGTTTTAGAATTAGCATTTTACAGGCACGGTGCTCATGTTTACGCTTTGTTAGTATCTGCATTTCCTATTTCTGCCTTTCGTCCTGTTATCTCGGCTACCTGTTGCTAATTTATTTTCATGTAAGTCCATTACAGAAATTCCAATTGTTAGCTCCAAACACAAAATGGAAATAAGTTAATGGGATGGATATGCTCCTTAGTCAAAGGTGGATTTGTGGATGTAGATAAAAACTTAAGATTATACAAATAAATTATTTAGTCAGTATGTATAAACTAACCATGAACTAAATCACTCATATAAAGTGTCTCACAATATAATGTAAATAAAAACAGAATGCAATGATTTGCAAATCTAATAAACCCACATCTTTAACAAATCAGATGTTTGAACTGAGAAAATGTGATATTTTAAGAAAAATAATAACTCATTTTGGCAGGTTTTCATTGAAAAAGACATTGCAGCATATGCTACTCTAAAACCAGTGTATATCTTTGGGCATGGTGGCTTTCCAGATGTGCAACTGGCTTTTCCATAGTCCGTAATGCACCCACATACCATCTGAGATAGAGAGTTCTGAACTGATAACAGTCCCTTTACTCTTTAGTCCAGAGCATGCGGTGTCCATGTTCTCCAAAAAGAATTTCAATTTGTCTGACCACAGTATGGCCTTGGTCCATTTAAAAAGAGATTTAAAATTGTGTTTCTGGATCATGTCATCATTCGGCTTCTTCTTAACCTGCATTTGTAGACGGCAAGGTGAGCTGTGCTCACAGAAAATGATTTGTGGAAGTGTTCCTGAGCCCACGCAGAGAGAGCCCAGAGATCAGGGGCATCCAGTGTTGACTTTTAACTGTGTCACTTACACGCAAAATTGCTGAGTGCAAGTGAATCTTTTCTGATATGATGTACTGTGTATGAGATATTTAAAATCTTTGCTATTTTATGTTGAGGAACATTATTCTGAAAGAAACTTTCTGCCCCTCTTTACTTCTGAGAAACGATGCCTCTCTTAGATGCACTTTTTTAAAACACTTTTACATGTTGCTGATGCGTTGCGTTGCTACCTAACCTAACTAGTTGCAAAAAGTTGCTCAAGCTGTTTCTTTTCACTTTTCCAGCCTTTTGTTGACCCCGTCCCAACTTTTTTACGATATGTTGCTGCCATCAAATTCCAAATGGGCTATGTTTTTCATGAAACAGTAAAATGTCTCAGTTTAAACATTTTATATACTCTCTGAATGAATAAAATATGGATTTATGAGATCTGCATTTTTACATTTTACACAGCATTCCAATTAAAATTACCTTTGATATCCATTCGTGAGCTTACAAAAATTGAAAGAAACTATTCACAATGACATTTGTGTCTAACAGTGGTTAAACAAAGAGAGCTCATTGTAGATGTCAGCACTTGAATTTGAGTTCATTTAAGGAGACCCCAAGCTGCCGGGGGGAAATGAGTACTCCCAGTTTGGTTGCGGTTAGCTGCTGGAGATTGCTGGCAGTCGCTGTGAAATCAACTGCTAAAGCCCCAGGCGTGCAGGACTAAAGAGCAGTCAGTGTTGGATTTTGCAGACAAGTCAGTGTGTTCCATGCAAACCGGTAGCTGGTAACCACAGCTGTCTGCTAATGGCTACAAAAATCACAAGTAGATTTTCAGTGCAGTTCTTTGTGACTGATTTTATCCAGGGAATTTTTGTCTTTGTAACCAGTGGTTACTAGTGGTGTGCAATACTGCATATTTTGGTATCGATCCGATTCCCATTAAATACGTGTCAGTATCGCCGATATTGATAGCGATACTTTTTAATAAATAAGGTGGATGCGTCATTGAATTGCTAAATCTTAATTAATTTTCATGACCTTAAGTGTTTTTATTATTAAATAGTTGAAACCCAGGACATAATTAGGACAAAGTTTATAATTAAATAGAAAATGCTTTATTATTGTGGCTGGTCTGCGATGCCGCTGCAGGTGATATGGACTCACCTGCACCACATCTAAAATCACGCCTCGCTGGCTTAAAACCTGTGCTCTGCTTGTGTTGCTGTTGTTGGTGGTGATGTGTACGGCTGGCAGCTGGAGAGCTGCAGTTGATGAATGTACTGTTATAGCAACGGTGTGATTATTGTAAGAATAAATGATGTTGCGAAGCATGAAAATGCCACCGGGTCTGTCGTGGTGGTTTAGTTATCAAGTTTTTTTTTTTCAAGAAAAATCTTAAATAAAAAGTGCACACAAATCAGTAAATAAGTTAAAACAAGTACTGCTGAGAAACTATAATACAAAAATTACAATTGAAATTCTAAAGAACTGGTGAAAATATAATATGTAAACAACTTAACAATCCCCAAAGCGTCTAAGTCACGTGACAACGCAAGACTTAAACACAAGGGGGAGCAAAGTGTGCCTGCTCTGCGCTGACACAGGAGCGGCGAGTCGGGCAACCTGGCTGTTTCGTCTTTGCCGAAAGCACAGCATCGCAAACAAGAGCAGAACTTAAAGTAAAGAATCGATCTCACCAGGCTAGTATCGATCCGATACCGATGCCGACTTGGTATCGATACAATCGATATTTGGATTGAGCCGCCCACCACTAGCGGTTACCAGGGGGACCAGTGACTGGTCTCTAGTCCTGTGTCACTGAGGCCTTGATAAAGGGTTGCGTTTTATTACTACTTACAAACTTTACAAAGTCCTGCACTCAGGTCCCTGTCTCAGAGTTTATAACAAAACAGACTTCAAAGGAAACAAAATAGAAGTTGGAGTAAGATATGTGACGCTGAAGAGCCAAGTCAGGTTATTAAAAGGTGAAAAAAGAAGCTGCAGAAGTTGGAGTGTGGAGACCATCAATGTCTTTCTAGGATCCTGAAGTAATTGAAGTCAAATGCTGACTATAAATGTCAAAAAGAGAGGGGAGGTGAGCTGCTGGCCTGTAGCAGTTTCACAGTTTGCTGAATTCCTCTTGAAATTCCTCTCTTGGCATTTTTTACTGTCACTGATTGATTTTTCTTTTTATACTTTATCTATTTTTAAATATCCTTTTTTCTGTACTAAAATATATTTCAGTGAAATACTATTTTTTTAGCTGCCTATCTCTGCGGGTTATTTCCCTCTGGTTTGGTGTCACTAGAATTTCACTTAAATGGCCTGAAACCAAAATGAGAACACATAAATAATGAGTCGGAGACATCAGTTTTAGTTATCTCACATGAAGAACTTGTGTGGTTAAAAAGTTTTATATTTGATATTGAATATGAATATTTTTAGAAGCACAAAGTACGCTGACTGTTTCCTCTGAGATACTGTGCCTACAATTCTGTCATGTTTTTGGTACATGTGCAATCATGTGAAAACATGTTTTTTCCACAGGACTCTATGCAGTCTTGTGAAAAACAAGTACACCCTTACTGTTTTCCACAGGAATCAAGGCAGTACAACGCAGAAAGATGCTGCTAATCAAATGCATTTGATTAAATGAACATTTCGGCAGTTTTCAGGCTTTTAGGTGAGTGTTAACAAAATGTCACAATCTTCCCAGGAGTTGATATCCAAGAGAATCCACCACAAGGTCAGACTGTGCAATGCTCACTCTACAGGCCTCATTTAGCACAATAAACGCTAAAGTTCATGACAATACAATTAGAAAAAGACTAAACAAGTACGGCTTGTTTGGAAGGGCTGCCAGGACAAAGCATCTTCTTTCCTCAAAATAACATGGCTGCAGGCTATAGATTCACAGATTAGCATCTACAAAACAACAACAACAAACAAACAAAAAAGCCCTCAGAAGACTTCTGGAACCAAGTCCATTGAACCAAAGTGGAGATATTTGACCTTACCATCAATGGACTGACCCACGAATCACAATGAATTGAAGCAATGTTATAAAAAGAAAGAGTGGGCTACAATTCTTTCACAACGATGTGAGAGACTGACAACATCATACAGGAAAGATTACTTCAAGTTATTGCTGTTAAAAGTGGTTCTACAAGCTACCGAGTCACAGAGAGCTCTTAGTTTTTCACAGACTGCTCACATGGCTTTGAAAACTCTCATTTTCACATGACTGCAGATCTTGCTGTCATTTAGATTCATTGTTTTTTAATCCTATTCCTTTATCACTTCAGCTCATATGCTAACAGTGCCTGTTTCGCACTGACATGGCTCTGGCTCCTAAACTGGACCATTAAGAATTTTCTGGGCGAATAGACTATTTCCATATTCTGCCCACCGTGATCTTCTTTCCACAAAAATAAGAATTAAGTCATGCAATGAAAAGCAAAGCTGGTTCTGCATCAACACTAGTACCGGTGCCTTAAAAAAGACACAAGATGACCCACGTCCACTGGTGACCTTTTTCGCCTTATAAAGGTGTGTAGTAGCTGATGATAGGGAGTTAGGTTGGGACAGAGAAACCCTGGAGGGCTTCAACAGTGCATAAACTGCTATTTTTGTGCTAGAGCAAAACTCCTAAATGCACTGAGCGTACAAACAGCACACATTCAAAGCAGGAGTGCTTGTGGTTGGCTGATTGGGTCTCTGGTGAAGAGAGTCAGATGTAAGCCACAGAGTGCTCCTTCAGTCGCTCCGCCATCTTCAAATGGGCCATGCAGGGTTGTTATCTACATTGTGAGATGAATGTGAGGGCTAACACCCAGAATCTGTGCGCACCCCTTTGGAAGGAGTGTGTTGCAAAAAGGAGACATCTTTTACTTGAAACATCTGACAGCTACACTTAGAATTTTTTGGAAAGAAAGCGCAAAGCTCCACACCAAACACACCACTGGGAGAAACTCTCAGGAAATGACTGCAATTCTGTTGCTTAGAGGAAAAAGTGCTGCTTTCTTTTTTGTTTGGCCGTGACTACTGCGTTTCCTCTCTCACAAACAAGAAGTCCTTCACAAAAAGAAAGAAAAAACTCCAGTGAAACACACATCTGCTGGACACCAAAACCAAGAACCTCATCATAATTAATGCCAGCGGTATGTCCGACAGATGCTTGATGACGTACTCTTTTAGAAATAAAATTTCATGTGGTGTTGCCTTACTGACTGTGCTTAGTTCCACGAGAATAAGAAAGCAACTCCTTTATACAGCAGAGAACTGCCAAAGCAACTTGAAATCCACTCAAAGCTGGTTTTGCTGCTTTATCAAGCAAAAACGGGGAGCAGTGATAGACTGTAGAATTGTTTAAGAAATTAAGCAGTGGTTTTAAATGAAGGCAATCATTCTTACCTATGTGTTTCCCATACATGTGGTAGAAGAAGCCAAAGCAGTAGGCAGGTGGATTGGTGATACCATAAGGGTTTTTAGGTGCTACGTTGAAAAATGGACTTATAAGCCGTGCTTGGTCTCCTTCCTTGCGTGGTCTTGACGTCTCGATGTACATGTAGAAACCTTGAAATGGATAAAAACACACATGCGGACACCAGAGTTATGAGAACAAAATAAAAGGGGTTCTACATTTTCATAAACTGTGGTCTGATCTTTCAGTGCCTTCTCATCCTCTCGTGTCAAATACTCCCGTTTTATCAGAAGAGACGGCTGTTCTTCGGATTAGATCTTAAACCAATAGGTGTGGTAATACAAACTGCCAAGAGCTGATGGTCTAATTTAAAAAAGCAGAAAAGACTTATTAGAAGTGTGGCAGTGGCTTAAGTCACAGGTTTCACAGCTGTTGCATCTTTCTCATAATTTGTTTTTTTTTTAATTACTTGCTGATTCGTTTTGCCTTTACTCCCTTTCTACCTTTGCTTGGTTAATTTTAGCCATCAAACCTACACGACTTCACGAGATTAATGCAGCAGGTTTGAAAAAAAAAAAACAGGCAAATAAACTTTAAATATGATTGCACGCATACAAAGATCCATATGTAACATACTGGGAGTTAGATCTGTATGAGAGGAACATAATAGAGCATCTAAATCAAAACTATTGACACAGTGTGACTAAACTAAGTTTTCATGACTTTACTAAACAAACTCATCATTTATTGGCTGAGTGAATGCTGACCCCAGCCCAGCAGCCAGACCCTGAACTTTAACAGGTAACAAGCAGATGAGCAGTCAGGCTGCTTCTTCCATTTTAAGCTGTTTATATTTAGTTATATATATATAATTATATCTCTATATATTTCTCTGAATACTTATGTTGGCCCCATCAGCAACTTCACTGTCCCTGACTGTGAAATGTCACAAACATTTCTCTTTGAATCCCTGACAAATTGTTTTATCACTGTAAATATTGCGGTAATGACACCTTCCATAATAAAGATAAGGGCCAGAGCTCACTAGTCGCAAAAAACCTGGCACAGATACAGTGAGGTTACATTTATGGTCCCTTGGTCTGACAGTGGTGGACAGCAGCAGTGATGCCTATAAGTCAGACAGCCCTCTGCGTGCGAGCCAAATTATCTGAAGCCAATCTCAGCCCAGCCACAGGCACAGGCAAGGTAGCTTGTGAGCCGCTCCACAGCCCTCCAGCCAAAATCAAATGGAATATCTCCCTCAGCTGAATCTCATATTAGATAATTATGCACAAAAAAATGAATGGGGCTGCTAATGAAATGCTGGACATTTTGAAACCATTAGGTGATTAAAGCCAATGCATTATTTACTGCCTCAGCTGCTGCTGCTGGTACCGTAGCACCATAATAGGCACCAACTGTATATTTCACCACAGACAACTTCCATCAAAGGATTCATTAAAAATCCTCTAAAAGACTCTTGCATATCCATTTTTCTTATTTATTCCTTGAATATGCAATACCTGTACATGCAGCTCTCAAGAGCGAATGCTAAACTTACTATGCAGAGTCTAATTTGGGTGCCATGGAAACAGCGACGAGGCTCATTTAGAAGATTATCTTGCAAATAAATGATGATCAAGGATCCTCACTGTTAGTTTGTGCAGCATCAAATATTTGGTGACACAATGAGCACAGCTGAAATCATCTTCTTTGAATTGTCCCATCTTATTTCGTCGTTTTGAAAAGTGACACTTGTTTTTGTGTGTTTGCAAATAAACATATGAAATAATCAAAATGCTATGTGTCGTGCACTGACCGATAATGTGATAATCACATTGCTTCACTGTCCCCTGGGGGCATTTGTGGATTCATTCATTGTGGATGGAGCACATAAGAAACAACAGTGCATTACAGCCACCCTGAGTGTAACAACTGGCAATAAGGATTGTGCGCACGTGTGTCGATTTCCGGAGTTCTCCCACTCCCAATGAACCATTTCCAGCAAATGCAATCATGGAAGAGTATTTTGAGAAAAAGAATACATAATCACCTAACTGGGATCATTTCGGTTTTGAACCAGACAAAATGGGCAATCTGAAGGACTCGGTGACCTAAGGGACTATGCAATCAGATGAAGGATACCTCTGCTTACATCCTCTGAATGAACAAACAGATAGGGCATAAAACATGCCATGATATGGTCGGGAAACTTAACCACACATACATTTTTGCTCCAATTCTTAAAGATGACTAGTAGTTCAACCTTTTAAGGATAAAGGATAAAAGATCTGATGTCTCAACAGGACCTGGAAAAACTAGTCCATGCATTCATCTTTAGCAGGCTTGATTACTGTAACAGCATCTTTACAGGTCTACCTAAAAAAATCAGTCAGACATCTACAGCTCATTCAGAACTCTGTTGCTCGAGTCCTCACTAAGACCAAAAAAGTGGACCACATCAATCCAGCTCTGAGGTCTTTACACTGGCTGCCTGTCCGTCAGAGGATAGACTGGTCTATAAAGCTCTGAATGGTTTAGGACCAAAATACATCAGTGACCTCCTGACCCAGTATGAACCTTCCAGATCCCTCAGGTCATCTGGCTCTGGGGCGATTGTGGCTCAAGAGTTAGGAGTTCGCCTTGTAATCGGAAGGTTGCCGGTTCGAGCCCCGGCTTGGACAGTCTCGGTCGTTGTGTCCTTGGGCAAGACACTTCACCCGTTGCCTACTGGTGGTGGTCAGAGGGCCCGGTGGCGCCAGTGTCCGGCAGCCTCGCCTCTGTCAGTGCGCCCCAGGGTGGCTGTGGCTACAATGTAGCTTGCCATCACCAGTGTGTGAATGTGTGTGTGAATGGGTGGATGACTGGATATGTAAAGCTCTTTGGGGTCCTTAGGGACTAGAAAAGCGCTATATAAATACAGGCCATTTACCATTTTGGTCTTTTATCAGTTCCCAGAGTCAGAACCAGACACTGAGAAGCTGCATTCAGCTTTTATGCTCCTTATATCTGGAACAAACTCCCAGAAAGCCTCAGATCAGCTGAAACACTCAGTTTATTTAAATCCAGGTTGAAGACTCACCTGTTCTCAGCTTCATTTAAATAAAGCACCAAATCCGCACTTAAGCTTAAATTTCAAAACTTACATTTTAACTACTGATTTTATCCACTGTCCTGATTTTATCTGTTTTGATTTTTGATTTTATATACTGTTTTGTTTGTTAGTTAGTTACTGTAGTTAGTTAGCTTGTTTTAATCAAATTTAAATCATGATTTTTTTTGTTTTTGTTTCTAATGTCTCTGTAAAGCACTTTGAATCACCTTGTTGTTGAATTGTGCTATATAAATAAACTTGCCTTGCCTTAACTCCAATTGATGGGTCATTTCAACTAAAGACAGCTTCACTGACATTTAATCAATGACGTATTTTGTCAAAGAAAAAAAATCATGGAATGTGCGTGATGTGGGACAACTCAACCTGCCAGTTGCAATTACTACACGCCTTGAATATTTCTTTAGAGGTTAATTATTTATCAATTTCTCTCTCAAGGGCAGGCCATCAAATTAGCAAAGTAAGACAATGAGAATCATCTCCATTAATAAAAAAAGAAGTAGACTCAGCCACTAGCTAAAACAAATATGCAATACTTTTACTAGGGATAAGCAATGATTGGCTAGTCGCTGCTTGGACATGTCAAGGGTGGAAGTTTGAGCTCCTTACCTTGCTTGGAGCCACTGTGATCACCACTAGGGCCAGTGTTGGGTGTATACTTGGTGTCGCGGGTGGCTGCACTGTGTCGCGTCCAGTCAAAATCATCATTCTTGTCCTGGGTGAACATGCAGATGGGCTCCTCCTCAAAGCTGCAGTGGAACTCTCCTGGTGAATGACAGAGCACGTCGTTTCAGAAGAGTGAGAAGTTATAGTACACTGCTATGTCTTGAGTAGTGCGACACCTACTGTATATCTATGACATTTCCTGCGGCATGTGTGCGTGTGTGCATGTGTCTCGGGGGGATACATAGACCAACCCGAGTCCTAATTACATCATGCAATCTGGTGAAAAGAATTTCTATATTAAGATGTGACCTCTCACTGACTGTGAGGGAGGTGCCATTGAATGTGTTTTTCTTTTTTTCTTGACTACGACATGCAGTTCTGTTTTCTACTTAACCAGAGTCTATGAAGACAGAGTGCTCCACTGAAGAAACACCCAAAGGCGGTTTGTGTGTGCGACTATCAGACAGCCCACTACCGAAGCATGATGGATGACATTCAATAAACGCAGCCACAGCACAGTAAATAATTTCAAACTTAATACAAATCTCCTGTTAAAACATAATTTTGTGAGGTTTGGCACAGATACAGTAGAAAACTTTTATCTGAATCAGGTGAGCCTCTTGTGATTTTGAACAATCCCCGACATCCCCCCTTTTTAACAGGTTTAAAAGAAAAATGGGGTGATTGTTCTCCAATGTTTCATATCCTCTGACCAGTGAGACTTCTTTAAACCTGACAACCGCCTTTTCTACCAGCTTCCATCTTCTCTGTCGTAGGTGTGCAGGTGAAGATATTAAGTCCCCCCACCCGTGACAACAAGTTCAATACAAGTGGAATGACTGAATGAGGGTGGAACGACGTTGTTATTGGTCACATGAAAGGGAATGTATAAGTGAATAGACTGTGATGATGAGTGCAAATCCCCATGCACTCAATTTAATGAAGGGGTAGTGGCTGGATCGACTCTGTCAAAAAGAAGAGAGAAAAAAAAAACCAAACGATGCAAAAAGCACCTGACCAGAGGACTTGGCGGTGCTAAGCGGTGTCCTCAAAGAGATAGCAAAAAACACAGCATTTAGATTCAGGACGCAGGCATGTGCTCTGATAAATATTCATTGATTTATTAAAACGTAGCTGGGAGCAGTTTGGAGTGGTGACCTTGAGAGGAGCGGGATCTGCAGCTTTTACTCAGGTAATGGAGGTAACACAGACGTAGAGGTGTGGTGTGGGTGGATGGGCCGGGGGATGGAAGAGGGCAGTGATGCTGCGAGGCAGAGAGAGAGCGAGAGAATGAGCTGGAGCGAGAGAAGAAGAGGTGGTGGAGAGGGAAAAGTGCAGCAAGGGGCCGCGTTTGAGGCACTCTTGACTCTTCTCCTCATGAGCATGCAGATTTAAATGGAGGTCTAGCTCCTGGTGCTAGACATTAACGTCCCTATCCGCAGTGAGCTAAACTAAATGTTTTCGCCTCGTGCGCCTCAGAGAGATAGGAGGATTTGGAGGATAGGCAGAGGAAGGAGGCAGGGGGGAAGGGGAGGCATGCAGGTAAGATAGTTTCCTGGAGGGATTTGGATAATGATGTTGGTGATTAGGATGTTTGCTATTATGTTGGCAATGTTTCTGTGAACACCCACCAAAATATATATCTATAAAAATAAATAAACCACGATACAAGGCAGCACACTGCCGCACAGCAAGCAATGATTAAGTCTGGATTCTCAAGGCATGAATAATGTGAATTTGTAAAGTTTCAACAATGAAACAATGCGTCATAAATGAAGCTAAACATTAAAGAATATAAACAGCTATGGCACAAATGCATGCATAATTAATGCTCACAGAGCACAGAAGGTGCAAATAAACTCATGCGCCCAGAAACACACACACCCACACACACACACAGATACACCAAACGACATCCAACATCTCATGCAAACGCCGTGTCCAAAATGCACAATGTCAAATATCCTGACGCAAGCCTACCCTTTTCTAAAGGCAAGCCTTGCTCAATCATTGCTCATTTACTCCTGTTTTAGAGTCGTTTAAAAACATCTTCCAGTTCAATACTGATTATTTAAGTCGGCTCTCTATAGACGAGACAGTTACTTGGAGTATCCCCACTGTTTTCACAGCCGGTGTTGTGTCAGAAGGAGCACTCTGTCTGATGAGACATGCTAAGTGAGGTGCACATTACTTACTCAGGTGAGGGTTGATGGGAGCTGTGGAAGAGAAAGGCCAGGGATAATCGTTAGTACAAAAAATCTTAGCAGCCTGTCATTACATGAAACACTTATTAAGAGAAAATGTGCATGGAGGCACACGCCGACGTAAAAGAGGTCAACCTGTTGCACCTTCAGACTCTGTGTGGCTGCCTTGTGAGCTCTGCTATTCAGCAAGTAGCAGAGTATTACACAGGCATATATTAACCTTTTGTGAGCAACAAGGAACATATTATGTAAAGATATAGCAGAGAAATAAGAGCTTCAGTAAAAGTGGGACTCGTCTGTCTGTCTGTCTGTGTAGCCTCTGCTTTGCAGTGAGACAGAAACACACAGTGAAAGTGCTTACTAAACATTTCTGACCCATTTGTCATACAGAGCTAGCATGGTCTAACAGCCGTGGCAAGACAGGTTTCTTTCTGGAGTGTGTGACCGCAGAAACAGAACACTGTTTGCAAAGTATCTGTGCTTCATCTCTGTAAAGCACTTTTGCCTTCTCACTGTAAAAACACGAAGGAAACAGACGGCACCAATCAACTCCCGCACTCAGAACAATGATTATTGAGCAGACACAAAGAGAGATGTCTGGGATTTGAAGTGGAAAAGGTGACAGCATTTATTCGCAGTCTGTTATCTAATGTAAAAGAGTGAGGGATTAGGAAGACCAGCCTGACCACATTAATAAGCTTATAGCGCAACTGCTTATCATTACTGCCATTTACTGGCTTTGCTGATGTTCTTGTCCAAGGTGACTTCCATTTAGAACACTAAGCCTATTTTATCCTTCCATTTAGGAGCCAATAAATCACAAAAATGAGTAATAATCACAAGTGTGTCTGCTAATCAGTTTCCTGCAACTTATATCCTGTCTTTTCAAACCCATCATTATGAAAACTTTGAGATCAAACGCTAACGGAAATACACCGAGGACTTCTTTTGCATTCTGTCCACCTAACCACAGTTCAATGCTTCCCTCATTGATAATTTAAGAGGCTACTGCCGCAGCAAACACATAAAGGTCAAGGGTATCACACAGAGTTGCAGCGAGCCAGTTAGTCGGCACTTCACTTTTTGCAGAGTAAATACCATTTAACCTGTCAAGAAGATTCATGGGCATTTTCATGATCGATTGCTGACCGGCTGAATAGATGCGATACATCAGCTTTACTACAAAACTATGTTGCTGGGTGATTTATGAAACCTTGCTGTTCATGGAGGGAATTGATTTTAATCCAACCAATTAAAGTGAGTAATAACAAATCATTCCTACAAAGGAAAACATGTAGTGAGAGTGGCGAAGTACAGTGGCGCTGATGAAACTGCTGTTTTTAAAAGCTCAAGTTACATAAAAAGGAGGGATTTCTGTTTATTGTTGTGTAACTCGTGGAAATGTATGTTTGCTCGGGGATAAAAGGGGAGATAGACAAAGACACATGCCGTGAAGCAACTAAAATTGCATTTTCAGCGCACACCTTCCTTGAAAACGCTTTAAGAATCTTTTATGTGACTGTGAAAATACTCGCCGCCCGACAGTCACTGCTTCCCACTGAATCTACAGTGGACTGCACAGAGCAGCACAGACTGCAGAGGGGGAGGAAATCATCCCGCTGTTGCAGAGAAAATGTTTTAAATGACAACTTACAGCCTCGAGCCTGCGAAACGGATGCTGAGGTTTCCGACAAAACTCTATTCTTTCAGGCCCCCTCCTGCTCGCCGGCTCTCTCCATCTCAATGTCCCATTTCCTGTAACTCTCACTCCCTCCCTCCCAAATCCCTCTTTCTTCCGATACTGTGGTTATGAAAATGTATTTCGTTGTCTGCATTTTTTTTTTTTTACCTGCAGCTTCCCTCGACTGACTCACTACGCCTTAATCCAATCCAAAAGAGTGTGTCTGCTCAAGCAGTGTCTCCATACACACTAAGGAAATCAAGCTGTGCACAGAGAAGGCCCAGAGGCTACTTTTACGACTGTTTTGCATGCAAACACTCTCTCCAGATCACACTTGCATAAAACAGATAATTTTACTTCCAGTATAGATGACTATATTGGATATGGGAAAACAAACAAGCATTAAAATAAACTGCGACAGAGCTCAGCTGTTGACTCGAGCGTTTTAAATGAAGCACTTTTTTTAAAGAAACGTTGCCGCCTTGTCTGTAACTGTGTCTGAACTCCTGAAAACAAGTAGCAGACCTCAATTGCCCTTCTTCAAATGCACTATGCTGTTAAAGCAGAGATGTGCAAAACCCTCGAGCTCACTGCAAAGGCTTTAAAAAATATCCCAGATTTTCTTCTTAATGCTGCAGCACCCTGCTTTTCCCCCCATAGCTAAAAAGCCTCAAATAATGATTGAGGATGAAATGTAATTTTGATAGTTGTCAAGATAAAAACTCCCAGTGATCACACAGTGGAGTGAAGAGCGGATTTTTCTTTTCTTTTTTTTCTTTCAAACTTCTGTTATTAGAGCACATATTAGGTGCATGTCTGCCTGAATCCTGGTTTATACTTTTCCAGCTGAGAGGACAAAACAAGCTGCATGCTTGATGCATGAATGCCTTCCATCCAAATTGCCTAATTTTGATTGAAACACAAAGTGAGCTCATTGACCGCCAAAGGACATTGGTCCATGGAGGCTGTTCCGGATACAATCACTGACTTCATCTTGGCAGGATTCCCTGCCCACTGGCCTGCGGCTACATTACAAAGCAGCAGACAATTCCAAGGCTTCAGCCAAGTGTCCTCATAGACAACAGTGGCATGCCTGGTTTTATCCTTTCTTTTTTCACTGACCTCATATAATCCACACACTCCCACATTCCCATCAATCATATTTAGGGGTTATGGGTGCGTGCCATGATGTTCTGAGAAGGCCCTGTGTTGGCTCCACAGCTGCCCAACCATCAGCTGGAATAATGACAGTGTGGGTAAATGTAGTTCAGCAATCTTTCCCTCGTGTCTCCGTGACCAAAATAACAAGAGCGACATCACACCATTGTGTCCTTTTTTACAAAAGCCTACTGAGGATGCACTGCTCTGCACAAGTCCTGCAGTAACACACATGGACACACCCGAGCCATGCTGAGCCCCGTGCAAGGCTGTTCTTTCATTAGCGCACATATACATATATGCACTGATGGATTGGCATTCACTTTAACCTAAAGAACTAAGAAGTATAAATGACAGAACAAAGAAGACAAAAGGATATTTGATTTGATTTTATTGATTAGCATTCAAATATCTCAGTGAAGACAGAACAAAGATCTACCACAAAGCAAGAAAGCATGAGACAAGGCTAATCAAAAGGTATTGGCTGAAGCCATGTCATGTCACAACATGTTACAGCAGCAATCAAAACAGTTCAAATCATAAATATGCTGGTCCCAACTCTTCTACCAAAAACAAGAGTGGATTTCAAAGGAATGTCAAACGGAGGGACCATCCAGCTGAGCACAGGGAATCCATGAGTCATGCCTTGCACACTTGGTGAGCATAGATTAGCACGAAAAATGGAAACAGCAAGAATCAGCTAGCTCTGTCTGAATCTTTCAGGAGGTAAAGAATCCCAAACACCAGCACCTCTAAAGCTCAATAATTAATATGTCATATATCATTTAATTCTTACCAACTAAAAAAGAAAGAAAAAAAAAGAGTGAAAACCTCTATAGCTCAGAGATCTTTAAGGCTTTTGAGCAGTTGCCAGGCTAAAAAGAAACTCTGGGGAGTCACTGCTACAAGGCTAGCTGTTCAGTCTTTGTTCTAATCCAAGCTCACTGACTGCTGGCTAATATTTAATGAACAGATATGAAAGCTGTATTGATCTTGAATAAATGTATTCCTTTAAGTGAAAGTACTTTATAAAGCAGGACTACTGAGCATGTACAAAATACTGTATCAAAACAGCAGCTACTATATAGCTATAGCTGTAGCCAAGGACTGCGCTGCAACATGTGCTGTATCTTATTGGTCATGAACATGATTATATGATCAAAAAATGATCAAGGAAGATAGCTTCTGAGGGTTGGTACTATGTGCTGAAAGCTTTGGGTATCTTAAAAAATATATAGATAAAATATAATCTGAATTCTCAGGTTAAAGCATGCTTCACAGCAACACAAAGAGACAGAACCTGGGACAGCTTTACCACTGAATCACTGCTGGTCAAACAGAAACACCCCACTTACAGTGAGAAACTGAATTTAATATAAGATTTAGGGAGTTTTGCCTTGAGGAGAGGTGTTGTATATGTCACTGCAAGGTGCATAAAAATGGAATATTAAGAAACAGCAGCAGTGTTTTACTGTGACACTGTGAGGGTTGACTGGAGGCTTAAACATTAAATCCTGTGTATTGGAGGAAACAAGAGAGGAAGAGAGACATAGTGGGAGGGGAGCGTTATGAGGAACACCAAACAGATGCTGAGTTTGTCACTGCAGCAAAATTTAAAAGAGCATCTTCAGAGCTTGGTGACATAGCCATTCTTCATCTTGCAACTGGGGACACTGTAACCGCTTTTGTGTTTTCGTGCCAAGTCACAGAAAAGCTGCTACCATCGACTTTATGTGGTTCAGAATGATTGCTCGGCCTTTTGGGCAATGATGGAAAAAACTTCCTCTAATGGAGGACTTATGTTGCAATTTAACACAGGGCAGAAATGTTCAAGCTAACAGCTAACAAACAGACAAAGCCGTGTTTTTTCTGTAGGTTTTCTTCATTTTAGGGTCACAAGGAGGAAGAGACTATCCCACCGTGCAAGGCAAACACATGAAATACGTTTATCGGTTGCTGTTCAACTTCCCATTTATGCAAATACTCAAATAAATGAATAATTGAATGCAATTACCAAAGTGTCTGCTGAGTCTATGCACAAATTTAGACTGGAAGAGCCAGGGCTAAAGGTTTATTCAATCCCGCAGCCTCCTTATGGTGAAGCAACATTGCTTGCCACAAATTAATCCAGTTAAAATTAATAAAAATGCAAAAGTCATTAAATTGATTAATTTGGGTTAGTAAACCTTATTTGTGCTTGGACCCTTTGGGAGTTTCCCAAACAGTCAAATATTGGACATGTCTTTGAATCAGGACAATAGCAAATGCAGGACTGCCATGAAAATGCTACCTTAGATTTATATACCAAAGACAGGACAGGACTTAAACATAGTGATTACATAGCGATAAATAGAAGAACTTTTATGACTTTTTTTTTTCAATTCACTGTAAATTTTCAAACCCATAAAGCCTTTGTGCTACAGCCCATACACAGATGCCCCACAGGTCCATGTTCCCCAGTGAGAATGAAACTGAAGTGATAATGGAGATGGTCCTGGGCTGTATTTCACACATCAGTCTCAGAGCAGAGTGGATACGGTTCAGCCCTACATTAGCCTGCTACCGTGGCGTTATGCTGTGTGTGGGAGAACAGAGCAGCCCTAGAGTGATAATTAGTCCAGCCTCTCGCTGGGCAGGCGATTTGCACGTCAGCATTGGCTCTCCTCTTTCTATCTTTTTTCTCCTTCTTCTTCTTTTATTAATTTGTTCCCCTGTATCTCCCTTTTCTTCCCAGTCCTAACTTGGCTGCCTCCATCACTCCTTCTGCGCTACTCCCTGCCTTAATTAGCCTCAATTCCCCTCACTTCGCTTCGACTGTATTCATTTGGATTCAACTCCACTGAATTCAATTCAAGGTTGACCGGGGGAACCGCGCAGTATCACAAACTACTACAAAAATAACAGCGGAGAAAGTTTATCTGCCTCTCTCATTTCTCTCCTTTTTCCCAATTCTCTTTGCAGAAGCCATGATGAGCTGCAGTGAAACTGAATTATTCACAACTGCAGCACCACCACTCCGGAAGAACTTGGCAGTCAGTGATAGACAGAAAACAGTCAGTCACTTAGTTTCTGAAGATGTACATCTCAAGTACCTGTGCATCTGTTCACTGGTACTACTGGGCCAACTGTGGATACTACTGTAGTCTTTGTATTGTTTTTGCCAGCATGCCATCCCACAAGCTGGAGAATCTATCTCTGTTTGCAACCTGCTATTTCGTTCTGTAAAGAAATACAGTGTGTTTTGATGTATTCTCAGTGGTCGCAGTACACAAAATCCTTGTGATGTCCTTCTGGCTGCTATTTTTGGCTGCTGTACTTTTATCAGAGAGACTCTTCTGATTCAACCTCAGTTTAACCTCATTTGTTATTATTGCTTTATCTCCTTAAATCCAAGGCTACTGTCTGAGATGCCCACCTGAGAACCGTCGCAAGGCTATAAGGTCAAAATGAACAACCTTGAGCTCTATAGATGAGATATACTTAGGAGAATTTTGAAATACAAAGTCTATTTTGAGTCCTTTTCAGTCTGGAGATAACAACGAGTGACGATTTTGTTTCATCTGAATCAGAAATGTAAATAGAAGATTTAAAAAAAACAGCAATAATCAACGGGTCGGCGATCCAGATGTTACTGCTCCTGTTTTAAAAATTCTCGAGTGCAACTCTCATCTACATTTTGATGCATCAGAAATAAATCCTAGATGCATTTTAGTGGTGGCAGTAAAAGGTGGCCATTTCAGTCAGTGTGACATCCTTGGAAACCTTTGAAAAAAATTCTGCCAGTTGGGTTTTTATAACAAATTCAACCTGGACTCAAAACAAGGGGCCTCAGGGAGGACGAGGTCAGTATGACTAGATGTATTTATTTATTTATTTAGTTACAATTTTTCAACCTTTTTCTCTCTCTCTCTCCTGTAGCTCTTGCTTTTTTCCCTTGCTGTCCCTCAGGTAACTTCACGCTTTCTCTGGAGCAACATTAGCACTGTAGCGATCTGCAATTACTGGCTGCACCGATCTGCGCTCTGCTTGTTGTTACAAACTGCCTCCACTTCCTTTGGAACCCGGCACGCTCTGGGCAGACGGCGTCCCTCCCTGCGACTGGTTTTGTTTTGTTGTGTGTTTCCCTGTTGCGTATTAAATCATTACCAGTGCTGCCGAGCTCTTCCAAAAAAGGGTAATTATTGCAGTTTTCTCTATAAAATCTGAGTATTTGTAAAACATTTTGTGGCTTGTTTTAGAAAATTGCTACATAATTATTATTACTTTTATTACTGTAGTCTATATAAAATAAATCAAATAAAATTATTACTGTTCTATCTGGCCACCGAGTCTGGGCAAATGTACAGTAAGATTTTTATGCTTTTCATGTCAGGGTCCATGTCAGGCATGGTGAGGGCAAGAACCTTTCAAAATATTTACAATGTGAAATTGAAAAGCCATTTATTATATGAGAAACAATCCGGGGGACTAATCAGATCCTCCGACAAAGACAAAAGACAGAAAATTGCATTGTTTTGGGAGGGGGGAACCGAGCGAAGGCAGCAAAGCATGACTCATCTCTGACCAGCTCTGTTTGGTCTTGTTACCCGGGCTACATGCTTGAGTCATCTGAAGCTTCAATGTCATGATGATCTCTCAAGCACAGACACAACAAGTCAGCCTTTGCCCCGGTACAGGGGAGAGCTGACTCAAGCAATGAAGGTCACTAAGAAGGGATTAGTCAGTTGATCAGCATCCATTTGGCTCAAAGGAGAAAAGAAGCAAAGCCGGCTGAATTCGAGCTGTCTACAGATGACTGAATGTGTTACATGCAATTCAAATTACTTCAATCAGTTCCCTTTTTTTTTTCCCCACTCGCTCTTTCCTCGTACGTCTTATGCAAAATAACTCATCATCGGATCCTTGTAATGACTGCTGATGCTACGGCGAACTTTTGATATCATCATTAGTGATGAACGTACGCCGTAAGCACAAACTTCAGCGGGAGTTAAAATCTCTTGTCTCCTTTACCTTGTTTTTATCTGTTTGCTGGCTGTCAAAACACTGAAACAATGGAAAAAGTATGTAGCGCTTACCACTGTAGGTGACGATACGGATGGCGGAGTCCCCCTCGCCGAAACGCGTGATGGGCGTGAGGCGCACCTCGTAAGACTCGGGCTTTATCAGCTCAGTCAGGTTATGCGTCATGAGCTCTCCTTTGTTGATTGTTCCATCCACTGGGATCTCCTGCTCCCACCAGCGCTGGAGCCCCATCTGTGTCGGAAGAAGAACCACATGAGGTTTGGGATATTAGACATTTGCTAGTTCTGTTTATAACTAACAGATTTTCAAATAGCAAAGTGTTCCTGCTGCTGTTGAGGATTGGTATGTTCCCCTTCACCCTTTGTTCTATTTTTCCACCTTTCTGCTCCACATCTGAGCAATCAGCATCAATATGATGCAGTATATGGTATACTTGACAGACTCCTCTTTTGTTGTTACCTCCCACAGCCAAGCAGTTGGACCAGCCTTGGGTTTCTTTTTCCCGTATTTTCCTTGCTTGTATCATTTGTTCTGACTGTTAGCTCATTTTACAGACCTTACCTTTTGCTTTCATGCACCATTTGCTTCATCTAAAGTCCTCCCATGCATGAACGCTAGTCTGTAAATAAAGATCATTTGGGTTCTTGTCTCTGTGAACTGTTCACACTTTTCAAAGAGCTGTTCTCAATACTGTACCAATAACAGATCACAGGGTCTCTAATGTGATCTTATGTGATGCATCTTCACTATCAGCTATATATAGGTTCTGTATGCAGATTTACCAAATAAGGAGAGTATGTGCCATGCAAAGAAAACACATTCTCTCATTTTCCTCCAAGTGTGACCACAACTATGTAGTCCTTTAACACGACTGTATAATGTTCCATTTCATCTGCCAATTAAGACCGCCTATAGGCATCTGTGCGATTCACCAATCTGCACGATCCAAGCTGCACAACAAAAACAAATTTCTTTTGTAAGCTGATGACGGTGAGATGCTCATTAACCATATTTACTTTCGAAGCAGCTCCCAGGGTCAGAACTAAAAGACTGCTATTAAGAAGCAGCAGACACATGTTTCTATTAGCAGAAGAAACATTATCGTAGGTTTTATAGGCATTTTGTAAGTACAGTTGTGTTCTGACTGTCTGCCTGATTCCTTTAAAGAATTTCTATCATGATGTTCTGCAATTTTTTATTTTTTTTGCCATCTCTTTATAAAGGGACCTTGAATTGCCACGATTTTTCTATCTTCTCTTTCAATAATGTGCAGCAAACAGGCAAACTCCTGGCTGACTTAGTTCAGGTATCACACAAACTTTAATTCCTTTTGTGCTTTCTGATATAATGCAACCCCTCTGAAACACAAACAGCAAAGCTAGATTTGCTGGTGAGGGGCGAGTGAAGGAGGGTACATTTTATCCTCGATTATCAGATTAACAGGGCACAAAGACAAGCGATCGCGTCTGCATCACAATTAGTGACCGTACCATACAGAAAGAAGTGCACCATTAGCGGAGGGAGACAGGGATCGAATGAATGAAGGTGTGACAGCATTGAGTCAGTGTGCATGTGAGGGAACAATACCAATTAAGTAATTACTTAGAGGCTGGATGAGCCGCAATTATGGCGTGCAAGTTTCTATCACCATTAGTTTGCAGGTAAATAGGGTCCGTTGTCTCTCTGCGGTAATTACAGAGAGCGCTCTAGCCCTTACCTATGCTTTGAAAATTTTTAACTTTCCCCTTAAGCACAAAAGGCATGACAGTTAATTGCCATAAATTACACAGTGTCAGCCTGTATGTGTCTCGTCCTATGTGTGTTTCAATCCGCTAAAATAAATGATAATATGGTGAGGATATTTGCTATTGTGATATATCATAATGATGTGAGAAACTGATCAATCAGAAACTGACTACTTAAGTTGCTGCTGCTAAAAGGGTGCTTGCAAGTTATTGAATCCTCGTGTGAATGAGTGTGAAAATGCTCTTTTTCACGTAACTTTATGTAAACCTGTATTATGTACTGCATGCATTATGTTGCTGTAGTAATTTGCACATGCCCACTGGTGATGAAGTACATTACTAAATAGGCTTTTATGTTTGGCCCTGAACTGCAGCCAAGTTCTCTATCTATCTATCTAAAGAAACAATTATTTAAAAGTAATTTTTAATGAATTTTTGGAAATAGATCAGATGTTTATTATGTTCAAAAGCTGTGGCTAAAACATGAATATGAGACTTGATGTTCATCCAGTTTGCTCAAAAATTCATACATTTAAATATAAATATTAAAAATTTTATTTTTAATACCCGATTTAACCAGTAAGCACCAAAAATGAAACATTTCATGTACCTTATCTCACTGTTGTTCACAAATGCCCGTGGCATTATGTGCTTATGTTCAGGTGGCTGTATAATACTGAATAAAATTAAATATACACATTTCTGTGTGTGTGTGTGTGTGTGTGTGTGCATGGCTTTTAATATTGGTCTTGGCTAGAGCTGCTTTATAAAGGTCTCCCCCCCCCCCCCCCCCCCCTTATTAAAAACCAACAGTGCTTAAATATGCAAATCAAATCAAACTCTAAATGCTGACTGGAAAAAAACAGAAAAACATTCAACTTTTCAGACACTTTGACACATGCACATACTTACAGGCTTATGGATTCAGCCCCATTGTTTTGATTCCCATTAATGTTCACTGAATCCACACATTTGCACTCAATTAAGGCTTCTGTTTACATCCCATTAGCTTTCAATCTCCACATTTTCCCCACAGATGTAGAGAGCCGTATTGATTTAATTTCCTTTCACTGTGGCTGCGGTTCAGGAGGGGATTTATAGGAACTTAAAAAAATTAAAAATAAAAATAAAGCTGATCAAAGCGATACTAATAGACTTGAAGACAAACTCCAGAATAACCAACTGCTGACATAACGTTAGACAAGCTGATCTACTGCAGATTACTCGCATGTAGTTAGTATGACTTCTATTGATCTGCTTGCACAATCTGACTTGTCAGATCAATTGAAAAAGAAAAGGGAAAAAAGGGAGCCGCAAGATGGCAATACATGAGCTGAAAAAAAAGTTATCTTAGGAATGGAAACAGGCAATCAAGGTTCTGGACAGACTAGAAGGGCTTGAAGCCGCAAGAGTATCAAAACAAGGCAGATATAACACTGGTTCCTTGACAGGTGCAGCGATTTGTGTTTTGTGATTCTGACCGGTGCATGCCTTTCAGCTTTGGAGTCATTTCCATTTCCCTCCCCTTCAGTCGGACCGTCTCTCATGAGGGCACTGGGCGATAAGACGGAGCAGTCCATTACAGAGGCATAAGGTCTACCAGTTCTCAAGTATTAATTCAAAACTGAGAGAAAATGATAATGATTCTCAAGGAATGGCAGGGGAGCTGCTGCTGGTTCTATAAATAGAATGAAGCGGTGTAGTCCGTGTGCCAATGCTTTCTTTACTGCATCATTTTTTCCCTTTTTTCAAAAGGTATCTTTCTTTTTTTTTCCAATTTAGAAAAAGAGCCACTCCTCCTCCTCACTTCTTCTTTTTCATTTCCTCTTTGCATGCTGCCTCTGCCTCTTCTGGATTTCAACTTTTCTTCACCACAAGGCAATAAAAAAAATGTCATTATTGTCCTAAATCACTAGCAAAGGCAAAGACCATAGATAGTACACTATATGGCAAATGCCATAGGAAAAAGTCAGAATTTTCCCTTCAGTAAAGATTCTCTGACTCTGATTCTCATCTAAGACAAAGGAAGATTGGCCGTTTTACCTCGGAGCAAGCAGATAATGGTCCCCCAGATATCAAAGCAAGAAGGTGGAAAGAAATTAATTCGCCCAAACACAGATCTTCTTCTAAAACAGACTTGGGTGGTGATGCTCTCTCACTTGTTCTTCTTAAATAAAGAAATGCACATTAGATTGAAATGCTAATGTGATTTTAAAATTGCATTTGGTCCATTCTAGCACAGGTGCAGACTTTACAATCGTTACAAATGTGCACAGGACCAGCTGAAAATAGGAAAAGCAAATGTATATTCCTGGCAGGTTTTCAGACTAATCCCTGGCAAGTACACGGGCTCGGCAAGCACGACATAATTTATTACCAAACAGACCAACTGAGATAGTTGACAGAAAAATCACTGCGCTACACAAACATAACAGGTCTGAAATGTGTTCTCAAGCGTCAATTCCTTGAGGGTGTAGAGTGAGACAAACACTAAATTATATTATTCATTACAAACACAACTGTCAGGGTGTGCTCCCTAATTCGGAGCAGAAATTAGACGGATTTCACTCAAGCATGCTCCACATTTCTTCATCTTAAATTTTTTTTTTTTATTGTTTTTAACATGGTTGCAGATGCGCCTCCATGCAGCAAAGGCAACGTGAAATTCTGCGGCAAGTTCAACATTTCAAAAATGTGTGGTGCTGCACCTGCTGCTCTAAATTAAAAAAAGAGAAAAAAGCAAGATCAAATGTGCATCGCCATGGAGGTGGGGGACAAGACAGAGAAAGAAGAGCAGAGAGTGGAAGGTGCTCATTGATTGCCAAAAGAGAAAATGTAACCACGCCATCCATCAATGCCGCCTGCCTGTCATGTGTGGAGCTTACTTGAGAGGCAGGAAAAAGGAACACAAAAAAAGCAAAAAATAGGAGCTATGCTCGCTACTTCTAGCTGCGGGGACCCCTTTCACTCTTCTGATGGAAAGCAAAAACAGAAACAATTCATGGAAACCACAGACCATGTTGAGCTGACTGCCCCTGACAGGTTCTCAGTGATTCCTGCTCGGCGCACGAAGGCTCATTCACGTCCTGAAAAACTACACAATAAGACAGATATGAGGTTTGGCTCTATCAATCGGGTACAACACGCAAGTGCGAGCACGCTGTGCAAAAGCTTCCATCGTGTGTTTAATTTGCCAATAAGAAAGGCTTTTACATGCCTGTCGTGTGGGATGACTCTAATTTATGTATGAAGGGTTGGAAAGAGGCTGACCAATACCCGTGACAAGTTACTGTACCAGATGCCAACATTTCATGACTTTAAGACTCATGTAGTGGCTCTTCTGGCTGTGATAGTAGCTCACAGAGAATAGAAGACTGAACAATAGGAATGCAAATGAGCAGGCACCTCATAGCAGTCTTACCTGTCTGATGCCTAGTCTGTAGGCAACAATACGGTCCACAGCATTTGGGTTCATCTGGGTCCACTGTAGCTTGAAGCCATAGACCCTTGGCCTGTTCTGCCACAGAGGGTTGTAGGTATCATAGTAGAACTCCGGGGGGTAGGCTTTCCCTAGAGAGAGAAATAATTAAAAATAATGACCATATTTATCACAAAACAGATCTAGTCATAACGAGACATCAAACCTTTGGGAATCAAGGGTGCGTTTAATCACGTGTAACTATCACAATAAATACGTTTCCCTAACTTTGTTATCTTAAGTAAGCTGTACTTTGTTTTTCTAAGGAATCAAGTTTGCATTTTTTTTTCAATTCTGGGAACTAATTCAATTTTTAAGTGTATAAAATTCTTATTTCTGTGACAACTGTCACCTCCTCGTCTTGTAAACGGACAATTTTTCCAGTCCAGATTTAATAAACAGGTCAAATCAGTCTAAAAAAAACACGAACAATGTGCTAATTTCTAATCAAACAGACGGTTCATTTCAGTAATGACCAGCATTCTACAAAGAGCAGCTCAAATTAGCAGGTCAGAAATGAGCAGACCTGATGAGGAACTGAGCAATGTACTAACAAAACTAGTGCAGTGTAAGGGCAGCTTTTATGCATATGTTTCTGTCTGGAAACAGCAGGGCAATTGAAATCAACAAGAGGCAGCAGAGGAAGAATTAATATGTATTTGATGCTCATTTTTACCCTACTAATTTGAGCTGCTCTTGGTAGATTGCGTCTGTAATTACTGCGATGAGCTGGCTGCTTTGCAGTCTATAAATCTATAAATGAATGCATTGTTAACAGATCACCTACACAACTTTCCACCGCCATCAGAATACCTCTGTTTATTTTTCTTGTTTAGCAAATATGGCCCTTGGACTTCCTTTAAGCCAAAAGTAATTGACGTAGGATAACAAAGGCAGTTATCACAGCGTTGGGAAGGTTACTTTTAAAATGTATTCCACTACAGATTACACAATACATGCCCCAAAATGTATTTTGTAAGTATTCTGTTACGTTACTCAATGAGAGTAACGTATTCTGAATACTTTGGATTACTTAATATATTATCATGCTTTTTACAACTACATGAATGTCCTATTGCTATGTGATTTATTACTTTTACTAAAGGTTATTCGCCATACCAACTAGATTTTTAAATCTTAATATAAATGAGTAACAGTAGGTGGACATTAGGTAAGGCTGCACTTTTTGCAGCGATCTCATATAGAAAACTATTCCGCGCGAATATAAAACAGGTCCGCGGCTCTGAACCATAAAGGCATAAAACCGTAAAGAGACCTCTGTCTAATCCCATATGGAAAAGAAATAGTAAAAACTTACATGATTTACTCATGAAAGTGGCCACTTTCTCATTACTTTCATATATTGTTTTAGTAAGTATCCAAAACATACAAGTTTCATTATATAATTTTTCAAGGGATCTTATATGTGTTTTCACTCTTGTATGCTTTTCATACAAGTTTCACACAAGACAGATACAAACTTTATAAGATTTATATATATCTTTTCCATATGGGATACGTCGGGCTCCGTGTCGGGCTCGTAGCCGAAAACTAGCTTTACTTTTGTTGTCTGGGTCAACTTTGTATATATATATATATATATATTTACATTCTTCCATCTCCCGTTTCTGGTCTGTGACATCTCTTACTTTTCGACTCTTTTTCTCCTTCCCTCGCACTCACAGACACGGACTCCACTGCCCATGAGGCTACATTCTTTAGGGCTATGCCTGTAACACTCTGCCTATTGCCTTCATATTAAATCATTTTTGTGAATAATTTTTAAAAAATTTTAAAAATATTTCTTCACGCCGCAAGTAGAGGTGACATGGGCTGGGTTTCCATCGGCGTGGACACCAAAAATATAGAGTTCATAGCCTTATGAAATAGGAAAATACCGCCGTGTAATCCATTCATTTCAACAAAGTAACTGTATTCTGAATACCGCCTTTTAAAATGATAACTGTAATGGAATACAGTTACTTATATTTTGTATTTTAAATACGTAACGGCGGTACATGTATTCCTTTACTCCCCAACACTCTGTGTGTGTGTGTATATATATATATATATATATATACTGTATATATATATATTTTTTTTTTTTACATTACGCCATACTCCTGGTTTGAGTGATTCTCACCTGCCTTTTCTCCTAATAACATAGTTAACTTTGTGAGAATTAATTTTATGCCCACATGTGGCACAAACTAAATGAATCTTTCAACTTTTCAGCTTTCCGGTCACAGTAGGAAAGCTGATTTCTGACAGCTCGAGAAGGAACTGGCAGAACACGGCATTTTAATCAAGATCCAGAAACAAGCTTACAGGATGACCTTCCAGGCAAAGAATAGTAATTCACCTCAATGACACGTTGTTGTGTTTGTCCCTCTGCTTCTTGGGCTTGTTTATTGAGGGATGACAATACCCAAGGCAGATGATTTTTAATAACCATGGAAAAGACAGCAGAGCTGCCATTGTTAGCTCAAACAAAAGCGGCGCTGGGATTTGATGAACCTGTGTGAAGATTTAGCAAGCAGTTTATGAATGTCAGGCAATTGGATAAACCTGTCAAGTTAGTTTATGTCACTGACGAATTATAATAGCATTATTTGCTCCTGAGTCCTTCCCTGTGGCCTCCTTAGTGTGACAGACCCTTGAACCACTTCATCCAGTAAGATACTGGTATTCAGAGAGAGTCAGTAGAAACTTGACAGCTGATTGCTCTAAATGACACAACACTGAAGCATATTGTTGTACTGGGTGGCATTTTGTTATAATGTTGTGTACACATGCCAGTTCTTCTGTTGCTGTAAAGACATCACCAAATGCTGTTTAAGTGCAGCTTAATAGGCATGTGCTTAATAACAGGGTTTCCTGCTAAACAGCAGGTAACTTGAATTCATGAAATTCACTTTTATGTAGTTTGGTAGAAAGAAATTTGATCTCAAAGGTTTGCAGAATATTCTAGTACTAACTAAAGTTGCAGTGAGACCAAATAAAAGCCATTGTTCACTCACAGCTGTATAATCCTCAGCATCAGTTCTCATTAGAGCAAAATGGCAAAAAGTAGCTGCGCATACTGGCCTCAAACAAAATCTACTGAATATTTACGTACATTTATGGAACAATTTCATAATTTCTTTGATTGCGCTGCATCAGAGCTGAGGTTTAAACACATTCACTTAGGCTTTAATCACTCAAATCTCAGCCAGAAGTGGGGAAACTGCACATGTAAGACAAAAAAACAAAAACACAAAACAAGACTCGTGGTTTCATTCATCGTCTGACTGGTTTGATCAATTCTCATAATCGTCCAGTATAAAAAGCCAAAATCAGCACAGCACAAGCAGTGTGTTTGGTTCTTTGGTCTAGATAATAAATCAGGTTAATGGTGCTCTAGGCAGCATACTACAGATGACGTGGCCTTTTTCATGGATAAAGCTATTTAAAATGCAATATTCTGATCGGAAGGAAAACAACGCACATTCATCAGCCTGATAAAATAAAACCATTGTGAGTGAGAAACTACTACAGACAAGTACAGCGAAAGAGAGAAAATTACGCAGTACTTTTTTTCTAGGTTTTATCTGTTTTATGTTGAGCTGTGGAATATGTCTCAAAAGTTCATCAGCAGTCTACTGCAAGGTAAACCTGTCTGTTATAACAGATGACACTATCTCACAAACTGCCTCGTGTCTCGCTGAGATACTAATGAAACCAGCAAAACACATTTCCCAACTAAAATAAATAAATAAATAAAAAAACAAGGATAATTACCGTCTGCACTTTGCTTGGCACTGTTTTGCCGTATAGAGCCAGCTGTGTTTACAGCATATTGTACAGCTAATGTTACATAAACCCGCCTGGCAGATAATGTCAGACTTAGTCATGCAGCATATACAGTACAGTAAAGCCGATAAGGAAAAAGAAAAAGGCTGCAATTTGCAGTAGAGAGCAGGCAGGGAATGTTAATTAAACTCACTCACATTGTTGTCTGGATCAGTAAATTAGCTTAAAGATTTCCACACAGACCCTGTTTCAGAAAAAGCCCCAAAACAAAACAGAAAAACAAAACATGAAAAGACTCTTTTCATACTTTTCTTAGAAGTTTGACACGGAAGTCTTTATACTAATGCGCCGCATTCATTAATCTTATTTTGGGGAACATTTTTTTTCTCAAAGTACATTTCTTACAGACAAATATCACAGACTCGCACGGCAAATTATTGCCTTTTATTCAAATATACAGTGTAATGAAGCAACATGGCCTTTGCTCCTAATAATATGTTATGTGTGGTGAAGCACATTACCTAACCCACTTACACAGCCTGAAACAGATAACCCTGGGTGGGAGACATCAAACATAAAGTACAGAGGGCTTAATTGATTTTTTTAAAATCCTGTTTATAACAGCATAACCAATGCAATGATTCATACAGCTCAGTGAAAGCCTTCAGGCAAGAAGTTGACCTTGTTTGCAGACTTCCTTTTTACTTTTTAAGGGTTTATGAACATGTTTTCATCTTTAGGAGTGCAGTCATATGCTAAGCAATTCCTATATGATTCTGGGCTTTTTTTGCTTTTCTTTTTATTTGGCAGGAAGTAGGCTTACATATGGATGCACAGCTGGCCGAGACAAACAAATAACACCAAAGCAGGAACTGCTAACAGACAAAGGTATTATAGGGCAGCGGTAATCACGTGGTGCCCTTATGGGAACGCAAAATAAATCTCTATGTGTCTTTTTTTCCTTAAGGGAAACAGCACAGAACTCGCAATGAGTCACTTCTACATTTACAGTCTTCCTTCCTCCTCGACTAATCAGTTCAGTACAAAAAAGGATAAACGTTTTAATCGTTGCTGATATTAAAAAGCCCAGTGACTTCCGATTTCATCCTTCTTGGTCCGTGTAAATTGAAGGCTGCTCTAGAGGGACTAATGTTGAGATATTGTGCTGATATAAAAGAAGCAGAACTACAAAAATAGGCCAGAAAATACAAAATAAAGAAAGCAGAAAAAAAAGACCCGAACAGACTGCATCTGTCCTTCAAGCCTGACAGACTTTCAGTCTGATCACAGATAACATTATTCAGATGCTTTTCACTCTGACTATATACTGTTAGGCATTATGACCAACAGGATCCATCAGTGTCAGCATGTCTCCTTGAGCTGCATGAACTATTCAGACTCATTCTCCATGTACTGCAGGGTTGCAGTTCAAGCCAGGTGAACTGGGCACAGACTTTAAAAGGCAGGCAGACGAGTTACTTAAAACCACCAAAGGTAAGGCACAAATCTGTGCTGGAGACCAAAGATGATAAGGTTTATAAATCCCTGACTCAGAGAAGAGTGCAGGTTTGAAAGCAAAATCAATTTAGCTTTTGCTTTTATTTAAAAACATAAAAAATAAAAGAGACAAAAATATCACACAAAAGCACCAGATAGTAACTTAGCAGGAGGCCCAAGGGGCCTGTTTAAGACACATCTCAAAAAGAAAAGCTGAATAAATAAAAATGAAATAAACATTACTGAAAACAGATGATAGATCAAAAAAAAATAAAATATGAAAATAGCCTGAATGCAGAAAATGCACTCCAAAACAGACAAAAAATGTGAGAATAAGTGTTTCACAATAAAAGGAAAAACATTTTCTTATGACAGCAAATCGCACTGCAGCTAACTTTTGCACTATTGGCACACAGTTTCTGCAGCATTAGGAACAATGACTGAAAAAAAGGATAATGGAACCATACAAGCACAGCATTATGTGGAATCTGAATTCATTTCACAGGCACACTCACACAATGCAGACAATGTCTATCTGAACATTGTCCCTGAGAATTTAATTGTTCCTCTCTTCTAATTTACAACTGGCTGCCAGAAATGGGGCTTAAGCAGGAAGGCGGCAGAGAAATGAGAAACACTGCTTGTTTTTTCTTTGTAAATTTCGGAAATCCAACAAAATTATAGTACTGCAGTTTGCATTGTTTGTACTGGTCAATGGAGAGAAAAAACACGTGCTGGGCAATTTTATGCAGACTTTGTTGCCTGTGCAGAGATTGGACATATGTTGGAACTCTCCAGTCATTTTACACTTAAAGATTAGATCAGTCATGCCTGTGAAATTAGCTGTATAAAGTTTTGTATGGCTCTGAAGGAAGCATTGGAAGATTTTAGGTAAAAAGATTCATTATCATCATATATTTCATATCATATGACTATAATAAATAAATGCTACTCTTGATAGATTTTCCCCTTGACTAAATAAAACTTTCTATGTATCTTAAATCCTGAAAACAAGTAGCAGACCTCAATTGCCCTCCTTTAAAAGCACTATAGGCTTTAAAAATATCCCAGAAGTAAAAAGGCTCAAATAATGATCAATGATAATCATCAGGTTAAACTTTTTTTCTAGACTGAGTCTTAAAAATATGCCAATACAAACTGGAGGCATGGCCTTTGAAAGAAATGCACAATCTGGGCACTACTGAAGGATATGTAGAAACTGTAGTTTTACATTTATTAAAACTATTATAAACAAAACATTGACCATTGTTCTGTCTTTGTAAACTCTACAATAGAATAAGTGAATTAACTGCTATAATATTTTTCTAAATACCAAGCTTGTCAGTGTTTCACTCAGATACTGTCACAGATCACATTAAAGATGGGCACACCTTTATGCCTGAAAAGTTAAGCTAATACAAAAGAGTCTTAAACCTACATTCCTTTTACTGGCCAGTAGGGGGAGACTCCTGTGGTTGCAAAAAGAAGTCCAGTTGTAATTACGCAGGAAAACAGATCATGACTCCCTTTGTGACCAAACTAAACACTTTCCTGAGGATGTATTAGACTGGAATGCTAGTTTCACACCTTAATGAATACAGAGCAATGCTTATTTTGTTTATTATGGTCAGCCTATGTTAGAAAAAACAACCCCCCCCCCCCCCCCCCCCAAAAAAAAAAAAACAAAACAAAACAAAAAAACAAAACAGAAGGTCTATAAGTATGCAGCATCCCTTGATCTGAGTATCAGATCTGGCTTGTCAAGTCGAGTTGATGCAATGCTTATGGCGGAGAAATTCTCTGTTTGAGAATTTACAGCAGGACTTTCCACACCAACAGTAATGTCACAGGAGCCATGTGCATCTTTACTCGAAACTCTATGATCAGTGAACATTTACTTGCTATCTATTCTGAGGAGCGTGATTTGAGCATTTGCTAACAACTCAGGGTTCCCACGACAGAGAGCCCGAGCCAAAGCTCAGTGGTACACATTACATTCCTCTGAGGGGTCTCTCCCCAGGCACAATTTAATGGCCAACTTGGCCATTAGAGCCAACTCACTGTTCCCACAGATGTCCCCATGGCTTGGCACATGGGCATCCATGCATATGCACACACACTCTCCTTTGGCACAATACACTTTTCCAGGCGACAGAATTTATGGGCTAATAATGGCCTGCTGCCTAACTATGGTGTGTTTGCATGTGTCTGTCGGCATGGTAACATGTATGCTGCTCACATGTTGACTAAATCCGAAATCCAAGGACTGTGGGCCAAAACTCCCAAATCATACTTTTCACACGCTAGCACAGCCTGAGAAGACGTCAGACATAGAGCGATGGGAGAACGTCTACTGGCTTGTCTACCTGTCTTGGTAAAGTGAGTTTAAACCGAGGTGCCATCTAATTACATGAGCTACACCAATATTTTGCAAGTCTTGTCGAGAAACAGTCTTACAAGTCGCAGACGGGAGATGATATGCACTTCTTCTACTGCAGGGTATTGCCTGATTTCATGGCATTTTAGTTTTAGAATAAAATTAAAAATTTTAACTATCGAGAGCTGGAATTAGGAGACTGAGGCATGGCAGGTTTCATAGATGATGCAATGAACCAAAGTGGATTTTCTGCACCATACTCCTGTACTCAGGGAGTTACTAAAAGAGCCTCCATACCTTTGGCAACCACTGAGTCCAGATGGTGGGAATCTGGAGCACTGGGCGGGAGGAATGGAGCAATAGAGGGCGAGGGAGGGAAGGAGGGATAGAGGATGAAAGGGAGTGGAAGTAGGAAGAGGGAGGGAGCATGAGCAATAGAAGGCAAAACCCCAGCCCTGCTGAGAAAAACAAATGGCTGGAGGGAACTAGCTGCTTCTGTCTCTCTGTTCTACCTGTTTCCCCAGGAAGGGGATTTATGGCACGCACTGTGTGTGTGTGTGTGTGTGTGGGGGGGGGGGGGGGGGGGTCAAGCTGGAAAGGAGGATGAGAGAGTGGGGTTTGAAAATGAGAAAGATGAAGAATGTGGAAAAGAAAATGGACACAGAGAGAACTAAAGGCTATAAAAAAAATCAAGTGCAGCCAAGGTATGATTAGAATGCAGAAAGAGATAGAGAGAAATAGACACTATCAAAGAGAAGAGCGACCTAAGTGCCAGAGGATCAAAGTGACAAATACTCCTCCTGTGACCCTGCAGCTCCTGTCTCTAATAGGAGGTCTGGGAGATTGAAACCTTGGCCAAAGTTCCTGAGGACTCTCAGTGTAGCCAAACTAATTTTGTCCTGTCATAACAAAAGACTGGGAGACGATCATATGGATCTCACAATGGAGGGAAATAATGTAACAAAAACAGATGAAAGAAGGTAAAAGAAAGACCTGACATAATGGACATGCCTAATTCAGATCAGCAATCTATGATTTATCTTTCCCTTTAGTCTTCTTTATATAAATTGTCTATCATATAAAGAGGCAGACACACACCCCAAAACAATATGAGACAAGGCCTTCTAAGCTTTTTGTTCAGCCAATTGCATCTGTCAAAACAACCCTTTAATTATCAATTGAATAGCGTACTAAAAAAATCTTCTGTTGACATGCCAACGTATGGTAAAAGAATAAAGGCTAAATGACTGTTATTAAATGCAGCTATCTGGATCAAACACAGTGACAGGCTTATAGCACTAATACCAGTATGGAGTTATGTTTCTGTGAGAGAGAAAGAGTGGAAGTAAGTAACTTAAAATAAATGACCATTAAAAAAGAAACAAAAGAAAAAAGAAAAAACAAACAAACACAAAATCGCTCCTAGCTTAGCTACTCCTAGTTTAGCAACTATAGCGCTGGTCATTTGAGGTCTGTGTAGCTTGAAATTTCTCTACATGTTGAAACAGTAAGCAGGAGGGCTCCTAGTAAAAAAATATTTCTGGGATACAGAGCTGGGCAATAATCTTGTTCTTTTTAGCCACGAGAAAGACAAACTTTAACACTGCTGCTATTAGCCAACTTTACTGGCTAACTAGCATGTGATACTATACTGTATTTCCAAAAGTATTCATTCACCTATTTAAATAATTGAATTCAGTTGTTCCTGCATGGCTACTGGTGTATAAAATCAAATGGCTAGCAAACTGGTTCTAAAAATATTTGTGAAAAAGTGGGTCGCTCTCAGGTCACTCAGCGAATTCTAGCGTAGTTTCGATGGGATGCCACATGCACAACAAATACAGTTGTGAAATTTCCTTGCGCACCCCTTACTGTTCCAACATGAGTACACAAAGAAAGGTTCTTAAAGACATGGATAAGTGTGGAAGAACTTCACTGGTGTGGAAGAACTTGACTGGCCTGCACAGAGTATTGAGCTCAAACTGATTAACAACCTTTGGGACAAATTAGAGTGGAGACTGTGAGCCTTACCTTCTGATCCAGCATCAGTGTCTGACCTCACAAATGCACTTCTAGAATAATGGTTAAAAAATTCTCACAAACACACCCCTAAAGCTTGTGGAAAGCCTTTCCAGATAGATGAAGGTGTTATATCTACAAAGGGTAGATTCATATGCATGTAAAGGCAGACGAGTGAATACTTCTGGCAAAGAAAGCAGGTGTGGAAAGAGTAGCTTAATGTCAGCTACATCCTCTTGCTTCAGATGAGGGAAATCTTTAGCTCAGCAACATCATTTAAACTGCAGTAGTGTAGGATTTCAGTTTGTTTATGATTTGCTGTTATTGGTTGGGCTTCATTATTGCTCCTTGTTTTTGACTAATGTAAGGTTGTGCTTTGATTCCTGTTTGTTAACATAAATTACTCCAGTATTTTGAGGGTTTTTTCTTTTGTTTTTAAAATGATAGTTATTGGTTAGTATTTATAGAGATTGTTATTTACCTTTCATTACTTGTGTTTTCTTTGTATATTGGTTTACTCTTCTAGCATCTGCAATGTTCTGTGTATCATGTGGACTGAATTTTCTGTTTATTTATTTTTTTGTTACTTGCTCTCTTGTGCCTTCTTTTGAATTATACTTTCTATCTGTTGATTGTCTTGATTGTGTACACCTGTGTCTGGGTTTACACAGCTGTATTCACTTCCCTTGATTGGCCCTTGGTGTCTCTTTGTGAGAATATACAGCCCTGGCTCTCTTTTGTCTTTGTCACTGTATCTGTGTACCATCGCTATGCTCCTCCTTAGTGTCTAGCCTGTTAATTCCTGGAGGTTTTAGCTTTGCAGTTCGGTTCCTTCTGGATCTTAAAAAAATACCTTCAACTTCTACACACAACTTAATAAAAGGTTAGTTTTTTGTTTACTTAGGTTTTCTGAAACTCTTGGATTTGTATCTAATTCTAACCAGTATTCCTCTGAGATTTGATCACATTTATATGCATCCTAAAACTAAAAACCTTTTTTCCCCTTGTAATGTTAAAATTGAAACATACTCCTTGAAATCCCAACAAAAAGAATTAATCTTCAGCCGTTTAGCATATATAGCCCATATTTGCCTGGAATATTAAAATGACATCTAGCATTTTCGTACATGTCAGGAAGCTAAAGTAGCTGTGGCTATCCAGCTACAGTTGATGCAATCTGCTGGCAATAGCAGTTATTCAGCTGAAATAAAAGTCTACCTCTGTGTGAAGTGAGGGGTCTTCATTTTGAAAATGACTTGTGCTGTTTCTCACATTGCATACTCCTGCTTACTATTTAAGTGTGACTACATGCTGGGAAAAGGTAAAAAAAAAAAAAAACACTGACAAAATTACCTGTTAAAAACCCACACTCAAAAGTTTCCACTTTGACTACAATGGAAGGAAAAGACCACCAAGAATTTTTATCCACGGCTTCTAAACTAATTGTAATGCCACGTTATGGCTCGGTCACACGAAACTAAAAATAGTATGGCAATCTCCATGCAACTGGTGGACATTGCCCACCGATTGCATTGAGTTTTTAATAACAACATCTTTGCACAGGTCGCCTGGTGTGAAGGAACCTGTCTCTAAATTGCTCTCCAACTGCTTACCAACTACTTCTATTCTAGTTACATAAAGAAGCAGCAACTATGGCACTTTTTTAAAGGAATTTCTGAATTTGTGTTTTACATCTATCTGGTTCTGGCTGGACTGCGAATGGAAGTAGTTAATATGAGTTTCTGTTTAATTCATCAGAGCTAAATGTTGTAAATTTCTATTTCAGAAAATGCTACCCTGTAAAAGTATGCATTACACAGATAAGCATGCAGTATACATTTTGTACTGGAACTATACTAACAATATTAGACACAGTGACAAATCATTGTTCGTTCACCATGTGTCAAACAAATGTAGAAAAGCTAACATAAAGAGGAAAAGTAACTAAACCAAGCGGAAAAAGATTCTAGAAGAATAAAAAAGGAAATATGAAATGAAATGGAAACTTTTTTTTTTTACCTGTAACCTGGAAAGTGCATTTGCCTGCTCCAGCCTCATTGATGACATTACAGGTGTACTCGCCCCAGCCATCACGATTTAGGCTGCGGATGGTGTACTCTGTCTCATCTCGCTGGGTGTCAAAAGCTCCCGCGTGGAGCAGCCGGTTAGAGAGAAGCCACTCGAAGCGCAACACACGGGAGGGGTGGGCTCGCAGCACTCTGCAGGTCATCACTACAGGCCTTCCAAGACCCTGACGCATCTCCATGAAAACAGGCTCCACTGTTGGAGGGTCTGAGCAGGAGACACAAAAGCTCAGGAGAGTTCACAGATATTTGACAAGGACAGAAAAGTGTGTCAAGGATGGAAAAAAAAAAATAGAAAAGAAAAATACTTTGGATGAATAAAGACAAGAAGAGTGAGGTTAGGGCACCAAAGTGAGAGCAAGGACAAACACCTGGAATAAAGAAAAGGTGATACATATGACATGAATATAACCTTGCATATTTAAAAACACAAACAAGGACATTTATTAAAATGTAAAAACACGTGCACAATGATTTCAAGCGATGTAGTTGATGTTCACTGAGGATCTACAAATGACAAAGCTGAAAAGATGTTTTTTTTTAATTAGAAAAAAACCCCAGGTATTATAATATGAATGTAGCAAGTGAAGCAGCGCAGAGAGAGAGAAAAAGGTGATATTTAAGCAAACTGTAGAAAACAAACTAAACTGCAAATTCAATACACTTCACCAACAGATGAAAAATGAAAACAATTGTGGAGAGACCGGTAATAGCTGCCAGAAGATCAATTTTGCAAAACGACTGGGACAACTTTTGAAACAAAAACCAGTTGAACTTCACAGAAAATTGGTTATCTGGATGATAAAATACACCTGAAACTTTCAGAAAGTAAAATTAATAACTTATTTGAGTAACTGACAGGCTTTACCTCATCCCCCCCAACACAGAGTACACAGTGGTAAATAATTTAGCCACGTTTCAGTAAGCGAAGTCAGGAGCTAAACGACCTTGCTGCAACCCCGAACTTGAATCTGCAAAAGTTTAATATGTGTGGGTGATGTTTTGCAAATGTTTTGCCAGACTGTGTGCACGGTGACACGTGTGGAGGGTTTTTTGGATGAACAAAATGGGTGTAAGCACTTGTGTGTGGAAGCACTGAAAAGGTTATGAATAATTTCCCCATTTTAAGCGTCTCTGCTCCTGACACGCTCATACAGATGCTTGACAAAAGTCACGACGGGGCTTGAAAAACAACAAGAATCTGGAGGAGCAGAGACAGAATGACATGGAGCCCCTTAATTGCCTGAAATTTGCATAATTCCTGATGGAGTAAAGGAGAGGCGGTAGCTATAGCCAAGGTTTGCTGTTTTTCAAAATGTAGTCTGTTACAGATCACTGATTACCTGATTGAAACTGTAATCTGCAGCATAATCTTCGACATTATTCACACTCGGTAATATAATCTAATTACTGAGCCTTCCATATTTGATAGGGGAATGCAATTAAATGAACAGTGTATTAAAATTTACAGGATATAATTTGATAACAGTATTAACGTCATTATCCACAACCTTAATCAGCCATTTTTTTTTTCATAGGATTCGCAAAATTCTGAGGCTTTATTTTGACGGTTTGAACGTTGAATGTGTTTTCAGCAGAACCTTTTTTTCTCCACTTTTGCACTTAATTGAGTTTGCTTCACCCCAGGATCTTAGAGCAGGGGCACGTCTACGAGGCCAGTCAAGTGTACAGGGAAACGTGGGATGTAAACATCATAGTGAATGCAAAATAATACACTGGCATAAAACGGTCCAAAGTGGGATTTTCCATTCTTGCCCTCAGTGCTAATTATCTCTCAACACACAGCATCCTGCTATTCACTCATGAGCCACAATGATTAATGACACACCATTAGATCAGATAATGAGTGGCTGAAATGTAAAAATAACCAAAAAAACCTCATAACACTAGGTGATGGGAAGAGTAAACACAGATCTTTCAAGAGGTTTGGACTTAATGGAAATAGAGATACAAGTTTGTCTCCTTCACCTGATTTTGTTCACGGAGAGTAAAGTGGTTTTCACCACCTCTGAATGAAACAGCAATCAGTTCCTTCTTCAATTGAGCATTGCCTGGGCTTTTACCCAAACCCAAAAGGCTTATCTCTGACTCCAAAAAAGGTCTGGAATTCTACTTATCACATTAAAATTGTAGGTTTGTGTGGTGCAGTGAATCACAGTTAGCTCCGCAGCCTCCCTGAGTGGCACTAGACCAAATTGCAGTAAGTGCAGTTCCACTCACACAGAGAGACAAATGAAGATGCAGCAAATAAAGAAAAAAGAAAAGGGAAAATCTCTTATATAACCAAAACATCCTTTAAACAAGGGCACATGCCTCATCACCCCCTGTGCATTTCCTGTGAAACAGCTGCCCGGCGAACTCGAGGAGAAAGGAGCAGAAAGGTCCTTTGTGATATTCCCTGAGCAGTGCTCGCCATGGTTAGCGTAGCAGTGAGGGTGACGTGTGCTCAGAGTTGCAGTAAGTCGCAGGCTCGGGGAAAACCCTGAGCGGTAGCTGAAGTGCAATCCATCATCAGTCACTAGTGGGTACCTTGACAGTAATGTGGAGAAAAACAACATTTAGGAGCGCTCAGGTCTTGTCCCCATGGTCCATGAGCACGGACATCTACAGGGAGGAGGCCTGAATAAAGACTCACGTGTACCGAGAGGAAGGGGTGTGCATGTTTGTTTTGTGCATGGAAAGCTGAGGTGTATTGTGTCCACCTACGTTTCTGAAATAGTGTCCGCTTGACTGGTTAACAATAAACTTGAGCTTCAATCAAAATGGATTCCATTTTTCTTCTGCCTGTTTTGAGTGGGGAAGTGTCAGACGTTTATTTGGTCCCTATTTTTCTTTCATCTATTTTCTTGTCTGACAGTAATTCCTCAGGGCAGCCATTTTACATAAAGTTAAAGTACCCATACAATGATACAATTACAAATCTTTCATTCAAAATTTTAATTAAATGAGGCAACGTGAGTTTTAAAAATGTACTTCAAAGAAAACAAAAAAAGGCAGCATAAGGAATGCCCCAGACAAAATCTGTGACATTATTAGTCTAAGTTCCTCCCCCCAAAAAGTAGATATTAAAAACATTATGGATTCTCCAATAATGAATGACCAGCACAAACAAATAAAAAAATGGTTTTCAGTACAGGAAAGGTAAAAAGATATTGACTTGGTTGCTAAAGTGAATGGTGTATAGTGTTAATTTTCACTGCACTATTAACCTGAGATAAAACCACAGTTATGTTGGTATTATCTGATTTGTATCTGCATACTAACATCTAATTCTCGGGTGTTCAATGTAAAAATAGTTAAGACCATCACCAAAACTCAACGTTTCATGATTTTACCCCCAATAAAAAAGGAGCTGTTGCTTCTCAGTCTTGATAGGTTGACCAAAGTCAGTGAAAAAAAGTTGTGGAAATCTACATTATGCGAGATCAAAAATAGGGAAAAATGTTAAAATGCAGAGTGCCCTCTCTGCTACTGAGGTACATATAGCGTGGTGTAAAAAAGTGTTTGCCCCTTTACTTGATTTCCTAGTTTTTCATATTTGTCATACAAACACACCATGTTTCAGATCACCACACAAATTTTAGATATTAGACAAAGATAACCCAAGTAAATTCAAAATGCAGTTTTTAAATGCTGATTTCTTCGATTAAAGGTTAAATGTTATCCAGACTTACCTCGCCCTTTGTGAAAAAGTAATTGCCCCTGTTGTTAAAACATGAAGTAACTGTAACCACATTTTATGAAAAGCTGAATTCAGTTTCACTAAACATGCTCAGGCTTGATTACTGGCAGACCTGTTGAATAAAGAAATTACTCAAATAGAACCTGTCTGACAAAGTGAAGCAGGCGAAAAGAGCTCAAAAAGCAACACATCGTGCTATGACCTAAAGGATCACCTGAGAAACAAAGTCACTGACAGCCATCAGTCTGGAAAAGGTTACAAAGCATTTCTAAGACTTTGGAACTCCAGTGAACCACAGCGAGAGCCATTATCCACAAATTGAGAAAAACTTCGAATAGTGGTGAAACTTCCCAGGAGTGACCAGCCTACCAAAATTACTCCAAGAGCACATCAACAACTCATCCAGGAGGTCACGAAAGAACCCAGAACAACATTAAAGCACTGCAGGCTTCACATGTCTCCGTTAAGGCCAGAGTTCATGATTCAACAATAAGAAAGAGACTGAGCAAGAGAAGAATTGAAGGAGAAAAACACTGCTGACCAAAAATGTCTCACATTTGCCAAAAAAACATCTTGATGATCCCAGAAACCTTTAGGAAAATATTCTGTGGACTGAGGAGACAAAAGCTGAACTTTCTGGAAGGTTTGAGTGCTGTTACACCTGGAAAAGGAACATCATACCAGCAGTAAAATATGGTGGTGGTAATGTGATGGTCTGGGTCTGTTTATGTGTCTCGGGACCTGGAAGACTTGCCGTGGTAAATGGAGCCATGAATTTTGGCGCCTACCAAAACATCTTGAAGGAGAATGTTCGGCCATCTGTCTGTGACCTCAAGCTGAAGCACACTCGGGTTCTGTACCAGGACAAGGATCCAAAACACAACAGGAAGACCACCTCTGAATGGCTTACGAAAAACAAAATGAAGACTTTGGAGTGGCCTATTCAAAGTCCTGACCTGAATCTGATTGAGATGCTGTGGCATGACCCTAAAAAGGCAGTTCATGCTCTAAAACCCTCTGATGCGGCTGAATTACAGCAATTCTGCATGGATAAGTGGGCCAAAATTTCTCCACAGTGCTGTAAAAGATTCATTGCCAGTTGTCACAATTTTGAAACTGCATTTTGTGTTTACTTGGGTTAACACGCGCACACACACACACACACACACACACACACACACACACACACACACACACACACACACCACTGTTGTGCTCTCATTATGCTACTAATATAGGTCTTAATAGCACATCTAAATTTATTGCAATTTAAGCATAGACAAACTAGACAAACCAGAAGAGGATTATGTGACATCGCAAGCGCTAACTGCTCAGATATTACTGATATGTTAGGCCCCAGTCACACAGGACTAGATACCAGCTGGCAGCGTTCTGGCAATATTTGGTCACCAGGGATAAATATGTATTATCGAATTGGTGAGTCATTGTTGGGGGTTGCTGGCTAGGTGAAATCAGTCCCAAAGAGGTGTTACCCTAAAAGATTCCTTGTGATGCCTTGGTTAAAATTTTTTTGCATGCAACATGCAGATAGAAATACCTGTAAACACTTGCTAACTTCCAGCTGGTTGGCAGTAAGACTTAATAAAGTGGAATGCAAACTGGAAACGGAGAATGATTGATAAGCACAACTTGTAATTTAAAGGAGAACATTCTCAATTTCCAGTTTGTGCTGCACATTCACTGCAAATGCAAACCATTAGCAACTGAATGTGACAGGTGAGACCTGAGTCTGGGAACCGCCCCTCAAGGGCGGAGCTGGTCTTTGCCCCTTCATAAGATCAGGTGTGGGCAATTAGCTATCCTCTAGCGAACCTGAAGCTGTGAGTGCTTGGTCCAAGCTGGGCAAGTTGGTGTTTTTAATTCCTTTCTATAAAAGCCTGATGCGGGTCCCACTAAACTTCTGTTAGAATGGTGGGAAACATTGCGTTCCTGTGAGAGTAGTGGACTTCACCGCCACTGACCCACATTTATTAGGGTGTGACGCAAACTTGTGGACAGAGTACAGAGCTGCTGCTTTGCCAAGTGGATTTCTGGCTGCGGGCAAAGGACCCGACACGTCACTGAATTTTAAACTGTTTTAACCTGGTGTAATTCGACAGACTGACTGCTGCGGCTGTCGATCATGTTTGTTTCTTGTTTTATTTTTCTGTATCAGTAGGCACCACAGATATTGATTCTTTTAGTGTTTTAACCCTTTTAATATATATATATATATATATATATATATATATATATATATATATATATATATATATATATATATATATATATATATATATATTATTGTCGCAGACGGTGAAGGCGCTGCGTGGAAAGCAAATCCTTTTTTTGTCTCGCCGCTTTTGCATGCACAGCGGTGGGCCTGAGTGAAGACGGCACTGAAAATTTGCCTTTTTCTATAGTGTCTTTCCCATTTGGGGTTATGTGTGAGTTGCCGTCCCTTTTTAACCTCGATTTGTTCTTAAACGGTTCCCCGCAGCGCTTATCCTACAATCATACAGTTTTATCGTTTTTATTAAAGTAAAGTTTTTAATTGTTTTTAGGTGCTGCTGTTATACTGTTACTTTTATTTTGTATTGAAAGTAAAACCCTTTTTAACTGACTGTGCGCCTACGGCTCTGTCCTATTTTAAATAGGTACCTATCACGAGTCACAAACGGTAATTTGCTGGTGTCCAAAGCATTTGCAAGGAGGTTTTTCGTGCAGCAATTTTACCTGGCAACTGCTAGTCAACTCTAATATGTACACATTTTTCCTTACTATGACGTCACTAGGCCTGACTGCTAAAGCTCAGCCATGCAGGGGCTTCAGTAATTAATTTCACAGCAACTTCTATTAACATTCAGCAAACACTTGCCAACCAGTTGGGTAATTTCCCCCTTGCGACTTGTCGTTATCAGGTGGTTGCTGATTGACTTCTGGGCCTGTGTGACTGGGACCGTAGCCATGGGGAGAAGATAATGACTAGTAAACATGCTATTCTAGTGAAAGCTAACATGTTTGAAGATCAAGGGCATACTGGAATTATGCCATGATGATATAGTTATATGATATAGTTTTTTTTTTGTTTGTTTTTTTTTTAACCAGTGCAGGGGAAAAAATGGGTAAAAAACAAATGCCTTATACATTGGATTAGTTTTAGGTCATTAGATTAAGTCTTTGCTTTCATATAACACATCATATTTGATCTCCATAGGCAGTGATTTAAATAACAGTATCTGAGAGATTAGAAAGGCAATGTGTTGAAAAGATTTCAACACTGAAAATGTGGAAAAAAAAGTTGCTGAATCTGTTCAAACACCATTTTTTGTAAGGAGCCAGTTTCCAGAAAGGTTAAAATGTATTGTTATCCTTCATTGATATAGATGTTTGCGATGTTAAAAGCAGAATATTTACTTACAGTAGTGGAGTAGATACCTCCCTACATTTATTGTTTGAACTTACATGTGACATACCAGCGTTCAATTCAGAAAAATGTGACATTTTATACAACTTCAGCAGCTGTACGTGGGCGTATAAAAGCAAAACAAAAGCCTTGGGCTCAGATGCAACGAAAAGCGTTCTTGTGGGAGAATAACCTTTGTAGCATAGCATGCTTCAATATGAAGTCTTGATGGAGCAAAAAAGCATTCATTAGGAAGTCAAACAGATATATATGGAATATAAAATGATAACCCTGATTTATAATGAGCCTCTGTGTTGAATAATGTAGGGGACGCTTCTCTGCATCAGTACGCCTTACTTCCCTCATGCTACAGCCGCTGCAATCAAAAAATGAACTTGCGCACCATCTGCATTAGCATATTGTTATTAAAACATAGGGATAATTTATGAACCTAAATATACAATTAATGATAATCAATGTAGATTTTTTAGCGTGACGAGTGGCCTGGTGATCCACTAATAGGTTTAGCTCACTCAGTAACCAAGTTATAAATTATTCTGTCAAAGCCGTGCACAGGCTTCTGTTTACAACCTACATATTCACTGACCTTTTCTGGTGCGGATTCGATGCGCCTGATCAATTCAATATTGTTCCACAAAAAGGGTTATTAAAATTTCATCCCCAAATGCGTGGTGTGAGCACTGCTGTAATGTAAAAGATTAATCTGCTGGTGTTAAGTTGGCGTTAGGCTAATGTGAGTCGCTCTAAAATGATTCACATTAGAGTGGGCCTCAGGGGCCGGCATTGCAGCCCTTCTTGATGCAGAAAGGAAAATTAATTAAAAACAATAATCGTGTAATTCTGCTCATTACTTTTGCCCAGGCTGTAACTTCTTTATCCCACTGTGTCTTTTTGATGTGTGTCAGATAGTCAGGTGCTTGCTCAAGGGGACTACTGCACGGTTGCATCAGGCAGGTGTCATGGGCAACGCAAGGAGCAACAGAAGGGAAGCCTGTATAAAAGATTCCTGTGCATCTGGGCCGAAGTAGAACTTGATAACTCACTCTGACAGACAGTGGTATCTAGGACAGAAGACCACTCTATACCTCTTCGTTTTCCATTTCTTTTTGCTTCTTCACTTCCTCTCTCTCAAGTCCCTGGACCATGCCAAGTCAGTTTGACTAAGAACATTAGGGTGTCACAGCTTGGGATTTGGCGTTTGCAATTCTATTAGAGCGTCGACTCTAAAGGCAAACGTCTTCCATTCCCTCTACCTCTCCTCCTGGCGTCGCCTCTGCCAGCCAACAGATGCAGGTTTTTACATATCAAAGCTGTTGACTTGCCAGAGTCATTTCTTCACGCCTCTAATGCTCTTTGCTTCAGAGGACTGTACCTCGGTCCCTTGATCAAGTTACTAAACGCGGCTTTGCACATGGCTCACCACCAAAGGCGGGTGGCTCACGCTGGGACCTGGAAATGCAGGCGAGAAAAGCATCTCAGAGGGATTGGCTTGTGCTTACACACCATGAGACAGGCCAAGTGAAAGAAGGGAGGGGGCATACCGACAGGCGTATGGAGGAAACAACAAAAGCCGGGCCAGACCGTGTTAATAAAGTAAATTCTTAAGTGGAGAAAGACGATCAAAGGTCCATGTATTTGGCAAATGCAATCCACAGCGTGCACTGAGGTGTACACAGGGTGGACGCATTTCCCCAATATGCTCAAAGTGTGTCAAAGCAATCCAACAGTTCAAATGCAGATTGTTTGTGCTTTTGAAACTTAGGCTTTGATGCCAACTATTAATAAGTAAAAAGACTGACAAACAGAACTAGCTCTGAAGCAGGAACATGGCAGATTGATTTATCAATACCGAAGCCCTAATAAGTCTCTTCATTATGTGTTCTCCTTTGAAGATGGAGAACAGATGAAAGTGTTGTATGACATCAAGAACTGTAGCATCAGAGAGGTACTTTATTAAAATAATACTAGATAATGAGAGATAATTGCATTCTCAGAATAAATTGTGTTGAAAGGAACAGATAGAATTATCTGGAGTGAATTGATGCGCTTCACTGCGAGTCTCATACTGCGTGTGTCGATGACGCAACTCCATGCCAAGGCAAATCCATGTTTGAGAAGGAGTAGATTTAAAGGCATGCGTGTCTTTAAGCTGAGGTCTCGGAGTCTCGGTTTCCCCCTCCTTGCCTCTTGAGGCATGTCTTCTCCATCTGAGTGTCCCTAACAACAGTCACTCTCTGCAAGTGACCCCTCTGCCACAGTTGCACATACAGAGGGGAGAAAGCAGCAGCAGCTTGTGATAAGAGATGACCTTTCATGGTTGGATGTCAGAGGTGAGAAATACTGCCTGAAAGCATGTGTGATACTGACCTCGACTCTGAGATGGGGTCATTCAGAGGTTATAGAACTTCCGCTTGTTATGTTAAAAATATTGGCAAAGCTTTTAATGTATTTTTTAACATCTTTATCATATTGGACTTAACTGGGGCCTACTCTAGAACCCTGGGTCTTGCCTTGAGATCATCGGTCATCCCAGACAGCTCATCAACTAGTCATACATGTGTATATGTGGTTAGTGAGTGTTCCTGGAGGTTGCTGACTGTAGCCAGGTGAAATTGGTCATAAAGCAAGTGCTGCATTCAAAAAAACTTCTATGTGATTTCTTGGGCCACACATTGCCTGTCGCATGTATATTAATTGTTTTACTTATGAGATAGCTTTATGATTGCACTGTAACAGTTTTGGCATTTTTATTATTATTACAAACAAGGATTTAGATATTTGTAATTTTTTTTCATTACAGTGGTAAAATACACCTTTGTCTTGATTTTGTTGATAAACTCTGGTCATGACAGCGGCATCTTATTTACTTTAATAACCCACAGTGTTAAAGAATGTGGCCCAGGTACAGCCAGCAGACTGTATGTTTTAGGTTATGTGTTAGATACTGCATCTTTTACAGTGACATGTATTTTGCTTAATTTCATGCATACTATTTAAAAGTATTATTGGCAAAAAGACTAACCCAATTTAAACAGATCAAATTTAAATGTGTCAGAGCTTTTAAGTAGTTACTGATTTGCGGATGAAGTTGTAACATTTGAATATGAAGCAAAAGCAGAAAGAATTAATTCTGTCATGTTGACCAGAAAGCTTCAGCTTATTTGCCATAAGCTGATTTCTGGTGAGAGGGAAAAGCTGCATTATCCATTTTTGAACTATTAATAAATGAATAACAAATAAATAAAATACCTGGCTTTGCTTGTTGAATTTTGGATTCAACTATTTATTTGGTTCCAAAACACTGCCCTTGCGTGAGACAGCAGATCCAGTGAATGCTGCTAATTAATAAAAAGCATCTCAGAGTTTAAATCCGTTGTTTACTTTTCGGTGTCAGACTTGGGTTTGTGGGAAAGCCACTAACCTTTGATACGAGCTGTCATTGCTGCATAATCTTTATCAATTCAGCCCCAAATTTAAGACAGTCTTCTTCAAAGCGCATCAAAACTTCATTAACTCTCTTAATACAGACAAGGCTGTAACAGCTAAGCTGAAATGTGAACGCTACAGAAAAAGTACAATAAAACTCTTAAATAACTGAGGGTAAAGTGTGGCGCTAAGAAAACAGCAGCTGAACTTCCTCTTCAAGCAAAATATCAGTAGTTGCTTGGGTAAACTTCTGTAGTTTTCTCTTTGGCAGGTCCAGTGTTGACAATACTTGATATATGCACCAAATTCAGTGTAATATATTTCACAATGTGCTTTAAAACAGCTGTGTTGCTGCTTAGGTTCCTTTTAGGTAAAGGAGTGAATGCATTATTTGAAACAGAAGAATGTATGGATTAACTAAGTGGGCCATGGAGAAAACAATGGAAGCCATGAGAGTTTATCCATTTCCTATGATAACTTGCCAGCGACTGGTAAGCACCCAGCATGGATGGCTTTCATTTCCTTCTTATCCATCTTCCCCTCTTTCTTTGGTGGAGAAAAACCTCCCCGAATCTTCAGTGAGTGACACTTCTTTCAATTCCTGGTGCTCATCCAAAATATTCGATTTGGATGTCCATAAATGAAGACGAAATGAATACCAGTGGGAACAAATTAGCCGGTCACTAATTAGCTCTTAAGCTAATGCTGAATGTCATGTGTTAAAGGAGGGTAAAGGAGTGTCAATGAATGGTGGTGGCACACAGTCTTCAGGTCATCACACAAACACACATCCAGGCCCTTTCAAATGGGGGCATCAGCATCAAGAGCTTTGTGTCTCAGTAAATATTAGTTCTGCTCAGCTCGCACTCAGCAGATAAAGTCCTCAGTGTGGGAGGCGGAGTCAGAGCAGTTTCCTCTTAGACCTGACGGAGGGTACCAAGGGACTGGACTAATTTTACAGCCTTCAGAAAGAAATTGGATGGGTGCAAATGAAAAGAAATGGGTGAATGTTCAATTCTGGTCACACTGGACTAGAATAATTACACGGTATACAAAAGAAAATACATCACAGTAACAAATGGTGCACCACATGTACAAACACATTATTTCACTGCTACAAGTTATACCACAAAAATGCATTTCCCCACAAATTTAGACACATATAGAAAATACCCACAGTCTGTCAACTCACATTGTACAATCAGCTCCACTATGGCCTCCCGGGGCTTCACGTTGAACCCATTATACTGGCTGGTCTGGCAGCGGTACGAGCCCGTCATCTCCCTGGACACATTAACAATACGCAGCACGCCGTCGTAGCTCTCCATCTGCATGCTGCCGTCTGGCATGGGCGCTTCCTTATCCGCTCGCGACCACAGGATGATCGGCTTGGGCTTCCCTGAAACAAGGCACTCCAGCTCCACTGTGTCACCCTCGCGGGCCACCAGGGGAGACTTGCCCCGTGGGACTGTCAGGTTGGGGGGAACTAAGAAAGAGAAAAACAAAGGAGGGACTGATATGGGGCTCTAGAAAGTCAGCAGGCGGGGTAAGAGGAAATAGTCAACTTGGGGAAAGTTGTGGCGAAAAAGGTATGGAGGGGGAAGCGAATGAGCATCCAAAGTTGCGATGGCAATGAAGCGGCATCTCAGCAACATACACAGCTTTTATGGAAGCACCATGCGGATATTAGCAACAGTAATGTCTAACGGCTGGGACTAGACAGTCTGAACATGTACTCTACGCAAAACCACCACGAAGGACAGCAGTGAGAAGGTTTAATGCTATCAAGCAATGGCAAACGATGAACAATGCAATGAGCGGACAAGCAAATTCTAAATAGTTAATGACAGCCTTTATTAGCTAAACAAGTCCAGGTACTAAAAAGACTAAGGAATGTAGACCATGCAGTAAACTACAGAGTAAGAGTTCTGTTTGCACATCCACTCTGAATGCATGAAGATCAGGCAGATTAGGCCTCACAAGGGATTAGTCCAGTGAAATCTAAGACATAGTTCACAATCAGCGCAGCAACCGATGTTCAACTGGATTGAATAAAACAGTTACAAAATAAACATGCAGAGGAGAAAAGTAAGACATGATATTTATATATATATATGTATATAAAACAAAAGCAAACCAGCAGTTCAACAGTTTGTAAAGCACTCCTGTTGCCTTTGATGCCAGGAGTTAGATTGATTCCAAGCTTGTGTTTATACATGATTGTGGGTCATTGTAAATCACAAAACCGAGAGAAGAGATTTCCTTGTAACTACAAAGTCTTGATCTTCATATGAGCTATCCTTACACTTCTAATACACTCTCAGCAGTAGCAACACTGGCATTACAATCAACAGCCAAACAGCATTGTTACTTTCACTGTCACATTTTCATCATCTCCTCACTTTCCCATCACAAAACTATTTTTCTGAGACGTTTTCCACAGCTAAAATCACTTTAACATTCATAGTTGCATCATCGCAATCAATCGTCACAGCTTTTTACTTCCCTACCCTCCTCCTATCCTAGTCGTGCAACCACTCAGTCTCAATCTAGCACCCCATAATTTAGAGCATTTACAAGAGAACCCTCCCAAAGGTGATGCAGCACTGAGCCTGGCCATGTAACAAAAATATGACCCAATAAATAGATACCTGCCTTTTTTACAACAGGTATTTTAGAGTCTGGGTGAGTGCAAACAATTAATAATAAAAAAGAGGAAGAAGAAGATTTGCAGATATCCTTGAGTGTGTTTATGTGTGCATCTGTCTTTTCTAAGTGTGGAAGGCAGGAAATCTAGCAGGTTGGATCAAATAGTCTGGTTCCTCACCAAGCATGCTGGCCAAGTAAATTTGTTTAATTAGTAAACCTGGCAAATTGCGCCGGCTCCTAGAGTGCTGTGTATGTGTATAAGTGTGTTCATATGCGAGTCCAAATCATCAACAGACTCCAGCTCTGTTTTGTAGCACTGTTCCCAAAAATAGTTTACAGCCAGCAATTTGAGGAGTGAAAATCTTCTCAGCAATGATGAAACCGTGTCGTGCTTCCCTGATGATTTTCGAATCACTGTCATTCTGCCCAAACAATGCTGCAGCTGGAATGGAGTCAAGCCACATTGGAGTTTCACAGTGATGAAATCACCAGCAATCTCACGAAAACGAAACAGAGTCCAGCTATATTTCTTTGAACCCCATTTTTTGTGTGGGTAAGAGGTGAGAATCCTGCAGACGTTTCACTGCTCCAGCTCCAGGTCAGATTCCTTTTGTCCTCCCCCCAGAGTCTTGGATAAATTATCACACTGTCAGAAACAAGGCAATCTCACGATCCTCAAGTATTAGGTTGTGCCTTTTAAAGACTCTGTGGCACTCTAAAATTAGCTCATTGTTGATAGCTCGGCAATTATGACCAAGAATTGAATAAATGCTGTAAACAGGGCATGCTGTCAGACAATCTTATTCGTGGATTTTTTTTCTTTTAAGAATGAGAACAAAGCTGCAATTATTAATTGATTTAAAAACTGGAACTAAACAATATTTAGTCTAATCTAGTCTAGTCAATGTTTGGAGTAATGTGATAAACATGCTAGCAAATGCGTGCCCACTTCCATGAGGCACGGAGAAATAAATGGGCTACAGAATCAAAACAATGAGCTGAAAAATACTAAAAAATACTAACATTCTGTAGAGTTGGATGATAATTCTCTATGATAACATCACAGTACTTTCATTTTCTGTCATTCCAATAACATCTATTACTACAGTATCTGGATAACAGGTTTTGATTACTGTAATACAAGAAATGAAAAGCTATTACCTAACTCCGCACATAAACCAGATCATGAGCCAGTGAATACCAAAAAAACATGATGGTGTGATTTGCATGAAATAATGAAGTCTGGTCATTCATAGATAAAATACTGGCATTGTGTTTGGCACTACAGAAAAAAAAAAGGCCCTCCACAGAGCCAGTGGTGGCGGACCCTCATTTCATCCTTGCACATTTGCTGATTTTTTTTATTCACACAATGTCTCAATTTTAACAGCAAAGGTTTAAATCCACTTTGCTATTCAGAGCATTTCCTTGGGTTAAAACAATGAAGTAGTGAGTTTGAAAGGAAAGGAGAGGAGCAGCAAGCATCCATTAGAGTGTGGAGGAGAGGTTTATTCACCGAGTTGCCATCATTACACCTGGCCTCTCCACTGCCTAGATTAGGCAGGCAATTACAGTTTGTCTACCTGTTGGGTTTGGCAGCACAAATACTGGCTATCAGCTGCCATTGTCTCTCCTCACACCACAATGAAAAAAAAAAACAGACAGGCATACACGCACTCAGAAACTCGCACATCCTTCTCTCTTGCTTACTCTGTACATTACTCTTCCTCTTGCTCTCTTTTTTCCAAGTGAACACCCTGCCTCAGTGTTTGAGTCTGACCACTGCGATGCTCAGTGTGGAAGGGAGCCTGCTACTGGTTTTCACTGTGCTCTCATTGTGCCAGAGCCATCCAAATGCCAGTGATGCCTGCAAGGCATGCCCGCTGTGTGCGTACGTCTTTGCAGCGCGCGTGCGTCCGCGCGGTTAATGTCTCTGCACGTGCACATGTGCACGTATCGCTCACTGCTTCTCTCCTCACCCACGGATGACACCATGCTGTGATCCTGCCTCAGTTCCTCAATGAGATGCGATGCTTCTTCTCTTTGCTACTGAGCAAAAACACTGTGCGTATGTATCTGTAGGTTTATGGGTTAAATCAAGATAGGACCTTCTAGTCTGGCCTCAGCACTGCGCTGAAACGATCCTTCAAATGTAGCTTTTAATTATGATCCATCAGCACTGCAGCAGATGCAGAACAACATGAGCTAACTGCAAAAAGGTAGAAATAACTGGCACTTTGAATTTTCTTACAGCGACAGGATCCAGAGTGATGTTTTAGAGAATAAACATTCCCACTGCCCCCTTTTTTCGGGTAAGTGCTATGACATCACTCCTCATCACCATGGCAACATAGTGCTCTCGACTAAACCAGGTCCTGCAGTGTGTGTGTGTGTGTGTGTGTGTGTGTGTGTGTGTATGCATGCATGCATGAGACTGTGTGCTCAGACAGCTTGAGGCCAATGAGTTGGTCACAATGTGACAGGACTCTGTTCCTCAGAGTCCTGATGCTCTGGGGACAGAGTGAAGAGTCCCATAGGTGCACTGTGGACATGTTTTTGAATCTGTGTGTTTCTGTGTGTCTGTTTTGGGGGAGGCTGTATCTACACCCTGAGTCGCTGAAGTGCAATAAATATACACAGATGTGTTAAATTTGGAAGAGTGCACCCACAGACTGCTGTGACACAGCAGTGACAAGACTGACATAACAATGTGTGCGCGTTTGTGTGTGTGTGTTTTGAGCTCTGTGTCATTCCCCTGAGATTTCATAACCTACAATCAATCTCAAAAACTCTTCACATGGATCAGACTGTAGCACAGCAGATTTTATACCAGTGCCTTCTTTTTTTTTGTTTAACCAACAAAACAGAATAAAAGAAATGTCCAGTCTAAAAACAAATGCATGCAACCACTTTTCTACTGCTAAGCAGGGAACAACTCCCATGGATGGCCCACAGTTTATGTAAATTGCTCAAGGGGCCTTCACAGTAGTTAATGAGGGAGGGAGAGTGTTTCTTATTCATGTTTCTCAGATTTTCCCAGCTGCACGGGGAGGTGATTTCCCAGATGGTCACCTCCATAAAGCATGACTGCAGGTATTGCGGTGGAGGCTATAGGCAGGTACACTGAGCACAAATGCAGCAAGTTATCTCATCTTATTCAAATATGTTGTACTCTGAAAACAATCTGAGCTATGGATACACCCCTGCTATCCAACGTCTCCAAACATCCACATAAGCGTGTTTATTAACAAACTGAAGTTTTTATTTGCGCTGACACTTTGGGCACCGGTAATCTACCACAGGAACATCACAGGTGCTGTGCTGACATATTGCGCCCAGCGCCATTGTAGAAGTGGCATCTATTGTTGTCATATGGTGGATTTCTCAGGACAGTGTCCCAGCTGTGGGACAGCTGGTAAGCCCCTTCATCGCAGTTCATCGCTCACTGTTAGTCTATTGGGTCGTTCATCCAGTTTTGGGGATTGGTTCCTGTGTGCAGTTTATAATTTCATTTTCAAACCTTGAATTAATGAATTTTCGATTTTAGATGTGAATGCTCTACAAGACCAAAGACAAACTTGTTATTCAGGCCATTTGCTCAGTTGGAAAGATTTCTATCTGTCACGTGACATTGCCTCAGCATACTGAAGGTGATGGAGCTGGGATCTGCATTAAAATGATATATGCAATTTAGATCTTTAATGAAAAAATACAACCAAATAACTAACTGCTCTCTAAGGATTTAGGGATGTAAATAAATGGTCAACTCAGCAGAAAATGAATGTACTGTTCAATTTCGTTCCACCTCATGTTAACATGTGATGCGAATGACAAATAAAGCTCCTTGAATCCTTGAAAGCTCTGCTGTAGGTGGTCATATGAACCCTCCCTTTGAAGCTACTACCCCTCACAGTGTTTATAACATAATTATAAAGTGACTTTTCACGCTGAATTGTTCAAATAATTTTTAAAAATAATTTAAATATATGTTAATAGCCTGTTTTGTTGCTCTCCTCTGACCTGTGTTTCACAGTGTGTACCTCTTTTGCTGTGCTTTGCTCCAAACAGACACATGTGGAGTCAAGCAAAGCAGAGACCTGTGAAATGAAGGCACTATCAGTTAAGTTTATGACAACTCATCACTATCTGTATGCTTTATTTTGTAGTATGCTGCATTACAATCTGATGGCCAGAGCACAGTATCATCTGTTCTTTTAAGCAAAGCCAACCTGATTTGGTGGAAGGAAAAAAAAGAAAGCGACTGGGTGGCTTACTGTGGCCTATCAGTGCTGGGGATGGTTATTTATTTATTTTTACTCTTGTGTAAACAACCTTTCTGGTTATAAGTGATACGAAGGTTGAATTATGTGTGCCATAAAGCTTTTCAAACCAAAGTGCAAGTGCTAGCTCGTATGGCTCACTAGATTACCAGTAGTAGCTAAGCATTTCTTCCAAGGCAATCACACGCATAATTCATTTCATGCATTAAGCTTATGGAGTTAGAAAGTCCTGTTATTGACAAGAACATTCACTGTGTAGTATTTCTCAACTGCCAATGAGCTGTTACAGGATGAAGTGAGAGGTCAAACCAATGTTAGCAGCTCTCTCAGGTTCTTTGTTAAATAGGGAGCTTAATGCTCCAGCAACTACACTTAAACCTGCTACCAAAAGACTAAACATTTTGCCACTTTTCTACACAGATTATTGGCCAGTAACCTTGAGTGTTTTCAACCACCTAAAAACCGTTTACAGTAGTTAAAGAGACAGCAAATTACAGCTGATAACTCTGCTCATATGGCTGATATTGTAGAAAAAGTAGTAATATTGCCATCGTTACCGAGGTGGTACACTACGTGAAAACATGTATTGGACAATACCTGTTAAGTTTTGAATTCATGGGTTTTCAGTTCCGTTGCCACAGATGTGTAAAATCACGCCATGCAGTCTGACAAATATTTGTGAAAGAGCAGTTTGAACTTTTTCACCCTGTAGTTGAGTCAGGATGCAGACCAGGTTTCTCTTTATAAGGGTCAGTGAATTTGCTGCTAAAACAAGCACATCAGAGTGGTCAACAGCCAGCAGTCATGTTGTCCCTATTAGAATCACATGTGGCACAGTCCCTTAGATGATGGCAGATCATGACAAATCAGAGTCAAAAAGACGACATTGTGCATAAAAGGAGTACACACAGAGAGCGGCGGGCCCCCCCTGCGCATCTGATGACTCAAATTTTGTTGTAGAAAAAGGCTTGAACACTGTGTTTATTAAACCAACTCATTTCTTAATCAACTGAGCACTTGAAATTGATTTGCTTAATTAATTAACTGCAGTAATTCTTAAGATTGACAGAGACACTGGGTGGTGCCAGGATTTCAGGTGTGAGCAGGTTGCTAATTGAGGGACTCATCAAAGGCGGATTTATCACCCGCGCAAAAGGGGTGACTTTCAGTCATGATACTTCGTTTGTGATCAATCATGACGGTGATTTGTTGAATAAAAAAAAGTATCAAATGGGAGTCAAGGAAGCACAACTGTTTAAAAGATCCAAATGTAATTTAGGTTCCACTATTTTGATAATTACAATTCTGCTTTTTAGCGATTAGCTAAGTGGCTATCTGTGATCAAAATTAGCTTTAAATGTCAGAAATAAATCTGTAATTACTCGGCACGCTATTAAAATTTTATCTCTTAAATGTCCCACAGGTATTTCCGGTCTGAGTCCAAATAACATTTCAGAATGACAGTAATCACGTCATCTAACATAATCCAGCAAGACATAAACACACATTTTACACACAAGTTAATGAAAGGATTCATTTGCTTGTTCCTGTTAGAAGTTTATGGCATGTTTTACACTAATGCTCGTAACTCTTTTCAGCTGTTCACTTATCCCGTGGTTCTTAATCTTGACAGTATCCAAAGGGGAAGTCTGTGTCCTCGTTTTCAGACACTCATAAATAAGCATTAGCACCGCAATCTCCGGCAGCTCCGGCGAGGAAAGAAGCTGCTTATTTAACGAGTGTGTGAAGACGGTAAACTGCTTATTACTGCCGTTTTGCAAAAAGGGAGAAAATCGAGAAATTTGTGCTCGTCGAAGGTTGAAAGAATGGAAAAATAATAGTTTTCACTTTAATCAATGCATCCTGTGGAGTGGTCTCTGGCTAAGCGCTGGTTTCGAATCTGGAACTAGAGGCAGTGTTGGAACAGCCAGCAAGTGTGACATTGTTCAGAGAAGAGATACTTTAAAGCTCAAATGCTTTCCAATCACTTCCCCTGTACGAAACCTTGGCAAACCTGTGGTAATCTCCTCTAAACACTTTTATTAAGACTCCTAATTGCAGCTCAGGCTTTCTCCCTTCAGGAAAACAGGCAGAGGCACAGAAAAAGGGCTTATTCACCCCACAACAGGCTGCAGGCGCAAGGCGAGGCAGAGGCACAAGGCGCTTTAGTACACGGCAGCTATACAATGGCGCTCAGCTGAGACATTTCTCTGATTTGTGGCATCAATCTCGCTGAAAGAAACACGGCATCCTTTAGCAAACAGCCCAGTCACATCCAGGTAAAGCAGCAGGAATTTTAACCGGCAGAAACAAAATTCAGTATGTTATTTCCTGTGACAGGAACAGCTACTACAACGCAACTCTTTCATACTATTTCATACCCACACATTCGACCGGAACAATGAAAGCTTAAGAAGCAATCAAATCTAAGCCTTAAGGAAAGCTTTCATTTCATATGATCACAAAAGAGCCAGTCATTTCCGTGGTTATTTCCTCAGTCAGACGGCGGTGTTCTACTTATTTATTTATTTAGTTTTTTTGCACATTAAAGGATCTGTGTTAATGCACTGGCATCGCCCAGGCACTCGGAAAGAAGAGAATGTGCTACTTAAAAGATAATGAGGAAACAATCTTGGCAGATGCGATTGATCCCACTGTTTTATAGCACAGGGATTATCAAAGGATTATCTAACAATAATTATGCACACAAGGTCGACACATTGCTTTCATGTTCACGCTGAGAGTGGCAGCCAGGTGTGTGTGATAGAAAAATAGTACAGTGAAAATGGGTAAGGCTGCGCGAGGGTGTAAATGTGGCTATCACCGTGTAGGCATATGTGTGTAAAAAGGGGACGTAAAGCTTGCTGGCAACCCGATCATCAAAACATCGCACAACCCAACAGTCACTTATCAGCACAGAACACATGCCAGGAAATTCAAAGCAAGAAAAAAGAGATATCTACAATGCCAGCAGCAACACCAACTCATGGGATTCCCCTCCACCCACCCTCTACATCCCCACCCCTCGAACGGAATCTGGAAGTTTGGGATGAGCCGAGGACAACCAGGAAACTCCCTCTTGGTGTCTGCGGGGTGTGGATATAAGGGGTGATTTCTCCCAGTGGAGTTAATTGCTGATCAACACACCTTTGCAGCTCATTCACTGACCTCACATATACAACACAGATAGCACAGATAAAGACGAGCATTCCTGTGATATCACATGCATGAATGTATAATTGCTTTTTCTCTCTAACCACTGCGTTCGGCTATTACTGCAAAACCTCCAGGGGATAAGAAAGCACAAAAGGTATTGTTAGCTTTACTAAATGTGCTTCGTAGCAATCTTTTAATAAATCGGTCTCTGTTCTGTTGTCCGTGAAACAGTAGCTTTTTTTTTCTTTTTGGATTTTGATTGATGTTAAAATCTAAAACAGTGGATAGAAAATAGAGTCAGTTTCTTTTTTGACTATTGTGCTCAAGACTGAATACTGTTATCAAAGCTTACACATAGTTTTTACTTTCTTTTGAAACAACTGACAAACAATAGAATGTCAAAGAATCAGAAGGACACAGTACATGACTGGTTTTCTTTGAGTCAGACTCAATACGACCCATACTAAACTGTATCAGCTCGGTAGACAAGGTGGACTGGTATGTTGTTATTAATAGGCTATTAGTGCCAGCCACTTGAACCTGTTCAAGTGCACATTACCACGGATGCATAATCACCCAGTCACATGGCAGCAACTCAATGCATTCAGGCATGCAGACGTGGTCAAGACGACCTGCTGAAGTTTGAACTGAGCATCAGAATGGGGAATAAAGGTCACTGAAGCGACTTTGAACATAGTATGGGTGTTGGTGATAAACGGGCTGTTTGAGTATTAAAGAAATTGCTGATCTACTAGGATTTTCTCACAAAGCCATCTCTGGGGTTTAAAGAGAATGATCCAAAAAAAAGGAACGGGAAACTGAGGCTACAATTCGCACGGGCTAACAAAATTGGACAATAGAAGATTGGAAAAATGTTCCCTTGTTTGATGAGTGTCGATTTCCGCTTTGACATTCTGATAGTAACAACAAAGCATGAAAACATGAAGCCAGCATCAACAATTCCAGCTGCTGGTGGTGTAATGGTGTGGGGGATATTTTTCTGGCACACTCTGGGCTACTTAGTACTCTCTGGGCATCATTTAAAAGCCACAGCCTAGCTGAATATGGCTGTTGACAATATTTATCCCAATGTTTTACCCATATTCTGATGGATCTTCTGATGGCTGATTCCAGGAGGATGAAGCATCACATCACAAACCTCAGATGTGATGCTGCTCCATTAATATGAACCCACATTTCTGGGGAATGCTTGCACCAACTTTTTGAATCTATGCTGTGAGGAATTACGACAGTTCTGAAGACAAAAAGGGGGCTAATCCAGCACTAGCAAGGTGAAACTGATGAAGTGGCTGGTGAGTGCATGTTAATTGGAACAGTCCTGAAAGCAGCCAGACAGATGGAAGGGTAACGGACACTTAGTGTCTGATTAGCTGGAGCAATGGAGGCAGTTTTGATTCACAAAGTTCAATTGAACACTTATTGCGATAGAGAGCTGTTGCTACTGTAATAATGTGTGCAGGAACAGAAGTCAAAGAGACATATTTATGACTATTACACAGTCTGGGAGCAAGCGTGTAGATGTAGAAACAGCCTGTAGATATAAGACATTCAAACATTCTTAAACACAACACACACACACACACACACACACACACACACACACACACACACACACACACACACAGAATCTGCAGATAAAGAGTTTCTTTGAAATTATTCATCTTTGAGAGCATCCATCCATTTTTCTTAAGCCTATCAAGTTCAGGGTCACGTGGGCACTGAAGACTCAAAGCTGCCAGGGTATTCCATAGTGACTCGACATTGATAGTTTGCTACATAACCGCTCACACCCTTATGGATTTTTCCCTTTAGCTTTAGCTGAAGTAAAGCCATTGCACCAGTCTATTTTAGGGTTAACAAAGAGATAATTCACATCTATGACCAATTAAGAGTTGAAAATCGACCTCTCATGCATGTCTTTGATTTGTGGGAAGAGGCTGAAATACCCAGAAATAACACGGGGAGAACATGCAAGCGCCACATGACTTGAAACTTGTGAACTTGATACAACAAATCCCCAAACCTCGCTGCAAATACGCATTTATTGTCAACCATTCTCTGAGACAGGAAAAATATGATGATTGCACCATGTTGTCAACACCATAAGCAATGCTCTATTCATCTCCACCGTGACAGGGCATCACATTGTGGCGGATATGTAATAACCTCACCAGACAGCAGTAAAAATATATGGGAACACATGAATTCGGGTGAAAGCACCCTTCAAAAGAAATCCTTTTTTTTTTTCTTGTAACTTGGCAACTATATCACACAAGTCCAACATATCCAGAATATTTAATTTCACTTCACTTACCCTAAAATCAGCAAGTAAGCTCTGTGTTCGTACAGAGATGGTAATCAACTCATTGAGACAACTTAAGATTTCCCAATCTAGCTACGCTGGGAGTGGTCACATGAAAGGTCAAGCTTACTGGCAGCAATCACACTGTGTCATATTTTAAGAAGATGATGAAACAAAAATATTAGAAAAATATTGCAGCCAAAGAAAAACTCTATATAGCAGTATTGTATTGAAGTTTATTTACTCATAACAAAAGTTGCCTCAAAAGCACTGTCTGAAAATAGCTACGCATTTGAAGCATTTTTGACCAGTAAGACTTGTTATTAAAATAAGTTAGCAAAACTCTCTGAAAACTATAGACACTCTTATTACTGAAGTCCAGGATTTGGGACACTACTTTCCTGAGAACGGACCTGATAGCAGAAAGTGAATTTGTATGAGTTCATCTCTTATCTCAAACAAACTAGCTCTGGGGAAGGTTAAGTGTCCAGGATAAGCTGGTGTTGTATGCTGGTAAGAGGTAAACCACCTATGTAACAAAAAAACCTCATAGGTAAAGCTGACGTTTCCTCTCTAAGCGCCGTAATACTGCCTGCTGATCCACTTTCATTGGACTGCCACCATTTCTATCCAACTTGAGCCCCAACAACACTTGCTCTGATTCCAAACATTTTCCATGCTGAATTAACATATTATTGCAGATATTAATAATCGCTAGATAAGTATCCATCAGCTGTCCATGCTCGTCAGATACTGAATACTCATTTTCATGCCAGTTTTGACCCACGAAATGTAACATGCTTGTGAGCATATATGGTTTAACAATGCAATGGAGGATTATGTAACGCTGTGACATTACAGCGCTTTATTTTTTGACCATCATGAAATAAATATATTAAAATGATCTACAAAACTGATGGGACTGATGAGACAGTTAAAAAATTGAAGCCAACGGAGTTTGACTAACGTAGCTGTGAGAAATCAACGTGTTTGTGTCAGATCTGTTGGGGGGAGGTGTGTAGGTGTGTCGATGCCACAAAGGGGTGTGAGGCTCACCAGTTGTGGATGAGATGTTGACATCGATGCTGATCTCCGGGATGCCTCCTCCCTTCAGAGCAGCCACACAGGTGTACGTGCCGAAATCAGTGAATTTCAGGTCTATGATGTCCAGGTTGGTGGTTCCAGGTGAGATGTCAGGATCTGTCTGGGTGATGACCATACGCTCTGAGCTCCGCAGGGCACGGCCATTCTTCAGCCAGCTAAATGTCAGCTCCTCTGGAGGTGTTGCCTCCACCTGTGACATTAAAAGGCTTTATTTTTATTACACTCACTAACATTAGCTCAGTATTATACGGATAACCATGTGTGCTTAGTCTCCCGGTGTTTTCTGTTACCGTACCTGACAGGATATCTTTACTTCCCGTCCAATCTGGATGTGGTCATCGTTGTGGTAGGGATCTGGAGTGATCCAGAATCGTCCCTTTTTCAAAGCTGCAATTGAAAAAAGAAATAATTTGATAAGAATCACATTTATATTTATATTTATACACTTCACGTGTTGATTCTGCAGCATGGTGCTGGAACAAACCCTGAGATATTCACAGTGGGATTTGGCTTTGGTTGTTATATTGATGTGTTTTTTGAGATCTAATCCCAATGACAGGATTTTATAGATTTTAAAAAAAATTTTCCCTGCACTTTTACTTTGCTCAACGTCCACACTTGAGCTGTAAATCACTGTTATGCATCTCAAGTGAATGCGCTATAAAGCTAAGTGTGTGTGTGTGTGTGTGTGTGTGTGTGTGCGCGTACCTGTTCAGTCAAACACAAATTGTTCAAAAAGGCAGTGAAAGCCTGCATCAAGTCACAGCTGCCTGAAATACCTGATCTGAGCAACTAACTGAGCAAAATATGATATTTGCTCCCCAAGACGTGTCATTTCTGGAGCAGGGTTGTGAAATTGTAAAAGCATCTTCAACCCAAGGTGTAAGAGTAGATGATGACAGGACATCTGCAACTGGTTTACGTAAACAACATCTGAAATTTGATCTTTTGATGGTGCAGCAGGGTCAAACAGAGAACTTAAAAGATAAAGCAGAAACCTGTGTCTGTTTGAAAGCCCAACGCTTTGAACCGGCATTAATATTGATAGCTACACATGGAAGAATCCTACGGTACTGAAGCAGGTTCACGCACACTACAAGCAAACACACACTGTGAAATTGGAGAGATACCTAACAAAATATCCACCATTTCTAATCCAATTTGGTTTGCAAACTCCATTTTCAAAGCATAGCTTCTCTGAAGAGAAAAAAGAAGATGATTTCATTATAATGCATGCTGTATTGGTTTCAAACCCTGCGTCTACTGTTCAATTCATCTCCTCAGCAAAAAAGCTGACGGCACCATGGAAATCTTTTCATCTAGCAATTCCCAAGTGACATTATCATATTCAGTTTGGTAAAGGGAAAACGAAAACAAAACCTGCGTGTCAGATTTAAACACAGGAAATTCAATGTGCAAAACATTGTGACGCCTGCCAAGCTGCAAACTGAAGGAGAGACGAGTGACACACGCCTCCTTGACATGATCTTCCTCCTCACGTTTGAAATCAGTGTCGGCAGGCACAGAATCCTATTTCTGATGCATGTCAGATACAAATATTACAATCATGTCAGCGCTCTCCAAACACCAATGTGCATTTGCATTCACTCTTGTATCCCATATATCCTTATTCTCCAAGGCACTGCCTATCAATCGTGAAGTATAATTCCATAGTGCTGGCATGGAAACTGTGACAATTGACATTATACGGTGTGCATCCTTATATCTGTGACCTTTATGGATACAAAGCATTATCAGGAACCTAGATTCATTTCCTGTTTAGACTCAGCTCGGCAACACATTGAACAACTCCTTTGTGCATTCCTTAAACTCAACACAAAGAATAAGGTTATTGAGAAAATATAGAGTTCACAGTTAAACCCAGTTTGTGAGTGTATGTGTAAGGGAACACATCAGACATGTCAGAGACATCCAGAGATAGAGACGCGTTTACATTCCGACAGTGTGAAAAGCCTTTTGGTGTCCCAGCAACATCCTGAACAGAGTTGGCTACCACGTCTTAAGTATTATCCTATCCACACACACAATTTGCAAACACACATTTCCACATAACCATGTGAGTGGCAGTGTTGTCATAGATGACAGTGGATAAAGATTTGGATTACATGCAAACGTCTTTTTCACATTCCCACAGCTCAGATGTATTCTTCTCCTTTCTTCACTGCAACAAAATGAGGTATTTAACAGTCGCAGGTCGGACTCTACTTCACTGTGAGGCTGGGTTTCATGAAGACGTCTGTCAGGGGGTCGACCCCCACCGTCTTCTAAACTACACTCATGTCAGTGAGTAAATATAACATTAAATATACATTTGCTCATTAAAGGTCACTACTCCAGATACATTAGCTCTAAAAGTACCTGCAATATTTATATAAGATCCCATTAATACTCTATGGAAGAAAAAAAACAACATTATTGGTCTGCTGTGTCTCCTCTATCACTGGACCTTTTTATATTAAAATGCACTATAATTCTAATGCAGATACACTCAACTGACCACATGAATCATGCGTTCACGGATGAGAAGGCCCTCTGTTGCGGTGTCTGATGCAATGTGGAGCTGTGGACCAAAAAAAACTAAACAAAAAAAAAACATTTTAGTTACTTGCATCCACTTCATATCTGTTAAATTTAGCTGATGATTCACTGGCCTGTCCATGAATGCATTTATTTTCTCCAGTGATACATTAAACAAAAAGAAAACTAAGCGGTTAAAGGTGTTCTAGATGCAGCATGAAAAACGTCAGCTTAGAAAAGCACTCACAGCACTGAGCAGAGTGTAACTGTATGAGAATGAACACATTAATGACTGTGTTAAAAACAATGCCGCAGTAATGCTGCAAGCTTTTAAGTCATAAAATAGATCTTCATGCTGGTACGAGCTGCATATCAGTGGAGTTCACTGATGTAGACAGATGAAAGCATAACACTAAGTATAAGCACAAATTATGCACCTATCCATCCGTAAAATAAAAATATAGTTTCAATTTTACATCTTGAACCATGGCTTTGAACCACAGCTAATTTTGCTATATGTTTTACAGGGAAAATTGGAAATAGGTGCAGACATGTACTGAAATGTGGAAAAATACATTGGAATATCCTACATAAGGCAAAAACAGAGTTTGTACAATTGTAACAAGGTTGAAAGTTAATATTTGCTATGACCACTTTTATTCTTTCACGATAGAGGCAGGACAATGATTTTATACAGAGTGGCCCAAGATCATCAGCTAAAACTGCTTATCTTGCTGACTCAGTCCCCTGTTGCTTGTGTTGGTAAAGCTTTATTAAAGACTTAATGAATGTTAAGTTTCTTTAAGTAAATCTCTTGCATCAACTCCCTACTTGTTGCCTTTATTGAGCCAGTTATGACACTACTTTTACTAATGTTGACGTACCCCTCCCTTATTTTTGCATAGAGAAGCAGTGCACATCAAAACAGCCAGCAGTGCATATGTGCACTCATGCATATTTCAGAAATGACTCCTTCCAAGTCTCCTCCACATTCAAAAATCCTTTCCTGCCTTTTTATCTGACCATTAATATTGAATAGCAAGTAGGCATTCCTTTAAATCAACTACATTTGTGTACGAGAGAGATAAGTGGGCATTACTTCTCCAAGGTTGTAGTAAATTTTGCTGGACAGCTGCAGTGACTAAAATGGCTCCTGCTCCTTTATGCATGGGAGAGAATCTAAAACTGGAAGTATTTTAAAAGGAACCGTGATGAGTGTGTGAGGTGAGAAGTACAGAGATGGGAGACTTTATCGGGTGACGGTGCGTTGTCACTCTTCCCTCCCCAGTCCGGATAACCAATTCATGGCAAAAGTCACATGAATGTTTTATGAGGGCTTTGCTCGGAAACAGAACTTTCCCATTTGCTCTGGTGGCAAACTGTGCCCCCGACTACTGCTACACTATTTTCACAACATCATTAATATCTTACAAGAGTGCTATTGTGTGTGTATATACAGTTGGAGTCTGTGCATAAATACATATATAAATATGTATGCACCTGTAAAAAGACAAATTGTAAAAAAACGTGTGCATTTCAAAGCTATAGCCCTACCTCTGTAAACTTTGAGAAAACTTTTTTAAACTCAGTGCCCACTGACCAGCTTTTACTGTCAGGAGTATCATACAGTCATATCTGATCAAATCACTTTTATCTGTCAAGATTAGGTTTTACGATGCAACTACATGGTTCAGGCTGTTTTGCAGAAAGATGGTGGATCGCGTGAAGCAGGTATTTAGCTGAGAATGAATGGACAAATTAGACACATAACACACAATGTGTCTCAAACGGTGCACTTTTATACTGACCACTGCTATTTTGAGTATAAGTGAGTTCACACTGAAAGGTACAGCTGTGTGAAAAGACCCAAATAGTGCGCTTACAAGAAAAAAGGTTTGACACATACTGTGGTATTATTTGGATATTTATGTGGGATAAATTGCGATATAATGAAAGAAAATGTAGTGGTATGCAGTAAGAGACCTGACAGGTTAGAAAAACTGCATACACGTTGCAAGTGATGCGGGAACTAGACACCATGGAAAGTGAAAGATATTGTGTAAGTTGGGCGAAATAACTGCCAGTGAAGGGAAGTGGGTGGAACCAAAGAAACTTTTCTCAGCTTCCAGGTGAGTGACTGAAGCGACCATCAATGAGAGTGAAGAATAGTACTGATTGAAATATATGAGGTTTACCTAGGCAACAGGAGCCTGGAACATCCGCAAGGGACCAGCAGTCACAGGCAAAGCGATGTCTGTTGAGCAACAGTGTGTAAAGAACGCAGGTAACATCAGAGTCCCAGTTCTCTGGTAAGTGCACAACTTATCATGCCCTATTTGAAACAATATCCAGCCTCAGTTTCCAGTTTATGTTGCACTTTCCGTACCGCGGAGCGAGTAGCTTGTGAGAGTGAGTGACTGCTAGAAAAACAACCACAAAGAGGTTTTTGCCAACAGGTGGAGTAATATACATTTTTCCCTATCAACTTGCCACGGGTGTGTGTGTGTGGGGGACATATATCTACTGCAAATGCCATCAACTTCCAGTAACCACTTGCCAGCCGTTTGGGGAATTAAATTTTTCCCTCATGACCAGCGGTTGCCAGTGGTCTCCAAGCTGTGTGACTGGTTCTTTATTTACTTGATCCTGCATTGTGATCCTGATTGTCACTTAGAAAACCTTACTTGCTGATATGGACCACAATCTATAGCTAATAAGTGAGAGTCAGACTGGTTTACTACTTTTATCAAGCTCCCATAGTTAAGTTATGATGTCAGGGAAGTGTTTTTTCAACTCTGTAGGGAGAGGACAAGAACATATGGAAATAAACTGTAAAGAATATTATAAATATACAGTATAAGTATTTAAAAGAGCAGTTCATTGTTACCTTTAAAATGTCTTAAACTGTAATGAAGCCCTAGCTTCGCGTATCTGCTTATACACTAGATTTACGCACAAATATCAAACACCAGCATAAGAAATCCAGCTTTATTATTGAAAGCAATGCTGGCATTGCGCAAGTCAACATATGCACAAACAAGTTCTGGATGCATTATAGATGAACTTGGAAGCCCGTTGCTTTTTATCATCATCAGAGCTTCCTGTCATTGAACCTTGACTATGGCAAAATGCTGAGTAAAACATAAACAATCTTCAGCAACTTTCTTCATGGTAATATCAAGAGATAAAAGGTTCCTCTGTTTGTACTTATATTTGCATTGCATGTTTCCTGCATCTGATTTTCTTGAGAGGTTGTATGCTGTATTCTTTTGAATCATTACCAATCATATTACAGTGTGCCCCGTGTTCCCTTTTTAGCTGTAAACTGAAGGGTTTTTGCCTGTAGCGAGCCCTTTTGATTCTCCATAGCTTTAATGGCCTGTGGGAATAATAGGTGGCCTGTACATAAAAGCGCAGATAATCACACAAAGAGAAAAGCCGTGGTTGAGGTCTTCTTCTACAGAGACCTCGTGACACACGGCGGGATTACAACGGCACCACAGGGGACCTTCTTATCCGCAATGCACACAGCACTGGCATCTTTGCTATAAGGAACACATATGTATGCGTATAATATAAAATAAATAAAGTTATTAATCATGGAAATACATACACGGAGCCACACTGCGGAAAAAAAAATGTTTGAACATGTTTTTTCCTTCACTGTCTCTCCAGTGCATCGCGTTGGCTTTGTCTGCTGGAGAAGAAAGACTTGTCTCACTCTCTTCTCACTCTGAATCATTATCCTCCTGTCTACCCATCAGCCCATCTCATTTTTCAGTCAGCCCTGTCTGTCCATCTCTCAGCAGGCGTCGTACTGCGCTCTCCATTCACTCTTGTGGAGAATATCAGCATGTGAAGCTGAGCTCATCTCTCTGAGCCAGATGGATGTCTCTAGAAACTGCCACTCACTTCATCAGCTCATCTCAAGGTTAAGCGCGGGGGGGAGGATAACGGCCAACAGGACGGTTCAAAACGCGAGGCGTTCACACGTATGCACACACATATTTGCTCCGCCAACTAAACACCTTTTCATTTCCCTCTTATCACTCTGTGTTTTCACATTAGCACCAACACATTCCCCATGCATCAGCATCTTTACAAAAATCACAGCCGCACACATCCCCATCCCTAAATGCTGCACCCAACCTTCACGCTGACCTCTGGCTTTAATTTATGTTTAAACAGGTATGCGCACATATAAAGGCATACTCACACACATACAAATACAAAGACGCATAGAACCTCTCTACGGCCACAGCGCAAGAGCCGGGACCGCCTGTGCCAGTCCTGACCATCCAGCCATTCAATCTGGCATTCATGAATGGAAATATATTCAGCTTTTGACCAGAATTTATTCCAAAGCAAATTTGATAAGGGTCATTCTCATGTTGATTCACATGCTAACAGAGAGGTTTTCACAAGGCACGTCATTTTTGTTTTCCCACCACTAAACAGTCTAAACATAAACAGCAGGGAGCCCCCAGCGAAGGACTGTATTTTTGCTTCTCTGTGTATGACAGCAGCAAGCTTCCAATCAGAGTTACAAAAGTAAGGATGGCGGTTGCTCGACTTTGCACACATTTATGCTCAAATATGTGTACCCGTGTACTGTAGATGCATGCAATTAGTTGCACCAGCGTTAGCAGTTCTGAATAATGAATACCTTTGGCATAAAAGCCTGTAAGCAGCTTAAAAAGGTGTCGATGCCTAGATTTGCTGGGACATCGAGGATGAATATCTGATTTTGAATCTTGTCAAAGTGAAAGCAATACGCGTTTCTCTCACACAACACAGAAGGAAAACATATTTGCTTTGGGAATAGATGGGAAACACATGCACAGAGAGATGACTGTGTCTGTGTTGGAAGACATAAAAACACAGCGCCAGACCAACTGTCCATTTCAACACCATCTACAGACAGTTCTGTCATAATTCACCGATGCTCCATTTGAAAGCTGCCTCCTCATATTTGCCACCCTCCCTCCACCCCAAAAAGAAAGAAACAACTGAGTGCAGTGAGAGTGTCTTTGCATTGTCACAACTGATATATCACAACTGGTGTCTTTGTCGGTTATAGAATAGACTCAAGTGGCAGAGAAAAGCAGGGTATTGACCTGCATTTGAAGACGTGTTGCGGATCCCTAATCCATAAAAAGGATCCTGTCAGCAGGGTGATGTGATGCCAGTAGCTCGCTGGGCCGGCTGTGGAGATGGCCAAGCCCTGGAAGGCAGTCTGGCTGGTGGGACAGTATGGCCACCGAAACTACCATCTGCTAGGGAGAGATGTGTGTTTTCACATACACAGCCCCCTTTGGCAACAGCAGTTTGCTAGGGCTTCTCAAGGACTGGAGACAAGAGTGAACAAGCTGAGATAGGCAAAGAGGAGGCCACAGGGTGACCCTGTAAATTGAGCAAAATAAACTCAGAGGAGCAGAACCAAATAATTTTGTATTTCACGTACACGTGAAGTAAAGCAATAGCTAGCCACTCATGGGTACTCTCTCCTCCAAAGTGCTTACATTTCCAAACGTTTAGCCTTCAATGCCTCTTACTTACACACGACACATTTATTAGAGATTGGCAGAGCATTGACATGTACACACGCATACTGTACACACAGGCAGGCAGACAGAAGGTCTGTTCTTTTAATCCAGCAGTTGTACCATCGTGTAGCTCAGTGAGGGAGATAGAAGCAAGGACTGCCTTTATGGCGTGGAAGTATTCAGACTGTTTTGAATTTGTGGGTGAAAAGGGAGAGCAGATCACAGTAAAATGCAAATTGCGTGTGGGTGATAGTAAGTGTCTACTTAAAATCTGAAGAAGCACCTGCTGCTAAGCAGAGCTCCAGAGTGGCCCACTGAAGAGGAGAATGACACTCCAAAACAGCACTGGCTACTTTTTTAGTTCAGCTAAAGCTACAAGTAAAAAATCCAAAAGGCTGTGACTGGTTCCATAGTGCAGGACATGCTACCAATATCCAACCTGATATCACATCAATAGGGAATGAGATCAAGTCAGTAGATTCAAAAGTATATGTACAATAAGATAAAGGTCTTCTACACCAATGACATGTACAACAACAGGTCCTCATTTTTGGTAAAATTAGTAGATGACAGAGTAAATACCCTTTTAAAGAGATCAAATTTTGTAACTAGTAACGCTGAATTAAAGGTACTAATCATTAACTATTGCTAACCGACCTCAACCACTATTGCATGGAACAAAAATGCAAGTAATAGAAGGAAGCATATATTTTGTAGATCATAGGAAAATTATTTATGTGTTAGAGAAGAAGAATAAAAAGCAGCATTTACTACAGCAGTATTTCTCTGTCGTGTATGAAGTGGGCTGTATGTGGCCCACGATGTAATATGAGTTTGACATCCCTGATGTGTATGTTTGGGTCTTTGTTAATGGTCACAACCTCATAAGATTCACCAGAAGATCAAACTCAGAAATCCTTTATCTGTACACTAGGACTGAAAGCTGGATTAAGCATAGTGGTCATTGTTCTTTACAATGTTTGGGTTATATGCTTATGTGAAATAAGGGATTTAGTATATAATGTGTAGCTGCAGGGTACTTTCAAACATCACAATTTTGGGAAATCTAGTGAATGCTTCTGCTGAATCTACATTCCATAAACAGAAGCAACATGTGTCAGATTAATCTCTTGCAGCTTTCCGAGCATTACTTCATTTATTCCTCATAACTCTCTTTTTTGTCGTTTTGTAACCTTTTTTTTTAAGATTTAGAAAAAATCTACAGAAAATTCTGTGATGGGGGGGAAAAATAGAAAAAATCTGATTTGCTTCTAAATTCAAAGACCTAACAGTATCCATGGTGATAGAAGTTTCCCAGTAAAAATGGAAATTTAGCACAACCCCATCATGGCCCACCCACCAGCCCCCTTAATACGGCGCGATGCTGTGAGTTTTCTTTCATGCCGCGTGACACTCACTTACAGGAAGAATCACTTTGAGGGAAGCGCCACAAAGATGCCGCAAAAGCACGAGTACGCAAAGGATAAAAGGTTCTGAAAAAAAATGACTCACAGTTTGGTTTAAAGAAAAGCAGTCGTCAAACAGATTATAATTATCTATATCATGCTGATACGGTCGGAGCGACTGATGAGACTGATGAGACCAGCCCTTAAGTATCATGTTGTTTAAAATAAAGTACATTGTGCTGATGCTTGCGCTTAAGCCTTACAGCAGAATCTATTTTTGGTACAAATGATATGTTAAATCATTGAATCTAGACATATATCTACCATTGCACAGCTATGACGACCACAATTATTTGGTGCATGCTAATCCCAAAATTGAAATTGAGTTAGTGACAGCTCATCAGACTCAAGAGAGCGATCCTGAGATATGTGATAGCCTCCTGAACCCACCTCCTGCCAATTAGTGATGTCAAGTTAGACAACATCGCCTCTCTTTTTAACTAACTGTTCCTCACAGTTTATTTTCCTGTCAGATAAAAAAAAAAATCAAAAGAGCATTGTTTTTGGCTTTTAGAGCATTTATTCTATTTCTAGTGTTTGGTCCAAATTAAATTTGACACCAGTGATGTTTTGCTTGACTTTGGATTGTTTTGCGTCACATGATTGTGACAAACTGAGGCATGATTCTGTCACCTCAGTTTGTCTTCCTTTCTAATTGACTCTGCTTTGATGATATCGCTCTGTGTCCAAGCTCAGCTATCATTCAAGTTATCTGATCAAAATACGGTCTTTGTGAAAAGTGTTATTTCCACTGTCTGTCGTGATTCATCCCAGAGCTGTACTGACACGAGGGACTGTTCATTAGTCAGATAAGAATGTGCCCAATTTATTTTCTTTTGTCAGAGACCTTTTATTTGCTTTATCACATGTTCATTAATTGTGTCATTTTGACTGTTGCACTCCCTTTCTATCTTTCATTTATGTCTGTTTGCTGTTTGATGTGTGATGACTCATTAATTTTATGTACCTGAATTCTTGTCAATTCTTCACCCACCCCTCCTATCTTACTGCTGTGGTCTAAACATCTAAATGGAAGTCAAAGTGATATAAGCGGGTTTTACGAGCCTTTAAGACTTAAGTCTTTCATACAAGGACGCAGTACAGTGCAAAAGTCTCAAGGCACCCAAATGTCTTTATATTTTTTTTTTAGGAAAACAGATGCAGCAATTTACTGAAAGATGCAAAAACAAATGGGAATGCAGCTTTTAAGAGAAAAACAGAGTTCACTTGTAACAAGCAGGACATGAAAGCCAATGTTTGTTTGGACCGCCTTTATTCTTTAACACCTGAACTCTCTAAGGCAGCTTTCCTGAAACTTCTTTAAGGAGTCTAGAGGAATAGTTCTCCAGGCTTGTTGAAGGAGATTCAAAGTTCTTCTTTGGATGTTTCTTTCTTTTGTTCTGTTCTCTATCAAGATGATTGTGCACAACCTCAGTAATGTTAATATTCTGGGGAGGCCAATCCCTGACTGATAGTGGTCTGCTGTGAGTGACTTTGTGTTCAGAATTCCATGAATTCCATCAATATTCCCATAACAATATAAAATGTTCAAATTTGTCATTCTTCAGCTTTTTCTTCCTCTTTCCCTTCCTGAATAATAGCTTCTTGATAGCTACCCATCAACTGAAACCATCTCTGATGGGATGCAAAAGCACTGTGTCAGGTCATTGCCGGATTCTTTCCTATTTCTTAAGGACATGACTTGCAAATAGTGTTCATGTTCTGTAGATAGTCCTCTTCAGGCCTGCCACTTCTTCTTTTTTCCATCACTTGTACAGTTTCCTCAAAATGTATCTATGTACTCACTCTATACTATGCAGAGACATGGCAAGTTTTCAGGTAAAAGCTCTTTGGGAATCACCTTGTTGGAGCAAAAATACTATTTTATGCCTGTCAAACTATTTATGGCATGTTTCATAGATTCCACTAATGAAATAGAAACAAATTACAGAAAGATAAAAAATAAACTTGGTTCTTTGCTACGTTGTTGGTTATATGTGGACACAACAGTGGCACGTCTCTTGATTCACAGGTCAGTGCTATATGGTTTTAGAAATATACATATATATTCTTTTAAACATGGTCAGGTACAAGGACTCAACAGAAAAACAAAGAAAAAAAAAAGAAAAGAAAATCTTGCTCCTTGGAAGCAAAATATTAAAGAAATGAGTGGTGGTTCAAGACTTTTGCACAGTACAGTAACTCCATAATGAATATTTTTTCTGTTGCTAAGTCAATACAACTTTAAGAACAGTAACAACTATATAAAATATCCAAGTCAGAGTTATATAATGCATTAAACTTTTATATCTGGCGTGATGGCACAAATAAAATACTTTTTTGTCTGCAAACCGCTGCATAACAAATCAGTGGCTGCGTATGTGTTTGCTACTAGATATTCAAGCAGAATAATGCATATTCTTCCTGTTTAACTTTTTATGAGTGCAGACAATGCTCCATAGGCTTAGACAGATGACAGAGGTCTATATATTTAAACAACACATGTTTAATAAAGGTAGTGAATTCTCTTTTATGATATTTTACTAAGATCTCATATGCAACGTACTGTGCATCCAGATGTGAGACACATCAGCGAGTGTGTCATATTTATTGCAGTGACTGCCTGCAGTGAGTGTGCTCTGACTTATTCGCTCCTATGGGACACCTGACATCTCCTCTTTGATGCAAGCCTTTCAGTTCTTAAGTCTTCAACTGTATGGGCACTTTCACAATACGGAGACGGGGTATATCTGTCAGGGGGACCATCAGAGATGATTTGTTGATGATTTGATTTTCAGCCTAGGGAGCATATGGCTGCATAAATAAAAGCTTCCAAACAGACTCAGCATAGCGGCGACCTGATGATGGAGCTGTGGCATAATCTCTGAGATGGAAAGAGAAAATTATGACAAACTGCACTTCTGAGCCACTCTGCTAAACTCCTGTTCATATGTCTTCCACTTATGTGCGAACAGAGAAACGTAAAGTATGATCATTGCACCAATGCTTGTTTTGTTTGTCAGGCTTAAGCTAATTAATGCATGTTTTTATTCACCTGCCTCAGATTCCTGCATTTTCTCATTCAGGGCACTGGTATCTTCTGTTATGTCACAGATAAAAGTCTGATCAAACACCATCCTTAATCCTCAAGCTTAGTAACGGCAATCGATTTAAAAGTATGAAAGTCAATTTCCTCAGGCGCTGTGCCGCATCGCTGCCGCTCTTATAGTGAAATGGCTTTTCTTTACAAATTCGAACATTGCCTTTATTAAGAATTAGTCCTCAAATACATTTTCAGCATATGACTTTTTTTTTGACATTTCTTATGCCAAGTTCATATCGAGTACAAGTGCCCATCATCTGCTGGGTATCCACTTTGATAGCGAGCCATCAGTACGACGAGCATGCAGAAAGTGGTACTCAGAAAACAGTTATTTCTGTAATGAGCTACAGCAAGATCAGATGCTCCTCTGCCTCCTGTGCCACTCAGGTGAAGAGCAGCTTGGAAAATAATGTTTTTCTGGTAATGACCAAGCAAACAGCAGTGACCCTCCTCCAGCTGCTCTTGTTAAATTTGTGATAACCACTTCTTGAATCAGTGTATTTTAATTAATGGCTTCGCACTCTCTTCCCGCTAGCATTACCTGTCACGATCCTGGGTCTTTTGACCCAGCGTTTTGAGTTTTAGTTTATGGTTTATGTTTAAGCCCTTCAGGTTTTCTAAGTTCCTTTTTTTGTTGTTATAGTTCTTTGTCATTAGAGTCCCCTTGTGTCTTCCACCCCTGTTAAGTCTCCCTTGCCCTTCATGTGTTTCATGTCTGTGTCTTACATTGTCAAGTTCAGGTTGTCATGTCTGCGTCTTATGTTTCCTGTTTTATTTTGAAGAGGTCTTGTGTTCCTGTGTTCATCGTGTTTAGTTTTGCTCTTCCACTGTGACGTCGTTATGTTCATGTGTGTCAGCTGTTCCGCCATGTGTTCCCACTTCTCTCATTAGCCTCCTGTGTGTATTTAGTCTGTGCCTTCTCATTCAGTCTTTGTCGGGTCGTCTGCGTTGTTCCCATGCCATGTCCTGCGTTCAGGTTTTCATATAGCCTCATCATCATTGCCATGTTTAGAGTTTTGTTTGTTTTTCTGTTTTCCAGGGTTTTTAATAATAATGGATTGCATTTATATAGCGCTTTTCGGGACCCCTCAAAGCGCTTATACCACTATTCATTCACTCTCACATTCACACACTGGTGAAGGCAGCTACAGTTGTAGCCACAGCTGCCCTGGGGCAGACTGACAGAAGCGAGGCTGCCATATTGCACCATCGGCCCCTCAGGCCATCACCAGTAGGCGGTAGGTGAAGTGTCTTGCCCAAAGACACAACGACCGAGACTGTCCGAGCCGGGGCTCGAACCAGCAACCTTCCGATTACAAGACGAACTGCAAACTCTAAAGCCACGATCGCCCCATAGTTTCATAGTTCATGTTTCCTTTCTAGTTTACCCAGTTTAGGTTATTGCTTAGTTTGCATTGTTTTTGCCTCTTTATTTTTTACTGTTCTGTCTGCCTTAATAAACGGCTCATCATCAGTTAAGTTTGAGTTTTAGAATATCTGCACCTGAGTCCGCTCTTCACACTCCACGCAGTTTCCCACGGCAAACTGTGACACTTGCCCTCGACTGTTTTAAAATTATCCACAGCTGAAGTAAAGGTTTGATGGGTTTGTAACTTTAAACCGCACTTCTTTATCAGAAGCTATCGAGCCTGTGAATATACTTAATATAAACATATGAAGAAAACAGAGAAAATTTCAACTCTTCCTTTCAATCAGCACAAAGGGAATTTGCCTATTATTTCAGGACTGTGGCTTGTTAGTTTTATTTGTTATTTATTTATCTATTTATGTCCACATATTTGCTATAGTATACCTTTTTCCCACTTAAAATTCAAATGAATTACTACAATCCAATAAACTATTAAACAGTCACAGGCTTTTTGATTGTCCTCTTTGGCTGGTGTGGTCAGAAACAGCTACTTCGTGAAAAGAGATTAGTTGAGCATACTAAAGGGCCCATTAATGTCGTTGCAACCAGTGAGATCACCACAGCCTCGTCACCATTCATTCCAGTGTTGATTGCATGGGTACTTGCTGAAGTATTCTACTTAATGCCACTCAAAAAAACCCTGTGCATCAGCACTGGTACTGGAGCAGTGGAAGTCAAAACAGAAAGCAAAGTTACTGCAGAATTTTCTCAAAAACTCATCTTTTCAAGCTGTTACAGCATCTTACTCTGCATAAGCTGGGAATCTCTGAGCTTCTGCATTGATATTTCTTTGAAATGGCAATGAAAAGCGACACAATCGGATTCTTGTGTGTTCAACCCAACCATGCCGGCAACGGGACCTGCACGAGGTTACACCAGAATGTGGTTTGTGCCAGGGGATGTGACGTCATTTTTGCTGCATGCTGTGTGAGTGACGGGTATAAAGTGTATAATATAGCAGAGACAGACAGCATGAGACTGGATAAAATGCATATTTTTAAAAATGAGGATCCGTAAAAATTAGCCAATATTTGGTTGCACAGCAGGTTATAAGAAACACATATGTTGTCATTGTTTATTGGTTTGAAATCATTCGTAAAGTTTCCACAATATCCCCAAGCATTTCGTTTGGTTTGTGGGTATAAAATAAAAAAAGTATTGAATGGTACTGTTAGCCATATTATTCGATCTACACTCTAAGGATTTTTTTTTTATAGTTGTGGAGGTATTGCAATAAAAAAAAAGGAATTTATTGGGTTTTCAGATTCTTAGATTCCATCTGGATGCCTGTCTTCAGTATGTGGATTCTGTATGGCTTCTAAAATTGGCAGAACAGGCTTTAGGGTTAGCATTAGCAGTGTGACATGGTGTAAAAAAAGGTTGGAGTGTGGGTTTCTGTTTACCAGGCTAAAGACATAGCTAGTATTAACGACCGAATGAAAATGGAAGTCTTGAAAGACACATTTTCTAAATATAAACTTTGATACTTTTGCACCTAGATAATCAAAAAAATAATATATATCTTATGTTGGGATCTATATATTGTTTTTATATGCAGGTATGCATTCTCACCTCGCACTACAATGGTAGTGGACTTCTTAGCAGGGTTTCCCACATTGTTGCTGGCCACGCAGCTGTAGACCCCCGCCTCATCTGAGGTGATGGCCGGAAGCGTAAGTGTGCCGCCCTTCACCACACTTCTTTGTGGCAGGCTGTCATTACTGCTGACCCAGGTGAGAATGGGAGGTGGCTCACCTCCAGTAGTGATGCAAACCAAGGATACTGTCTGTCCTGGATTCACCACAATAGGATCCTCTACCAGCAGTTTGATGGACGGGGATGCTGTGGAAAAAGAGAGCATCGATGATAGACTGGAGGAAGATGGACGGCTTTGGCAGTTATGACAGTTACAGAATAACTCAGCTGAGAAAATGCATGACAGTTCATCTTTCTCTTTCTACATCTTTCTTTTTTTAGGATATAATTATTTGGTTGCAATAAGCTTTCTGTGCACAAAAGTCAGTAATGATGTGGAGTACCTGTCTTATTGGTAAGTCTGAAGATAACACTGCGGTCAGGAATCCCACACACATTTCTGACAGAGGCGATGCAGCTGTAGTTAGCGTAGTCTTGGGGACGCAGATTCTTCAGCTTCAGAATCTTCGTTTCCCCCTGCAGCTCAGACGAAAAAACAACACTGGTATGCAAATGTGTGCAAAAATATGAACATAATCAAGTGAAAGGAATATAAAAAAATAGGCACTGGGAAGGAGATTACAAAGGCCAAATTGCTCCACAGAAAAGTCGATATTTATTAACACGTATGTAATTTTAATAAAGGCAGGTGAAAAAGTGCCACAGAGTTCAGACATTTGATAGTTAAATCTAAATGAAAATGATCCTGATGTTTTTCAGCAATGAGTGGATTACTCTCTAGTGAAAAGCCCTATAGCATTTTGTGCCACAGAGCTCCAGGAATACAGATGAGCACAGTAGGGGATCTCTCCAAAGAAATGGCTCGCCCATTGACAAAGTGCATTTGATTCCAACCGGGCCTGTCGACTATGAGCCCCACCCGAAATGTTACAATAAGGATGTAAATCTTTGATCTGGCTGACTCCAGTGTGTGGGTGCAGGGATGCGTTGGGGAGGGAATCAAAGATGAGTCAGCCACATGCTGTGGCAGCACACACAACGCTGCAATCACTCACGACTTTCACACCCTTTCATTTCTGGTGAGGCTCATGGATAAATTAATTGCATTAGATGAGCCATGGACCCAACATTTCGCTTCCTTTATTTTTCCGTTACCACTTTTGCTTTGAAGCGGATATCAGGGGAACGATGCCTATGGTACTGAGGTATTCAAAATGCAATTGGTGCAACTGGTAGGAAAGACAATTTGGAAAATGCAAGGGGTTGAAGCCATTAAACCAAAGTGGTCCGAGGGATTGATGGCCATATTGATGGACAGATTGAACACTAAAGTACATAAACAGCTTTGGGAATGAGACTTAATAGGTGTCTATAGAAATTTGGGAGGAGTGTGGTGTCTATCAGCTAAAAAATATGGCATCTCTAGCTTTGTTTTCATGCTTTAACTGCATGTTTGTGAGGAAGAAAAACTAAAATTGAAACCACTTGGGCTTAAGATGTTTGGTGGTAAAAATGACTTGAGGGTATTTTTCATGCAAGCAGCAGGACACTGGCTCTGGGAAAATATCTGAGGGAGATGAATCAAAAAAATGGTTACCACATTCTGAGATGTGGTAACCATTTGAGACACTTTTTGCCTTTTTAGATTTTTAATTCATTAATAAATCATCCACTAGACTGTTTGATTACCTACTTAAAAGCCTTGACACTCGGATCAAAATAATTTGCTAATTCCTCACAGGAAACACTAACATTTATACCTGCAAATCTGATACAGTAATAATGCAAACTTTCACCAAACAATGTGAATAAAAAAGGTCTTATCAGCCTCATTTCACATTCTTGTTGCTGGTCAAATTGTATCTAAGTGAAGTGAACTACATTAGGCCTGCGGTTGTAAATGTTAATAAGCAGTTAATAAATTGATTTTCTTTCTGACCTTTTCCATAAGCTAGCTGGACAAACAGTCGGTTGCAGTAGGCATCCTAATTAATTACAGCAAAAAAACAAAAAAAACAAAGGTTTTTTTCCACATCTTGGCAACTCCAACACTGATATTACAGCCCATCACAAATTAGAAAATGATACATTACGGCTTATTGTCATTTTATAGAAGGTAACATTTGAAAAAAGAGAATATCATAGCACACAAAAACATCAAATCCATAAGTGTTAATTATTCTAATAGCCTAAAATTGAAGCAGAAATAATGGATGAAGTGGATAATTGTGCTATTTTCGACACATTGCAGGCAAAGTTTTGCGGCCAGAGGGAAAACGTTACAGACAGCAGGACGTGGTTTCTACAATAAAGCCACACCTCTGCTCGCTTAATTATGAACTGGTTTAAAATGCCACTCCTGCATTTCTACAGCATCAGTGGGAATATAAAGCATTTTGCTGGGCTGGAAAAATTGTGCCAGAGTGAAGAAAGGAAGTCGTAAAGATAAACTTAACTAAAAATCCATGGATAAAAAAGGAAAAGGAGACAAAAGGAGACAAAAGGAGACGCTGCAGCTTTGATTTAGGTCAGTTACAAGTGATTCCCTGAATAGTCTGCGGAGAGTTCAGGCAAGTTCCAATATATTGTTGAAAAATAATGTTATTAGCCATTTATATGTGCAAATTACTTGGAGTTTAGTCAGGATTTATTTGGGGTTGGATTCACGTAATGCTAATCTCTGAGTTTTGGGTTGTGTTCAAATTTCAGACCCAATTAAAGCTTTAATAGAGGGCAGGATGAAGGAGCGAGGGAAGGAGCAAAGAGGTATGAAGAGCAGGATGGAAGGGAGAAGTGTCTTTTGGGGCCCGGTTGTGCAGCGTCTTCAGACTCCTTCACCCACTCTATTAGTTCCCAGCCATCTTTCTCCATTTGGCCAAACATCAATTTCACTTTTTTTTTTTTTTAATCTTTTTTCTTTTCCTCTTGCCACTTCTTAAGCCTCTTTTCCCCTCTCAGATGTCTTTTTCTCTTTGTCATAGTTTTGTATTCTCTCAGACGCTCCATTCCACATACAACTCACATCCAATTCGATCAATTAAACAAAAAAGAAAAAGAAAACTACAATTCCCTCACAAGTGGCTGAACAATCTCAATCAGTTCTTTGTTGACTGCACAAAATCCATTTTGGAACAAAGCTTCTCAATTTTCAGACTGTAAAGAAAATCCACTTGATCATCTGAAAGAACTGATTTGTGAAGAAAAGTCTTTCCGCAGCCTTTCAGCATCTGCAAATCCTTAATATGCATGTAACTCATGAAACTGGGTTAGTGAGGCTGGTACTGCACTCTAAGGTATGCAGCAGGGTTTTATAACAAATAGCCACAACAATAATGTTATTGCCAATACATAATCAAATCACCTAAATCAAATAGAAACACTATAATTACGTGACAACGTGCTGCGTTGATTCGATAATTAGCAACTGCCTCTTACTCATCTCGCTAGAAAAAAATGCAGAAAGGGTGTGCGGCTGTTGTGACAGTGTGATGTTGGGTTTGTTAACGCATTGTTAAATGAGGTCAAGATATATCATGATTTACATTTGTATGTGTATGCATCAGTTTTAAAGCTTTGCAGTACCTTTAAAAATATGCCACAATATGCAATAATACAGTGCATTACCGATATTAATAATGGCACTGCTAAGAAAGATGGTTTACTTTAGGTGCAGGGCTTTTTTTTTTTTTTTCGAAAGGCCATTTATATTCGTAATAAAGGCCATTGCGTAATTCATGGAGTGCAATGAAGCTTCACATCTGATGGCAAAAATAATACTTTGCTCTTTCTGTTTATTGCAACTGAAACCAAAACGCGATCCCATGGTGAGAGAGTAATATACTGTGGGAATTTCTGGAGAATTCCAAGCCTTTTTTTGTTTGTTGGTGTTTTCCAAAACTGCTTGATTTATAATGAAAATGTTTCTTTTGCCTTCCCATGGTTAAACAAACAGCACACACACACATGAAGGTGCCACAGCTGCGACTTAATTCTGGTCATGAGTGGATCGCTAAATAAATATGAGAGCACGCTGTGAGACAGAGTTTCAGCTAATTTAGCACCTGATAAACAGAGCTTGTGCTTTGCCTTCAGAAGGTTATTAAATGGTTTCAGATCCTCTGTACGGTATCAGCCTATTTGTTCTTTCTTTGTAGTCTCTGGGGGAGGGCACAAGGTGCATGTCTTAATGACAGGTTAGGCAAAACAAAATTCAAAGACTTTTACCAAAGGTTCACATTCAAATGCTAACAACATTAGACAACAGTCAGTAAAAAAAGACGGCTGTGGAGTCATGGTTGGAAACTTGAACCCATCTTGATGTGTTATGATGATGGTGGCAATGTCAGACAAATCTACAGACTGGTCTGTGAGCATCTGGCAACCCGAGCAGTTTTAAGTGGTTGCTGGAGGTTGCGTCAGTTGCTGGGAAAAATGCAAAAAATGCAAAATCCTCAATCATAAAGGCTGACAGACCCGTGACAACCACCTGTCACTATGGAAAAACATATGTTCTCCAGCTGGTTAAGAAAAAAGCCTCCTTGCGTTCGCTTTGGTCACGAGGATATTGCTGTGATCATGTTTTTAATGGAAGTGGTGGACTTGTCGAGCGTTGGTCAAGCAATAAAGTCGTTCTTCGTACAGCAAGTTCTGCTGTCTCTTTAAAAATGCAACACCAGAAATGTTGTCTTCAAGGTAAAAGTATCACCTTTTGTAAGAAGGGATCAGCACTAAATCATAACTTTGACTGAGAATGTAAACCCCGTCCATTTCAAGTTCATGTCGCACTTTATCAAGTTGTACTATCACTCAGCTAGTAATTAGCAAATATTTGCAGAAAAGCATGAAAATCAACAGACAACCTGCTAGCAACCAAAGCAGTCACGAGTGACAGCCAACCCCATAGGAGCCACGGCTAATTAATCAGAAAGCACGTTTCCCTAGTAACCAATGGTTGTATCACGTCCAATATGGCGGATAACCCGCGAGCCATGTCCACATGGTGTCACATAGGAAGGCGCCGTGGAAGTCTTTCTTGACATTTGCAAACACTTTGTTGATGAATTTGTTGTCTTGGCTATTACATTTGTTTCGTAATTCTTGGTCATACCATGTCCTTCTTTTAGACCTTTAAAATAGATCAACTTTCTCTACATGTGCCATTCATTTTAATTTGAGATATTCATTCAAATCACGTTCCTGTCGACTTACCTGTGTGAAAAATGGCTCATAGATCTCCACACCCTTGTCTGAGCCTTGCGTCAGGACCTCTCTCCCACGATGCCAGCTGTAGCGGACAGGCGGGTTGGAGTTAGCCACACAGCGCAGGAATACAGTCCTCTCATAGTAGAACTGTTCCTTAGCTTCTCCTATACTCTGGTGCACTGTCACCACCGGGTCATCAAGGTCTGTGAAAGGATCCCACACACACACACAGAGGAGGAAGGCATTAATAAACACTTTCCCATTTTTCACTAAACAACAAATCTATAGATCAATATGTTAAAATATTTCCAAAAAATAAATAAATAAATAAATAAATAAATATATATATATATATATATATATACATACATACACACACACACAATAATGGATTGCATTTATATAGCGCTTTTCTAGACACTCAACACGCTTTACAATTCTACTATTCATTCACTCTCACATTCACACACTATATTTTCCAGGGTGCTGTAGCAATAACAAATCTGTACCGTAACAGCAATCACAACTATAATCGCTCACAATACGCACTTCTTGATTGTGGTTAGAGGTCTGAGTGAAGGGGTCAGAATTCTCATTGCATTAGGGGGAGCCAGCAATCTGCATGGACTCGGGGGTCAACGTGAGAAAGGAGGTGAGAAGCCCACTACCTGAACTGTTTAAGTCAATAGGATGCCGCCCAAGGGCACATTGACTTCCCAGTCAAATCGAGCTGCTCTGTGCTCCAAGTCGCACTCCATTGTGAGCTTCAAAGACGAGAGAGGATGACAAATACTGTGCACAAAATGATGTTTGATGTCCATCACTTCAAAGAACACTGTTTGGCTGGCCTCTGATCTCATTCAGGCACTCTGTGATTTGACACATCTGTTACTCTACCCATTCCCTGACAGATCTGAAGGAAGTTTTACCCCAATACCAGACAGTTGGTTATTTGAGAAAGTGCCTGTCGTTGATTAAATGGATTCAAAGTTAATCATCTTACCCGGCTATCGCATTAAGCCTTGGCAAATGGTGTTCATCATAGCTGTGGTGTCTTTTAGCATGCTAATACTCGCCTTTTAGATTATGTCCATTTGCACGCTTAAAGAACGTGGGGAGCTAGCTGTTTCCCTTTCATCTCCATCCGAGATGCAATCAGTTTTTTCATGAGCAAAAAAAAAAAGAAAAGAAAAAAAATGAGGCAATTTAAGGAAAGGATGAGAGACACCCACGCAAGTTATTCTTCATCCTTAAAATTCTAACTGATAACGAGTGACCTATGAGGGGGGATATGATTGAGGGTGTTGATGGGGGAGTTAGTGTATCAGCCAATGTGCAACAAGGTGGATGACTGAGCTGGTGTTTTAATGTGTGAGCAAAAAAGCAAGCAAACTGCTCACGGTAAATACCCAAATATTTAATGATTATAAGCCTCTAGAGAAAAACTACACATGCTTTAGGTATCGTTAATGGATAAATTCATTCCTTTTAATTCTGCAGCTTTGGCCCACCCCTGGATTTGCAAAGGATCAGGTCCTAATCAAAGGGCTGTGGGCCACAGCATCCCTCCTGGACACACCAACCAGAGAATGCTGATTCCTCGGTTTCATTAAAGACATGTTCTGCCCTACAGCCCCTTAATCAAAATCTAGCAGCGGTCAATACTTCATCCAGGATCCATTACAGTGTCTCAGGTAAGAGCAATTACCTTTGGAGGGGTGGGGAGGGAAAAAAAAAGCAGGAGAGGGGGGTGATAACGCTCTAGAGAAGACAGAGCAATTGCAGGGCCATTTTAGAGGAGCAGATTGCTCTAAGTAAATACACTGATTCATTATAGAGAGGAGAAGAAGAGTATGAATCCTACATCTTATCTCTGACTCTACCCAGCGTCTGCCTCATCCGTTTCCTGCTACAAACAGTCAGTTTACCAACTGCGGCAGGAATGGAGTGATTCATTGACAGCCCTATCTACCTTGGGATACATGTGTCATTGAACATTGGACCTGATAGGAGGATGCCTTTTTTTTTTTACTTGGTGACAACGAAAGTGCCTGTATATGTGTATATTAGGTAAGGAGCAGTTTGAGCTATAAATAGGGCTGAAATGATATGCAGAGAAGGAGTGGATGCTAGGAGCGCAAAGAGATAAATATGGAAATATGGAAATGCACGCAGTGGATTAAAATTTGATGAATTTCAAACAAAATTCCACCTCCACCATCATTTTTTTTCTCCCCCCGTAAGGATTGTGCATGTGTGTGTGTGTGTGCATGTCACTCTTGTGCAATTAGCTTCTGAAGTCACGCTTGACTGATTGTGAAGCTTAAATCCCAGAGCCCACAGGAAAACTGCGGTGTACAAGCAGTCTGCGCCAGAGTTGTTAGGGTTTGTAATTGCAGGTTTATGGGTTCACAGGCCGGTAAATCTGCCCATGTACAGCTAAACGCTCTAGCGCACTAACCGTAGCATCACTCCCGCTCACCTCTATCAGCCATGACAAGTCTCCAAACTCTGGGTTTCTCTGTAATGGGAGGCGGGGGAGGCAGCATGATGCACAAAAGTGCGAACGTTAGATGCAATGTGCATGCGAGGCAGTGGAAGTCTCACAAGACGAGCATAAAAGGGTACAACGCTCGGTTTATCTTCTTTTTTTTTTAATCTTCTACACTGAAAAAAAACCTCAAATAAAACCCGACATGATGATGATATTCCCATTTGACTAGCAGAAATCAGATTTGTACTTTACAGGCCTACCAAAACATTTGTTGGACAAATAGGCACAAGTGAGTGGTTTGGATAAAAGAGAAATTGAAGACTAAAGAAGTCACTTCATTATCACATCAAACCATGGCTGCTTCCCTTTCATGTCCCCCCCCCCACTTACCCACTGCCAAAAAAAGGCAGACACCTACATGAAAACACACGTATTGCCCCACTCCACCTACACCAACATGCCACACACAGACGCACACTTTTTCAGTGCTGTCTCCTGGGTGCTAATCTAACGTGGGTTTGTCTATTTCTTCTTGGCTTTGATGTCTTTCACCCTCTCCACCTGACTTGCCAAAGTCACCTGAGAAGAGAGAGCCTATCAGGCTTCCGGGCTGTCAGCCATGAGCAACAGAGGGTGGCGATTAATTTCACCTAATCACTGTCCCAGCATGATTACCAGCGGGAGCTGCTGACCTGAATGACATTTGTGAAATGTCTTTCATGAGTGAAAACAGCTCTCTTATGTCACTGACAAGCTCTTTGCTTTTATTTTGTGCCAAGGGACCGTGAGCAAGTGCAAGAGATGGGTGGGAGTGGGGTCGAGGTCAGAAACTAACAGAAACAAAAGAAAGAGGAAAAAAAAGGCTTGGCTAGAAAGATATAGGATTAATGGACTGTTCTAAGGAGGACTGTTTCCGGGTCTGAATTAATGGCAATCCCCCTTTTTTTAAAAACAAATTTGGACAAGTAATCCTAAAAAAAATCCCCCAGAAACAAAACAATCTAAAACAAAAGAAAAAACAATAAAGTTATCCTGACATTTATCTAAGTCATAAACTTGGTCTTTAGACAGTAAGAGTGGTTGCTGAGAATGAGTCTGCCACCTGATTTAATGTCCATCAAGTATTCATGTCTTTGTTCATGTGCATAGCAAGATTTTTTAATACCCGCGAGGGCCCTTTTTTCCCTTAATGCTTTAGATTAATAACAATAAACTGAAACTATGGGCACGGAGGACTCTACATGAAATTTCTGTAATATTCTCAGGCTAATGTGTTACGCTTGGGATAAATATAGCGCACAAAGATCTAAAATTGTTGACAATATGCACTGTTATGTGTAAACACACATCAAATAAGTGAGCCCAAATACACCATGATATAGATGGTTTGTAATTACTGTTTGCTGAATGATGCACTTTATTGCATTTCATTTACGTGGGTCACAAGGTTAATAACCCACTTTAGTGATATATAACATTCATCTCATGCAGAAGCCTCTGATGGAATATGTGAATCCAGCATGTAATTTATTGTCAGAACATTTCCTTTCCCTCCATCTCTCAAACCCTCGGCAATAGTGACCTCTATCTCATTGCTACACTCCACAATAACTACCTCCTGCTAACTGTATCTATTTGGTGTCATCTGTTGCTTCACACTAAAGCGTGATTGTCGAGGCGGATGGATGAGTTTGGCGGGAGGCTGAGGGCATGATGCATCTATTTCTGCAATAAGTCCACTCTGACGACGGCGCCTGTGTAGCAGAGATATCTCAGTAAACTGAATATCATTCTCTGAGACATGAGATATGAGCGTGAGCAGTTTCATGTGCTGCTCTGCTCTCAGTGCTGTCGGGGGGATGAAAGGAGGGAGAGGAGAGAATCCACTGAGAAACTCGTTCAGACGCGACGGTGTGGCATACACATTTCTGTGCCGAGAAACAAAGAAACAGTGAGTGGACACACTGCAAAATGAGAGTCAGTCAGAAGCGTAATACCCACGTGGCTAGATTTCCAGTGATGTTAAATATCTAAAGGCTGTTGTGACAGTTTATGGCTTGTTATATGTATACTTTACTAGCTGCAGTGCACAGTGATAAGATGAGGCTGCGTAGGTTCCTTTTTTATTTGGCTAAACATGAGGGTGGAGTGATGTCTGCTTGGCCAATGTTCCCTCAACATATTCAGCAGACCATTGTGCAAGTTGCATTTAAAGAGGGCAGAGGTATTTCTGGTTCCAGTTTATTCAATTTCTTTTTTTCATATGGCAGATATAATTTGTACTTTCTCAGTTCTGCAGCAATATGCATTCAATGACAGTCCTTGAGCCCACATAATGATTTCCACCACAGAATGTGCTGGTTATTCATCTTTTAATGAAGGTCTCCCTGAGGGCAGGTCACAGTCATTCAGTACTGGTTGTTGGCCTTGCTTGTTGTGTACAAAGACATCTCATCATATTATGTACTGTAGATTATGGAATCCATAAATGCATTAGAAGCAGAGTTAAACTTTCTGGCACAACTTTAACTACTTTTCAGGTAGGTAAAGAAAATAAAATCATAACGAGTTAAAGCTCCTGCAACACTTGTAGCAAACAGAACAACATTACCGACTGACTGATGGCTTTTGGCTTCATCATTTGCCCAAATAGTTATTCTGAACTAGTTGCCCACACAGTCTTTCTCAAACAGGTGAACCGCTACCATATTTCTTTCATAAGTCTTTCTGACTTGCCGTGTTACTTATTAATGCTTAATAGTTGTGAGTTATTTCAACAGGTGTTTTGGTTATTCGTACACAACCCTTGCTCCTTTAGCAACTATCTGAAATGTGAGGCTAGGATTAAAATTTAAAAAAAGAATACATGTTTAAAAAAAATTAATTCCTCACTTTCAGAATTGTCTATTGTGTCTTTGTAGAAATGAATCTACATCAGATCTGTAAAACTGCTGCTGACAGCTAAATTCCTGCTAATAGCCAAACTTTAGCCCTGTGAATGTATTGTTAAAACTCACACTTATTACACACAATAGTGGCAAAGATGTAATATTATTTCAACTTGTAAAGCTGTAGAGCAAACTAAAAGAGGTAAAAGTAAATATATACATTAAAGATTTACTATTCTGGTGAGTTCTTTGTGGGGGGGATTTTTATCAACTAATGACATGCAAACTCTGCCTTTTGTGCTCTCTGCGATAAACCAGTGATTCTCCTAAAATGTTTGGGAAAAAATGATGCTCTGACTTTGTCCATTGTGCAGAAAAACGATAGGATAATCTACAAAATACTTTATCTCATTAAGGCATGAAGGCTTCCTCCTGTTTAGCTTGAGATTTGTTTGGGCAGCATAAAATTGTTGTTATCGACTGTGTTATAGAAATAGACTCGCTTTTTCCTGTCTTTAGTCTTACTGATAAACAGGCTGTAACATTAACTTCATGTTCACTTTATAGAGCAAGAACAATAACAATCTTATCACCGAGTATCTTCAGCGTGAAAGCATACAGGTGCATTTGCATTGATGCAGAGGATTAATAACAGTGCAAATATGTCACACACAACTATGGGTACCAATTTAAATTTCAGGGTTTTTTCCATTTAAGTCAAACCTTTGACTTCTATTGTGACATCCATTTAAAGAACTTTTAATAAATTTATTAAAAATCAAGTGTTTAAAGTCAAAGCCAGTAAAGCCAGAAAATTTAAAAACACACTTTTGAAAACACATCTAATAAGCCATTTCTGAAATGAATGTCAGTGACATTTACCATTTTGATTTATATTTAAAAAAAAAATACTTTCAGCTTAAATAAAATTTAAAAATTAGACCATTCTTGTTTGCTAATGACGTACATAAGGTCATGTGTTCTTTTATTTCTTTTTCTGCCTTGACAGCATCAGTCACAACTCACTTAATTGACGTCAGTTCATTTAAAACATTTTTGCCTGGATTGTAACTGGCACCTAGAAATATGAGAATAATAATAATAATGACTTTTAAAGAATTAAATAGGCAAAATAGGCTTGCTGCCAATTATATGAAGAACTTGTTAGTCTCCCATGTGTCTGGCACTTACTTACATCTGGGCTGCTGGTTATTCTAAAGTTTCAGCAAGTAAACAAAGATCAGCAGGCCTTTATCATTAGAGCTCTCAAACTGTGAACAGTCTGGCCAGTCAAGTCACAATGTCGACTTCTTTATTGTCTTTTTAGTTTCTTTTAAAAACGTTTTTATAGCTTTCACAACCGTCTGATAGATGGCAATGTTGGTTTTAATTTTCTTGTACATTCTTACTATTTATCTTATTTTCTTTTATCCATGTCTCAGACTTTTTAAAACATTTTTCCTTCTGTGAACCTCTTTGTAACTTTTAGAAAAGTGCTTTATAAAAAATAATAATTATCAATACTTACAAATAAATAGCAGGTTTTGTTGTGATTCCATCTGAAGAACAGTAATAAATATCTAAAACTCATTTGTAATAAAAACACTTCATTAGGTTCATTAGGTCAGATAGCTTTATGTGTGCTATTTTACGCCACTATGGGACTATAGGAATATTTGAAATGAAATATAATCAGTAGGTCAGTTATTGGCGGTCACAACAGCTGTTTTATTAAACTGTGAAGGGGCACATCTTTGACATTGGGGGGTTTATAGCTGCTTCACTGCTGTCTCTGCCAGGAACATTAACCCAGCTAGACATGCAGGGTTAAGGCTTATAAAGGGCAACACACCACCCTTGCCATGGCACTTCTTTGGCATGCCTCTGTGGCACTGACTAACAAGCATTGAATTATTCATTAAGTATTTCAACATCTCTGCGTTTATTTGAAATTAAATTTGTACTAGGGGACGGGGAGGAAGTGGCTTTCCTCTCACTTTCTCTATGAAATGTCCCTTACTGGCTACCATTCTGCCTTAGGCTACATATGCGCTCAGTCTTTTTCTCTCTATCTTGAGTCATCATAGGATATACATTAGGTATCAAAGTAATGGTCTTTCAGGCCACAGTCATCGGGTCTGGTTAAGTATAATTACTGCCAGTTGAAGTAGCAGTGCAGCCTAAGTGAATATAGATATATAGATTTTGATAATGTAGCATGATGGTGAAAAAAAATCTATTTTTATTTTCTATAAGAGCTTATTTATAAACGCTGCATAGCTTGAAGTCAAAGCTCTGAAAACAGATTATGGTTAAGTTTACAGAGAAGATGCAGTTTTCCTCCAGCAAGAAAAAAGCCATCGTTCATTTTAACTGTGCTATTTAAACTGTTGCTTGAAGAGAGAATCTAAAGAACGCTACAACTCGATGTCCCTTAGAGACAATGCTTTTCCAATTATGCTGCGCTGCGCTGTCATGTCTGTAGGTGTAAGACCAGCGCCTGTTTGTTCTATGTACTCGTGGACATTGCGTGTGATAAATGGAGGGGCATACGTCAGCAGCCTGACTGAAAGGGCTGCAACCCCTCACTTCCTCCCGGTGATGGAAATGGGGAAATAATGAGGCCTATTTCTGCTCTGTGTGAGCAGTGTTTGTGTTTGTATGTGTGTTGGGGGGGTAAGGAGTAATGAATCTCCTCTTCATCCTCTCCCTTAGACACTGGCATCTGCCTCAGCCCATCTCCTCTCTAATTCATCTCCCAAGGAAAACAAGCAGGCCACAGACCACTGATCTAAACAACAACACCTAGAAAGCCACCATTAGAGTTGGAGGCAAAGCATCAGTGACATGATGGAGTTCTTTTCTGGTTTGAGCCTAATGACCTTCTCCTGTGTTCGGTTTGGACACCCAAGGAAGGTACATCTTTTGTGAACGATGATTTGAAAGCATGTTCTCTAAATAAAAAAAAAAAGTAGAGCATGGTAGCAGTAGTTGGACAGCAACAAAGAAGTTGAAAAAATAAAAAGCTTATTCAAGTAAAGCAGTAAATGCCGCTTTTAAGACATGTTGTAGGCGACATGTGTGTATTTGTTGGGGAAGACAAATGACCATTTCAGACAAATGAAAGAGCACTGAATAAAGCAAAATAAATCAATGTGACCTCTATTTGCGAGCCCAAGAAGAACATTATTACTATTAGGATTTGTTGTATATTGGATATATATTGATCCAACACTAGGGAAATATGATATTCCAGCTAAAAAACAGAGATATTCCTATTTATGTATTTCATTTTGGATTTTTACATCAAATATCATGATACATCAAATATCATGATACATGAATATATCTGAATAGGTATTATTCTTAGAAACTATTGGTTGGGCTAACTGAGGAGATATGGATTTCAACTGACCTTTAGTTTGTTTGTTGGAAAAAAATTACTCAGTTATTAACTATCTAAGCCACAGCACTTAATCACATGCATACTTGTGCTAAAGTATCACGCCATGAAGTTTCATGTTTTTATTAGAAAAAAACCACTGAATCTCCGATAATGACCACTAGGGATGGGTATTGATAAGATTTTCACGATTCCGATTCCATTTTCGATTCTGTTTAACGATTCGATTCTTTATCGATTCTTTTTAAAAAAGGAGAACACTAAGGTCGATTAGCTCAGAACTTTGTTTTTTATCTTCTCTTTGAATAAGATAGAAATTTAGGAGTAACATGACCTTACAAACCCAACAGTGAGATCTTAAGAGATCCACAGCCTACGGCTCTTCAATGGGGTGTCACAGGGTCCCCAGGAAAAAAATTGTAAATGTAAAATAATAAAATAAATATTCGTCTGTAGCAATAACAAAGTATAACATAAATTATTCAGTAGCAATTACACAAGAATATCCAGTAATGTCCCTGCCTACAATTAAACACATTCACTTACTGAAAATCGGGAGCATCTGCTGCGGCAAATGGGTGCAAGCCTTTTACCACAAACTTAGTCACTGCTCGGTGACATTCGTCTATCCTGGCCTGAAAGGAGACGCTACCGGTACACTGCAGCGAGAACTGCCAGCATCTGAGCCAGCCAGACTCTGTCTGTCTCTCTCATCATGGTCACCTAAATGCACAGTAATGGCAGGTTTTGTAATAAGGCAGATCGCGCTAACATAATATACACTGTTAGTTGATTATTTACCTGCCGCAGTAACGGGAGAGGACGCGCAAACGCTACCGCTGCTGCTGGTTGAGATTCACGAGTCCGGAGTGGAATTAAAAACACGATATTCATTTAAGGTTATCGCGTGTTTTGTGAGCAAATGCTTTTGCATATTCGTAGTGTTTCCTCCCTTAAATGAAATATCTACTTTGCAAGTATTGCAAGTTGCCCTGTTGTCATCCGTTCTCATAAGGTATAACCAAACTTTTGAGCGTTTGAGCCGCTTACGCGCCGTGTTTCCTGCCAGGTAAATGACACAACGTGGTGACTGGAATCGATAAGGGAATCGTTTGCAAAAATGGCAAACAATTCCAGGGAATTGAAACAGTGGGAACCGGTTCTCAACAAGAACCGGTTTTCGATACCCATCCCTATGGTAGGAGTATCAAATCCAAAAGCATTCAGAAATGAGCATCTTGTGAAGTCAAATCCTTTCGAAAGCACATAGTCGTTAGTTTTTTTTGTTTTTTTTTACATTTCAGATTGATCTTTTACTGCCTTAATGACAAATAACAATGTCCGTCCCTGCAGACAACATTACGTTATTCACAGGATGAATAAAAAAAGTTAAAAAAATGAATCCAAGGTAACATAATTATCATGTTGATTTTTTAACTTTATATTTAGGTCTTTTAACTGTTTTGTTTTTTTAATGTTTCCATAAACGATGGCTGTAAGATAAACAGCTAGCTGTCATCTGTTGCCTTCTCCTCACCCAGAGAGATGTTAAAAAACAAAAAGCAGATCAGAATGAAATTCTACAAGGGATAATCACATTAGCATACACAACACAAACACACTGCAGTATGTTTTAAGCTCCTGATGGCGAGAAAAACAAAGCCAAGAGATGAGGTTGACTTCACTACTCTGATTAAGGGCCCCTCCCTAGAGCGAGTCCTTGAAAGAGTAATGGGCAGTCATGAACTGGCTTTACCTCCATTAACCAAACCAGCAAACATTTACATAATGTACACATAATGTGTTGATTCATTCTGTCCTGATTCAAACAAGGCTCAGATAACTCACTGCAGCTGTATCGTGCTATTCATCACACCAGGTCATTTACATCCAGAAGCACTTTAAAGGCACTGCACATATATCTTGATGTACATACATTATGGGATCTTTTCAGAAAACTATACAGGTACATATGTATCCACATCACCTCATATCATAGGCTCATAGATCATGTCACATAGAAGGACTAAGATGGAGCTCATCAGCCATTTCTCGTACGTAACTTTGCTTTTAGTTTCAAAGGGATGATGGAAATTCAATTTAGGGGTTTATTACCACTGTCATGTCAGACACTGGCCATGGACTCAGTATGTTCAAAATTGAATATAACTGACTATATTTTGTGTATAGTTTGTATAATTTGTGTATTGTGTCTGTTTTGTGTATGTCTGTATCTCCAAGAACAAAAAAACAAATAAAATTCAGGGTCATGCCATATAATAAGCACAATCCACAGAGAGGGTGATGCCATAGACTTTTTCTATGGATTAATGAATAATATTGAAGCTGGCTCCTGTAAATCTGCAACGTGAAGTAAGTACTGATTTTAGATGATGTGCCTCTACTAATTAGTATTCATCACCACAAATATGCTGATTGTTTTTAACTGACTGTATCTTTTCTTCTAAATTTTTAATTTTGGAAACAATAAAAATAGTCACTATCTAATGATGACTTATCTTAACTACAATATCCTAAATTCCTACTGCATTTTCCTATGTTTCCATATATTTTAAACATTACAGCGTTTGCGTACTGTTTAGCAACATATCCAATAACGACAGCTTACATGGAAGCAGGAACAGGTACTATGTAAACCACATGTAAAAGGTACATATGGTATACAAAGGATATGCTATAGGTTCTATGACTCTATGACTATCTGTGTGACAGATGAGCTATCCATAATAGCCATTTGCTATCCTTTACTCATCCTGTCTCAATAATGGAGACAATTAATAATCATGAACAACCACAAAACTTATTGGTGCCATGTGTGTCAAGCAACCCTCCCACTTTTGGCTGATATTGATATTAATTAATACAACAACAACAAAAACAACAAAACTCAGAGGAAAGATACATGCAAATGGCTGTAAGCGACCACGCAACCACTGCTCTGTGTTTTAGCACTTGGATTACTATCAGAGGCAGGAAAAGCTTCATTAATCTAACCAGTTATATACTTAATTGCATTTTATGCTGTCTTTATGGACACTTTGTTTTTTAATAGATTTGGAACTTGGGGAATGAAGCTGTTTTAGGACATCCTGAAAAGCTATTTGCCCCTTACATCTATCCATCTATCTATCCATCTATCCATCTATGTGCACCTTGGTTAAACACTGCAATATGAGGACAGTGTTTCATTCCCATGTCTTTATAGACCATTTTCTTGTAAAAACCCCGACTTTCTGTTTGATACTTGCACGCAAGGTTAGAAACATTCAAAAGTCAGCCAGAGATGCTTTCACCCATTTCCTGGATGTTCTCCAGAGATGATAAAAAGGATATGTAGATCATTTGTTTTTATCAGTAAACAGTCAATGTAATGTTTTAATGTAATGAGAAGAGGGTCCAACACTTAACAATTGTCAGTTCTTTCAATCTCGGTTATAACTCAACCTATTGAACCTGCCTCCAGCACCTACTGCATCCAGCTGAACCCATTAATCCATAGGCTCCCCTGAGATCACCATCCCACACACTTCCCTCTGCCCATACCCAAATAAATTACCTAGTCACTTTAGAGGAGCCTCTCCTGAGTATATAAATGCAAGCAGAGAGGGCAAACATGGGTAATGAAAGGATATAGGAGTTAATAGGAAGTGCATAAGCATCACTCAAAACTCAGGTTTTATCACCGTTGTCTGTTTTTCTGAGTTAACTTTTTCTCCAGAATGCCTTTTCATGCTCTTGCTCTACATACACATTTACACCTTTCAGCAAGGCAGCCTGAATAAGACACCCAATGAAATAGCACATGCCAGTTTTACTGACCAAACTGGATAAAGAAAAGCCAGCACGTCCACAAAACAAACACCATCAGCTGCTGTTTGGTCTCTGAGCTCCTTCATGAACTCCATCGAGGAAAAGCAAACATCAAGCAGACACATTTCACCAAGTGAGCCCACCCTGCATGCTGCTGCAAAGTGTTGCACAGCTGAGGAGGCCTATGCCAAGACAAGTTAAGCCTTTTGACATGTTTGTGAGTCAGGACCTCACTGGTGAAGAGTGTGTTCATGCATAAGTGTGTGCTTGAACCCAATAGGAAGCATCAATTTTTGTTTCCTCTCACACATGAGACCATGTCACACAAAGACATGGGTGCATACTTAGTGCTTCTCACATGTCGAAAATTATTCAAGCTCAGTATTAACTCCAAGTCCATGGCGACACACACACACACACACACACACACACACACACACACACACACACACACACACACACACACACACACACACACACAGTGTCCTTATTAAAATTCGTTGGCTTCTGCATCAGTGCTGTAGAGTGAGGGCTGCATAAGTCCTTCCAAAGATAACACAGAGAAAGCAGGCTATTGTCTCTTTCTAATCCTTTTGAATGAATACCGGGAAAAGTGAAGCTGCAAGTGGACGTTTCAGTGCAATGACATCTACAGCCCAGTGTTTGCACAGAAAACAGGTGTTGTCTGACAACATCAAAATCATTTGCACAACATACTTAGGCAGTGCAAAATACTTCTTTCTTGTAAACTCTGGAATTCTTTCCCTTCTCTGTATTGCATTTTTATATGCTCAATTTATTCAACGCTTGTTTAAAATTGTTTAGAGCAATACATTTTGCCAGGGCAAGCAAGGCTAGCAGTGCTTGCTCAGGGAAATTTAAAAACATGTGTTAATTAAAACATAAACCTTTTAGCAATCTCTCTCCGTAAAGCTCTCCGTGCATTTTGTTGCATGTTTGCATCCTTTCTGTAAATTACTGCTATCTCGTGGCCACATTTGGCTATTGTCTCTAGAAGCTGCCTTGGCCAAATTTAGCATGTTAGTAACAGAAACAGAGTGCAGCAAGACATAGAAGGCTGTCAGTTTACATAAAAGAATAAAAGACCAGCAACACAAAATCAGGAAATGGCATATTTCAGGAAAAGCTGACCTAGATGGAGGAGATCTAAAGACTAGTCATTTGTTTTACATTTGATCATTTGTTGGATTCATTTTAAATGACTGTGAGGTAAATCTGACAATGACTGTTTTCTGATTTGCATATTAATAATTTTTAGAATTATATTACTTTTTATTCCAGATATAACCAATGTATCAACTGCTCCACAGTGATCAAAGTGAGACCAAAGTGATGCCTTCAGATAACCTGATTTAGCCAAGACTAGACTTAAATTATGTAAAAGGCACAAGTAAGCTGCAAATCTTCACAGTGGAAGACATAGCATCTAGGCAAGGGAAAATATATTTTGTATTGTAAGCTTTCTGGCTTCTGTGCCCTGATTTCTATTGACCAATCACATTTGAATAGACTTTGGTAGCATGTAAATAAACACTGCAAAAGGATTGCAATTGCCTAAACCATACTGTCTGATGCTGAGATACATTTTTCTTTTCTTTTTGTAATACACATTTGTAAACAATAATTGCTGGGAAAACACTGAAATTTTGGCCTTGATATCGGTTATTAAACCAGAAAACCTAAACAAATGGGTCTCTAAAGACTTTTAGATTTCCCATTGGCACTTTGGGAAAAGGAGCATACATTTATTGACCAACTACCATGAAAAGGAATAGACCAGACTCCAAAAGTTCTTTCTCACAGTTTGTTTTTTGAGCAGCCTCTTCAATGTACATTTTTCCTCAGCTCGCCTTCTGGCCAAATCTCGTTTAGATATATTGTGCTGGTGATGGTCAATGAACTCCCTGAGCCTGCAATAAGCTGCCCCTGAAGAACTCTTAAGCTCTCCTCGATCAGTCACTCAATGAAACATTAGATGCTGCAGCAAAATTAATGCAGCTGAAATTAAATGAGAACACTGAAAAGACTCCCCTTCAGGAAAAAGAAGTGAGCATCTTAAGCTTAAAATCGATCAGTGTAGGAGTTGGGCAAGGTTCTTTATTAACTTTGCAGAGGACCTTCCCCATAGACCCAACTGTGGACAAACACAACTGAGGTGTCAGCAGGTATAAAATGTGCTTAGATGGACTTCTGAGCCTTGTAAATACATTAGCTTTGAGCTGGGTATATAGCTAATATCAGCTCCTCCCAGCTGGAGAGGGCAGTTATTACCATTAATTATCCCTTCCTCATATTGTCCGCTGTTCACAGAAAACTCTAAAGAGAACTTTTGCGTTTCTCTGTCATTTTATTTTCATGTATCTGTTTCATGAATCTACATTTAATGTTTTTGTTTAAATCGAAATTTATTGAAAGAAAGCACAACAGGGTGAGGCTGTGTGTACAGAGGAGGGAAGCATGCTCACTGATCTAATAAAGATACACATATAATATAAGATTTCGAGTGCTTCTTTTGAAAATTGAAAACAGGACCCTTGATTCCAACCAGCAGAAGCTAAATAAATAGACTCAGAAGAAAAGAGTAAAAAGGAATCAGCTGCAGAAAGATCATTCAGGTTTTAAGCCTCTCATTGTAAACCATGCTGGGGCCCGTGTCTCGTCATGAATACTATCTTTCCTTTACAACAGAAGTGATATAGTCCATTATTGCTGGTGTTATTTGTCAGATGTAAACAAACGAGTATGAAGACAGACATGTAAGATGCAGCTGAAACAGAAAGCAAATATAATTCATGGCTTTATTGTTGTGAGGTCCGGAGCCACAATATCTATTTTAATACTAATCAGAAATTGTAGCTGCAAACCACTAAAAGCAGCGTGTACTGCAGAGGGCAACAAATTAAATTCACCCCCAGGGGACAGCTATAACGTGGCTCTGTAGAAATGATGTGCTTTTACTGGATGCGCAACATAACACATTTCTTGTGAAATACAAACATGCTGTGTTACAAGGCCAGATGCAAGGAGATTACAAGGACAGCAAACAAATGCCATGATCTAAAATATGCATGGAATATTCCGTGTGAGTGTGTGTGTTGTATAAATGACCAAATTACCATAACCAATGGACATTGTCTATATATTAAACTATGCATACTTATTCACAGTAGCCAGCTTGTTTCATTTACATCGCTATCATTCACCAATGACAATCATCAGTTTGCTTTCAACAGCAAGAGAACTAAGGCTGCAAAATACCGTATGATGAAGCTGGATGAGAACCCATGCCTTTCTATTATGCTAAGGTTGTGTCTCCAGTCTGTCTCGGGCTTCATTTCCACGTCTTATCCTGCACCTCTTTAGTGCAGCCAAGGTGAAATAGTACACAGAAGGAACACGGTTCTAACTGTCAGCAGCTGAGATGCATTCAGCCCCATCCTCCTGCACCACTAAGCCCTTCCACAAGCTTTCTAAACAAGTTTCAATTCCACAACTTTTGCCAGTGTCAGTCCAAATAAACAAGTACAAGAATGTAGCCCACATGCTGAAAGGGAATAAGACAGAGACATGAAAGAAGAGTGAAAAGGAGAGCAAGTTAACAATGTACTCTGTATTTATGTGGGGGACATGAGAAGAAAGCACAGAGAGGGAGAGAGAAAGAGAGGGTATATAAAGGGGAACTGGATCACACAAGATGGTGCCTCATTTATTCATTGTTCAGTCATGCATACTTCGAAGAAATTATGCTTCTTTCATAAGTTGAAAAATGAGCAACACTTTTTGTGGATTTGGGGCCTCAGAGCATGCACGCTAAATGGAGAGCATCAGTGAAACTGTTTTAGACACGCGGTATTACCATAAAAATGTATATTCATCATTAACATTGTTTTCTGAGGGTAACTGTTAATCAACAGAAAATTATGAGACACTATTTAATACCAATAGCATTGAGGAACATTTGGCTCCATTTGGGACATGAAAGACTGTCCTAGAGTGTATTCCTCAACTGGTTGTGAGTGTTTGATGCTTGTTTCTGGCAGTCACTGTGAAACTGATTCCAACAGCCTCGTTCATGCAGACCTACAGACCAGTCAGTGACCACCCTGGGAAACACTGGTTACTAGGGAAAAGTGTGTATTCTGCAATTGGTTGGCAAGTTGGTTGCTGTAGGTAGGTTGACAGGAGTTGCTAGCATGGAATTGGCTGCAAATAGGTATACAGTGCTGCACCACAAACCTCCTTGTGATTGCTTTGGTAGCTAGTAGGTTGCTGCTGTTGCCAGTAGTTTGCATGGAAGACATCGACTTGATATGTCTGCGATCACCCGCAAACTGCTTGCCAAGTGGTAGCAAAACTGTTAAAAGAGAGGATTTGCCTTCAAAGTAAAAGCTGCATCGTTTGACTTGGCTGCGTTGGTTGTAGCGATAATGCACAACTCTTACTTTGAAGGCTATCATGCTCTCATTCTGACATGTATTACACTTATTCAGCAATCACAACAGAATGGGGAGTAAATGGTGAGCATTTGTAGACAAGTTAGGATTTTCCTTCTTGGGTGACTCTTGTTGCTACTGTGCTAGGGTTTTGTTTTGTTTTGTTTTTTAGGGGATAAGAGGTTTTCTGCACTGTATGGAACAACAAACTGCAATGAAGGGCATTATGTGTCCTTGAGACTGAGTGCTTAGAAATGCCAATTACTTTGTACTTCACAATAAAAGTCAGTTCCAATGTTATAAACAAACTTGGACAGGATTATTTATCACAAATGATTTTCAAACTGTTTTACTAACCGAACTATGGCAAATGTATGCATTGTTAACATCCCAATGTTTTACCAGTGCATGCCAGCCTGAGCTTTTCTAAAGTCATGAGGCAGACTACAAGAAGGCTACTCTGTAAAGCACAGCACAAAAAAGACATAATCAAGTAGCTATGAAGTCATTTTCAATGAAATGTTCCCTGCTAACGCAAATTAAATCAAGCACTCGTATAATGTTGACACATAAAAAAAAGAATTTTTACTGTAAATATACTGCCTCAAATCACTGGCATCAATGCAGGGAACTGCAGGAGTATAAATCCTAACTTGTGAAAAAGTGCCTGGAATTATTGTAGGTGTTGCTGGAAACTAATCAAGAGCATCACTACCTTTTTCTTTCCTCTGTGATTGAAAATGATATTTGGAAACAAATTAAGGACACTGGGGTCATTTATTTTCAAAGATACAACATTTTTTTCCTTGCAGTCTGGCATATAAAAAGGAGAGGAAGGGACTGAGAGCTGCTGAAATCAGTGAGGCAGCTTGGAGATCTTTCAAAGGCACTAAGCAAGTCATTTTAAATGTATCTCAGTAGAATTTCATGAAGCTCAAACAGTAAGACAAGCTCTTAATTATGGCATGACTACAGATTTCTTATTGAACATTAAGTCCAGATTTGGCTATCTTTGCACAAATAAGTAGGCTGGAGGGTGTCTGATGGAGGGCAGTGACTGCTATTCCTCATCATGAAGTGAAATAGGATAATCACTGACAAATCAATAAAAGCAATAAAGTTAAGTTTGTTATGTTTGCTTAATGAATGCTAATGAACTTTTCGCATTTGTCATGCAGCTGCTTTTAAAATAAAGAATCTGCATGTACAATGACTGACTTTACATCTAAGTAACATTCTCAGGAGAGGAAGAAGAAGTTCTGTTCTTATGCACTACATCATAATAACTACTTTTTATTCACAACAGAAATATGGAACATTGCTATTTTTGGGCTATGCATCTTTGTATCGTTTCATCTGTTCACCAGCTGTCTGTGTTAACATTTTGCCTTATAAATTAATACTGCAACACCTGTTTCATTTTACATTCTAATTTCTTTGCAGGATAATAAACTGATTCAATTCTAAAGCATACATATATGCTGTTCCAGGCAAGCAAAAGGTTCTTTAGTTGTATGTTTTACTACACCACTACGAGGCTGGCATTGCTGCAAAATCAGGACTGTGAACAGAAACATTTTCAGGGTCATGGCTGTCTGGAATCTTGCCAAAATAGAATTACACTGAACAAAAATATAAACGCAACACCTTTGTTACTGCTCCCATTCCCCATGGGATGGACGTAGAGACCTAAAATTCATTCCAGATACACAATATAACCATCCCTCCCAAACAGTGGTCACAAATCAGTCCAAATGTGTGGTAGTGGGCACATCTGCTATATTGAGATAATCCATCCCACCTCACAGGTGTGCCACATCAGGATGCTGATCTGACATCATGAGTAGTGCACAGGTGTACCTCAGACTGCCCACAATAAAAGGCCACCCTGGAATGTGCAGTTTTGTCTCACAGCAAAATGCCACAGATGCCACAAGCAATGAGGGAGCGTGCAATTGGCATGCTGACAGCAGGAATGTCAACCAGATCTGTCGCCCGTGCATTGAATGTTCATTTCTCAACCATAAGCCGTCTCCACAAGCGTTTCAGAGAATATGGCAGCACATCCAACCGGCCTCACAACCGCAGACCTCGTGTAACCACACCAGCCCAGGACCTCCACATCCAGCAGGTTCACCTCCAAGATCGTCTGAGACCAGCCACCCAGACAGCTGCTGGAACAATTGGTTTGCACAACCAAACAATTTCTGCACAAACTGTCAGAAACCGTCTCAGGGACGCTCAACTGCATGCCCGTCGTCCTCATCGGGGTCTTGACCTGACTCCAGCTCGTCGCCGTAACAGACTTGTGTGGGCAAATGCTCACATTCAATGGCGTCTGGCACGTTGGAGAGGTGTGCGCTTCACGGATGAATCATGGTTCACATTGTTCAGGGCAGATGGCAGCTGAGAATGTCCCAGTTCTTGCATGGCCAGCATACTCACCGGACATGTCACCCATTGAGCATGTTCGGGATGTGCTTGACCGGCGTATACGACAGCGTGTACCAGTTCCCACGAATATCCAACAACCTCGCACAGCCATTGAAGTGGAGTGGACCAACATTCCACAGGCCACAATTGACAATCTGATAGACTCCATGCGACGATGTGTTGCACTGCATGAGGCAAATGGTGGTCACACCAGATACTGACCGGTTCTGGGTCCTCAGACCCCCAATAGCGCAAAAAACTGCACATTCCAGGGTGGCCTTTTGTTGTGGGCAGTATGAGGTACACCTGTGCACTACTCATGATGTCAGATCAGCATCCTGATGTGGCACACCTGTGAGGTGGGATGGATTATCTCAATATAGCAGATGTGCCCACTACCACACATTTGGACTGATTTGTGACCACTGTTTGGGAGGGATGGTTATATTGTGTATCTGGAATGAATTTTAGGTCTCTACGTCCATCCCATGGGGAATGGGAGCAGTAACAAAGGTGTTGTGTTTATATTTTTGTTCAGTGTAGATGGAAGAATAAGGGTCTATTGGTCAATCCTTAGCAAGGTAACACAGATACAGTCTCTGATAGTCACACCTCTGGGCAATTTACCATTTGCAGTCTGCCGCACTTGGACTTCTTTGAAACCAGGAAGAAAAACATAATAACAACCACACACAAAAACACACACACAGAAAGAGGCTAAACTCACAAGAAAAAATACAAAGTCCGTGAACAAAACAACCACAACCTTATTACTGTAAAGCAACAATGGGCAATTGTTTTTGGGCAATGTTGGAAAATGAAAATGGTCTGTGCTGACTCAAATTCATCACACTTACAGTAGACGTCCACCCTAATGGACTTGATGGCAGGAGATCCAAGGCCGTTCTCAGCCTTGCAGTAGTAGCGGCCTCCCTGGGTCCTCTGGATCTTTGCGATGTGCAACGTTTCGTTGAAGACGCTGGAGTCCTGGAAACGATCTGACACACTACCAGCTGTCTTTGTCCACCGTATCTACAAAGAAGAAACAGTGAAAATTACTACGCGTTTCAACGACTTGACAGAAGAGACACAGAACAGACTCAGTTAAGAAGCTAATATACAGTGTAAGTATAGAATAAATACCACAGCCAACATAAACAAAAAAGGGCAGGTAAAACAGACTTGGTAAAAACTCTGAAGCTGTTGCAATCTCAAGAAAACGTTCATTTAAAGAAAAATTTTATTCTGATTGGAACAAAATTACTGTTTTTATTCCGTTTTCTTTTGATCACAATAAAGCTTTTGATCACAATAGAGGAACTCAACACTTCCTCAATTTTTTCCCTGTGAAGCGGCTACTGGAAAATAGAGCTACAATAAGGCTTTTGATGTGAAACATTCACAGTGGCATTTCATTGCCAAAAGATTAACAGCAAAAGGAAAAAGAAACCATAAACTGGATGGGAAAGAAAAATCTGTTGAAATGATTCACTAAATCTGTTAAAGAATGCAGTGAATCGTTTTAGGAAGATGGCAAACATCAACAACTATGATCAGGTTAAAGACTTCATAGCCTTGTTGTTGTGAGACTGCAAGAAAAAAACTGTAAACTGCAACAAGTGACTGTAGTCTGCATCATTTACAATGTAACATACTTGTGCACAAATCAAACAAATAATACTGTGTTAAGAAGTGATATTTAGAGGTATCCATAAACAATTTTTGTCACTAATCCACAGAGCCCACCTATACATGTAGCTTTTTCCCCAGTGCATATGTTTAGTGCTAAACTAAGCATAATCCCTCCACTGTCCGAATCCATGTTTTATGAATAGATAGATGAATAGAATAGATTTTAAGCGCCTTGAGGCGACCTTTGTTGTGATTTGGTGCCATATAAATAAAATTGAATTGAATATCTGAGCAATATTGATCTTCAAATCTAATCAATGTGGTCTGTGCAGTAGACATAATATATAATATTTAAAAACAAATTACCAAACAACATCTATAAAAATAAGTAAAATAGAAAATAGAAATGAAGGTCTGTCTGTATCTGCTGCCCTTGCTCTCCCTGCAGATGATGTAAATCAAATTCTCCGGACAGCTATGATGACCTGCATGTTTGCCACTCTGTTTTTCACATGATCCTGCATTCATTTTATGCGGGAACATTCCTTCTCGAAGCAGCTGAAAGGTTCTTTTGTGAAGCGCACAGTGTTGATTTGGTACCTAAAATCTTCATCTAACTCACTTTCCTCTGTTCCACACAAGACTGACCTCAGCATGGCCTTATCAGCATGAGTACCTTTCACGAACTGATGAGACCCAGTTAGCCCATGGCATTGAGGTGTAATGAAAGGTGAAATAGTGTTACTCTCCAACATGAGGTTGTAATTGACTCTCCATCATCTCCCTCTCCTGTCCTCATTAAAGCATACAGCATGAACAGGTACTGTGACAACTCTGGCCCGGGGGCCACACAACCAGAACCGTGAAGCATAAAGCGCCATTCAATCCCTCATCCTAAGTAAGCTACAGATGGACTGGCTTTGCCTGCAGAGCCTTACATATCTCTGTCTAGGCAGGGGAGGCTATGAATTAGAATCCAATATCTCCACACTGTATGGTGATAGCATCATCTTGGATACTGATAACATCCCATTTTGCAGCGATAGCATCAGATGGAACAGGGATATCATTGCATGCAGGGATAGGGATTGGGTGCTATCACAGAGATTGCTGCAGCGCTGCTCTAGCTGTAGGGTTTTAACCATGACGACTCCATCCCAAGGTTACGACAGTATGAAGTTTGGTCATTTTCCAAACAGATACGAGAAAGGAAAGGGAAGGGTGGGTGGCCCAAAACCTGATAATGTTAACCTATTTCAGAGGTGTTTTTGGACCTTGGGGGTAGAGGATGACATGAAGCAAAAAATTTAAGCTTATCAGTTTCAGATTCTCTGTCTTGCTTGAGGTGTTACTTTTCAGAGAGGTAGAAATAAATTAGATACCTTTAAAATTCATATACAGAGAGTGTGTGTAAGTTACTAATTCTTTTCAACAACCTCTTCCCCCGAAAAGAAAAAAAGATTCTGCTGTCAGACTGTGCTTATATACCATCCCTTTACACAGAGGCCATACTACCATTAAAAATAAAAGCCTCTAAATTAGCACCCGGCATACAAAAGGCTCCACTTGGCCTGTTTAAAATGCATTGAGAGACACTGAGAGAAAGCACTTGATGAAAAAGCCCAAACTCAGCAGCTGATAGATGCAAAAGCCACACCGTCGGAAAATCTGGGGCCCTGTTCTAACAGTTAGGGACATCATGAGTTCAGCACAACAAGCGCTAAAGTTAAATAACTTATGAGCATAAATTAGATGGGAGCAGATTTTCTGAATACTGTGTCACTACAGTGCTCTGGATTCCCTCATGCAAATACAAAGCGAGCTGGCTTACGGCGACCTCAGCAGAATTCAATATTCACCCAGCTTATACCCCCAGTCATTTTCTTTGGCTTTTGTGTAAAGAGCTTTGAGTTTTCAGAAAATGCAGTATCAATAAATGCATTGTTAGAGTGACACTAAGAAGTGGGTATTCAAATAACTCTTTATATTTTCAAAAAAGGGAAATTGCAGCAGACCACATTATTGGTGAGCTTTCAACTCCTTCTGTACCCTCAGGCTATTTTCATTCCGGCACTCTTCTGACTTTTTTACCTCTGCCCACAAGGGGCGTCCTGAAGTATACCCGGTGAGAACAGTTTGACCCTCTTCACTCTCCTCAGTGCAATGCAAATACTCTTGATCTGAGAGGCGCTGGCAGATTTGAGCAATATGATAATTGTTCCTCCCAGCCCACTGAAAGCCTAGCTGGGTTTTTTTTCTGTTCTCTTCAAGGACTATGTCAAACAAAACTCGTAAAGTACCTACAAGTATACAGAAGGGAATGTGCCAAACTACCCGTGGTGTACCAGCTAGTAACAGTATTCTAGCAGAATATTATTCCTGTCTGTGCCTTCTGATTAAAAAAACTGCTTTATTTCACATTTTGTGAAAGCACCATGACAAAGCGAAGTCAAACACAATAATAACGCTTTTTTTGTTTTCCTTAAATCAGACAACCCTAGCAGGAATTACAGTATTTGCTTACATGGAAAGCAGAAGCTTGTATAGATTAATATCCAACTGAATATCCCAGCAGTGTCTGAGACCACACATGCTGAGATGTCACAGCACGAGCTAATTAAAATGCACCCAGTGTCTGTTGTTATGCAGTGATCATATGCTGGAGCACGCATCTTTGGTGAATCTGCCATATTGCCTGCTGTGACGTTTCCCTCTACCGAACTCGAGACTAGTTTCTAATTGCCAGCCATCTTTTCTTTTAGACAGTGACATTGGTCCGCGCTGCACAGTGGTGCAGACAAGTGTGGCTGAGCATGACAATCAAGTGATCAGAAAAAGCAGCAGGGGGTCTACAAATTGAGAGTGCACTTACACAGCAGGTCTATATTAGAAAATACTGGCCTTCATAAAAATTGGATGATCATACTGTATGAAACGCATCGCAGTGACAGTTTTGATGTCAGAACCTGAATCAAAGAGGACAAGCACAAGACAGTGACATACACGAAAATGAAACTACATCTGCTTTTTGTTTGTTGAACTGCATAGTGTATGCTTGACTGGTGCTATTAAATTCACTTTTAAGACTATAGGTGGGTTGGATAGGGTGCAGATTAAGGGAAAGCTATCAGACAGATCCCCTTTTGATACTGCAGTTTGTATGGCAAACAGTGGAAAAATAGAAGGTTACATCATGCTCAAAAAAAGCACCATCTGCTAAAGACACTGGCACTGTAGGCTAACTGTCATGGGAGCATCCAAAACAGATCACATACTCCAAGCGGTCTGTATAAAGCGAAATATCCTAGGGCCTGAGGTCAGCTTATTTGTACTTGCTGACCCGTGGTGCTGTGAGTCGAATCTGGCTGGCCAATAATTGAAACACACACAAAAAAAGGTGTTTGCGATGTGGTTTTGCTGGCTATTGGAGCTTGGTACTCAAACAAAGTACTGTGGACATAATGGATGGAGGCCAGGGCAGAGGAGATGGGGGCAGATGGCTTCATCATCAGGGACTCTTTGATGTCTGTTCATAGCATCAAAGACAATGAATAGATCTGGAGAACAGTGACCATGAAAGTATGAACAGGAAAAGCTGTTTATATTTATGTGGTGGTCTGACAGAGTCAAAAACACCCAAACAGTCAAAGAAAGACAAATAATCTGATTAAGGAAGCAAATAAGACTTATGAAACACTGTTTTTTAAAAAGGAATGAACAAATCTATTTTTCTTTCCAGCTTTGAGTCATCTATCGATGTGCAATTCTCTAAAAAAATAATTTGTAAAATGTAAGAAAATATTTAAAAAATGTGTACAGTTTCATAGAAACCCAGAGGACATTTTTTACATTAGATTTACATATAAATATGTTTTACATTCTTCAAAACACTGAACAACTGCACATCTTTGCAATTAAAAGCTTTAGCCAGCTGTTTGTTAATATCGCTTAATAAATGACTTCTTACCAAACTAAAACCAATTAAGTTCTTTTCCTTGAGCAAATGATTAATGGACTGCTGCAATACACAGAGATGTTAGTCCTGTAGCAGAGGAGGCACTGCATCAATGAGGATTTTTTCAAGCCATTTGATATTTGTCATCCTTTTTTATAAATTTGGTAAAGATGCAAAAATATAAATTTCAGGACTTCTAGACTCACCAGATTTCATGATTCTTATCTTTTTAAATTTTCTATAAATCATTAACTTGAAGATGTCAAATTGTGTGCACTCTTTGAATTACAGTTTTAGTAAAATATTTAGTTAAACAGCCAATTCAATTTAAATGTATTTATTTAGAGTCAAATAACAACAACAACAACAGATCCTAAAACCCCAACAATCAACAACCTCTTATGTCCCCCTTGGCGACAGTGGGAAGGAAAAACTCCCTTTTAACAAGCAGAAACCTCTGGCAGAACCAGGCTCAGGGAGGGGCAGCCATCTGCTGTGATCGGCTGTGGGTGAGGGAAAGGAAGACACGCTTTGGAGGACAGCCAAGCCACTTGTAGCTAAAGACAGAAAAGTCAGCAACATCACTAAGGGGGCGAATTTTGCTGGCTGACCTTCATGATCACACCCTGAGATGTCTGTGACTGTACTGAGCGAGGGTTTTCCCCTCATAGTCAAGAGGTTTATTAGATGGGGCATTGTTTGGTGCAAAACAGGGCACTGCTTATTTGCAATTTCTGAATCATAAGCTGTTGAATATACCCGAACATAAGACGTTATTATGACCAAAGCATCAGATGTTGCTTATAACCAGTATATTAGGCCGTTTCAAGTAGTATTTGAAACAGTATGAGACAACAGAGCATATTTTAGTGTTGAGAAATGTCTTATTCTTTTCCTCATAGAGCTAAGATCTGAAAATCCTTCTAGCGACATCTGTACTATACATCCCACAGAATTAGATTTAATTGGTCCCTGATCCCTCCAGATACAAATAGTCCCAGCCCAGGGTAACACCTTGAAATGCCTAACCCACAAGTCAGCAATGAAAAAACACATATGGTGTGGAGTTGACTGACAGGAACATATATTTATTTGACAATTAAATGGAAAGGCAGAGAAGTCTTGCTGCTGCTACAAGTGTGTTTGTATGTGTGCCTGTATTGGCTGGATGCATGTATGACTTTATTATTAGAAAGCCCTTGTTTTTCTTTCTGAGGTGGGTGGGCGGATAGGCACAGGGCTGACAAGGAGAACGGCTACAAGGAGGATGCTGCCTGTTTGGACACAATCCAGAGACTCCCACCAGTGAGAAGGCCTATAGGGGTGTCTCTGTAATTTAAGAAGTGTGCATATTGATAGACATGTGAAGAATTAACAGTGGCAAAATAGCCAACCACGGACCCATTTACTCTGCAGTTGGTCCTTTGTGGCGCTATACTTGGCACAGCACCCCTCAGTGTATGCATTAACCCAGCACCAGTCAAAGTCAAAGAAAGAGACTGCAATCTGAACATTAACATTGAAAAAGGCAATTTTGTGATTTGCTATTGCAGAACTAATTGAGGATTTTACTATGCTAGAGATGTGCCATGAGTCTATGTGATATCATCATCCTTGATTCAAGCTGCTATATGGAAGGATTGCTTTGGTCACCCAAAGTTAGCATCGGAGAAACCAACTGGTTTGAAAAATGCAAACTGGAAATGCCGAACATTTGCCTTGAAAGGAAAAGCTGCACCTCTTGAAATGTGTTGGCTGCAGCGGTGAGCCATCAGTTTTACTTTGAAGGAAACTGTTCTCCGTTTCCTGTTTTTGTGTCAGCGTTTTAAGTTTTGCTACCACTTGGTAGCTAGCAAGTTTCTGGTAGCAGCCAAAGCTGCAGTTTGGTGCAACATCCTCTCAGCAATCAATTTTACCTTTTCACTTCTAGCAGCCTCTGACAACTGCTGGAAATATGCATTTGTCAGAGGCCTAAAGACATTGACCCGTTCCTGGGCCTGTGCAACTGAGATCTTGGTATAGATATAGAGGGCATATCTGACTTATCAGTGCTAACTTGCAAGTAAACTGTGCCTACCAATATTTTTTAAATAATGTTATATGAATTCTGAAGTCTGAGAAAAAAACAAAATGTGATTTTTGTCTTTCTTTCAGGCCTACCCTATATAATTTAGTAAAGTAAAACAAGTTATAGAAAAATGTCTTGCTATACTCTATGGTTATGATGTTTTGGTTAATATAAAGTACTGTAGACAGTTGACAAGATTACAGAGTCCAGTCAAGAGATTATAGTAGCCAGGGAAACTAACTGTATTAATGCATAATTTCAATTTATTCACCTGTTATAAGCTACGTATTTTATATATATTAATAATTTACTGTATGTATCATACCTATCATCATGTTTCATAAAAAACAAGATCATTTATATGATATACAGTAAATCATGTAAGAGTTAAACATGGAAATATGTATAGAAAATATCTGCTAGTATCACAGAGAAGTACATACAAAAGACACAGAAAGCAAACTCACACACACATAAAGAACTGTTCGCACTGGTTGTCTGTCTGAACTTGCACACTTGTAAAGTATCAAGACAGGACACAAAAAAGTACAACCTTTGCAAGTACTGATTATTTTCCCCTGCATTGGTCTTGAAAGATAGAGAAACTCAGCTCAATTAAAATGTGGAACTTTGGGGCAAAGAAAGGCTCAGAACACGTTCTAAGGATTAATATTTAATTCTAAAGAAAAGATGGGCTGTTACTGCCGTATTAACTTGCAAGTGTGTTTCCGATGAGGTCACACACCTTTTGGTTTTTCTTGCAACATCACAAAACCAGCCTTAGGTCTACTGCCATTCCAGATAACCACCTCAGCCTCCTAAACCACTCAGAATGAGTGTGCTCTGTCCCCAGTCCCATGCCACTACCAGAGGGGGGACAAAGCTGACACATCCCAAAGTCCAGAGAGACACAGCCGAGACCCACTGTGCCAGGGGATCTGCATGAGTCTCATAATGACTCTGTTTCAAAGGAGATCCTGCCTTTCCTGCCACAGCCCTGCATAGCTTTTGATCTCGCGCTACACTCCCACCCACTCCCTCGCTCTGCTCTGTTTTTCAAAAATTCTAATTAAGAGGAAAGACAGAGATGATGAGTGCAAAGTTGTGACCCCCTCCCGGGGACGGAAAGAGACGAACAGTGTGCCTGAAACAGTCTTATTCAAGGAGCCTCACCTTTTCAGTTGAAACATAAAAAAACCATATGCGTTTTGGTTTTGCCGTCCAGAGTTTCTGGAGATTCTGTATAATTTTTGTTATTGAGCAAATAAGATAAGATAAAAGATGAGCTTTATTAGTCCCACAGGTGGGAAATTTGTTTTGTTGCAGCAAAAGTGCAAATTTATGTAGCAGAAACTAGAAAACACTGGAATGCAATAAAATAGAATAAAATAGAATAATATATACAATAGAATAAAATAGAATACAAATGCTATATACAACTGAGTAAGAAAATACAACTTTGTCAGAAAAAGAATTGCACATATAGCAGCCTTATTGCACATATGTGGGTTTGATCAGCTGCAAAAGTCTTTGTTCAAATCAGAAGCAACATGTAATAAAAAGACAATAAAGGTTAGGGTGACCTACTGGGTTAATAAGAACAAAATGTCATGGTCAAGTAATTCATAGCAAACCTGTTTTATGTATCTATGTGGCTCATAATAGCTCACATTTAGTCTAAAAGAGCAGATGAGACCTTATTTTTGCCATCTGCTTACTTTTTTAAACTTTTAATTGTATGTTTCTAGATTTGAATACTACAAACAATACATAGTGAGCACAAAAAAAACAAACTAATTATAAGCTTATTTTCATCAGAGAAAAAAAGGTGTAAAGTTTTTTAATTAGTTCACATCACAACAGTAAATAAGAATGTGAGGAAGGCTTGCTCTCAGATGTTGAGAACCCATGTGCATTCACATGACCCAGAGTCTTTTAACTGTGGCCTGTTTCTCACTCGTTTGGCAGATGTTTTTGCTGTTTTCTGCAATCTCATTTTACTTGGAAGCTGTAATTATCAGCATACAGGTGCACAAAGCAAACGAAACCATTAATAATTAAAGGATTAAACTTTTAAGCTGATTTAGTGCAGACTTATGTGGTGTGCAGCTTTGATGCTAATACAGATTTAAAAGGGAGCTTTCTGCAGAGAGGAGAGATGGATACAGAGATATGGTACAAATTAACAAACTGCCCCATGATTTGCATGTGCAACTATCTTTTCTTTCCCATGCTGTCGGTTAAGGGCAGATGAAAAGGCGCTGACTTTCCTACCTGCGGTCGAGGATGACCTGTCACCAGACAGGTGAGCTCCAGGGTCTCCCCTTCTCGTATGGTGTAGACTCTCTCGGTGTGCCTCTCCTCTTCAACATTACAGGCGTGCCCCGAGTGTATAATGCGGACCGTAGGAGGTGCTGTTTGGGGGGGGGGGAAGCACAAAGTGTGTTAGCATTCTGGTCGTTTCTGAAGGAATGAGTAGTTTAGTGAAGTAGATGGTGTATTGATTAAAAGGTTGTCTCACTTATAACAAGGCTATTCCAAAGCTTTGTGCACACATTTACACTGCACCAAGCACACAAATAACTAGAGACAGGTAAAAGAATTGCAAAAAGAAGTGACACTACTTTTATAGCATTCCCCTTGGCTTAGCATTTTAAAAGCTGCCTATTAATTATTGGGGACTGGCAGTAGTAGCACTTTGTTTCTCTCTAAGTCACAGGGGTGAGCAACCAAACTTGGCACACAGGTAGGCCCATAAAGGTTCTTATCTATATCAGAAGTTGTGACAACATTGTGTCGCTAAATAACCACTCGGCAACAGGCTTCAATCATGTATTTTGAGCATTTATGCAACTGTAACACTTTATAAAAGCATCATATCATTTTTGTTTCACCAAAACAACATTTCATTTAAGTCCACAAATGTTGAATTATGCATGATGTATTATGATGCCATCCTGCTACTTAGCAACGACCTAGCAACAGTGTAAAATGACCCACTTTAAGCATATAAACAACATCTATCGCCTGTGTTCTCTTTTTTTTGTTATTGCTTTTTTGTTACTTTGCTCAGTGTGATTAGGCTCATCAGTCTGCCAAAAACACATACAGGCCTAACAGTACTATTGCACAAAATTTGTATGATTTTGTTTGGGCCAGTGATTGATTGAGTTACTTGCAGAATTTTCTTAAAAGACCTTCTCTCAGGGAAGAACTATCTTCGTTTTTGATTTTAGGGTCTTTACCTTACAGTATAAAGTGCCTTGAGGCAACTGTTGTTGTGATTGGGTGCTATATAAATGCACCTGAATTGAACTGAAGCTACTTAGAAAGGTTGGGGAGGTATTGTACGTTAGCTGTGGCAGAAGCAGTAACCGAATAAAATACGTCAAATTTCAATCAGACAGGCAGCAGTAATGACCATCTGCAAAATACTGATGGTATGCCACAGAACTAGTAATCTTGGAAAATATCTTTCACTATCTCCCCTATCCTCCGTGCCATCAGATATCAGAATTAATTTAGAACTCAGTGTAATTACATGGAAGAAGGGTTTTATTACAAAAATGATTACTTAAAAAAAAAGAAATAAAAGATATATCAGTGCACTTCTGGAAAACACTTTGACTCAGAAAAGCATAATATTTCACGAAATGTTAATACCAGCTAAAAAAAAAACTGCCATGAGACCATATGGAGAGTGGGTGTCCATATTTAAATTACTGCGTACCTCATTTTGGAACCGAACTCATCATGTAGCACATTCATTTTTCCGCATAACTTCCTAATGCAATCTAATCAGGGATATAAAAATGCCGGAAACTGCAATATGAGCAAATTAAACTACCCACAGCTGTCTGTTCACAGCTGTAATTACCACACTGGTGTTTCTCTCCATCATTTGTTTGACCCTTGTGAGATGGTGAGAGGATTTTTGGTCTCTGCACACACCAACAGACAGTGGTGCATACGCGATGGGGGTTAAACTGAGCAGAGGAAGGAGTCATCTTAGGTAAACCACTTCAAAATATTCACTTCCACTGAGCTGTAAAAAATGCAGTTGCATGTAACCAACCCCTGACAATACTAGCATCTGTTAAGCATTTATTCCTCTCCAACTTACATGATTAGTGAAGAGGTTTGGGATGAGATGATTTAGAGAGCGGATACGGGGTATCATTAGGAGGAGGAGTACAAAATGGTGAAAAAGAAGGGGGAGAAAAACAAATTCATGCTGAAAAATCACGAGGAGTTTCAGACTGTTGCTTGCCTTTCATGTTAGAGGAGCAGCTTCCTGTGTGGGCCTCTCTAGGCAGAGCGTGCCCCAGCAGCAGAGTCAGTTCTACCTCTACCCAGGCTTCAATGCTAATGAGCACATCGCCACTCCTCCCTCAGTCTCAGTGTATCCTTCGCCATGCACTAACCGCTCGTCCCTCCCTGATACTAGCCATGCTGTTTGTTTCATCCGGGTTGTTGGCTTAATGCTCCTTCTCACTTGTCCTGCCTGTCTAAATGCCACATGGTGATGTGCACTGATACAGGTGCTAAATGCGCACGCATGAAGCCTTCCTTCTATTCCTAGCCCTTCATTGTCTTCCCTTCTCAATTTGGACACACTGGTGCTGAATTCCATGGGGGGGGGGGAATAAGGGTCTGAGAAATAGGCTCAGTGTAAGGGAGCTTCACGCAAGGCTGCCACTTGAAAGAAAAAAGGCTTAGAAACAAGACCCCAGGGTACTAGCTAAACAAAGTGCTAATGGCATTTACTCCATTGAACCAGTATCTCTCTAGCATAGGCTACTATCAGTCCTGGAGGAAAGTAGGGAAACACCCATAATTAATGATCTTCAGCTCCTATCACAGTTACTGCAACAGCTGCATACACAATCGCATAAACACACACTCGTTCTTTATGCAGACAACACCAGGCTTACAGCCACAAAAGCAAATAACCGTCTCTTGAGCTTACATAATGAGCATCCTAATGTTCTAACAGTGACACATATCCTTGTACAGCTACGACCTGCTTTTTCAAATCGTTTGGCCCAAAGCGTGAGCTAAAATCACTGTCATTACAACGTAATTTTCAGTTTGCGTTCGTGAAAGCCACTTGATACTTTACAAACAGTAACTATTCATATACTTAGAAAAGATATTTAGGAATGGGCAATGTGACATTAATGCTGTGGGATTTAGGGCCGGGGCTTCACAAAGTAAGACATCAGTGGACTGACAGGTCTGAGATAAAAGATGTGCTGGTTGAAGGGAAACAGGAGACAGACAAAGCTTTGAACACACCACAGCGGGTCAGAAGTGTCAGGTTATATCCCTCTAATTCTTAACTACATCCCATACAAGTTCATTACATGGAAAAAGATGATGTCTTATATACTGCAAATGGTATGTTATAAAGGGCCTGTCTAATCGTTTCTATCTACCTCCTTGCGTGCTTTGAATGGAGAATAACGATTTTTGCCTTACAAGATAGATGCAGCTTTTACACATTTTTTTTAATCTTGTTATTTAACCAAGACTGGTGTGCTGCTAAGGTTGAATTACAGATTGCATCTTATATGTGTAATTATTATGACTGCCTGACATGTTATGTACAGCTGTATAAAGTGTCATATGTGCAACAGTATATTTAATCTGTAAGTAAACATCTTAAATAAAGGCGCCTAAGAAAGCAAAGTCAATTTCAGTAAAAGCTTCAAATTTAGATGCATCACATTATGTTGTATTCAGCAGTAAGTGCATGGAACATGCCAGCAGTAAGAAACTGCAGATCACACATTATTCGGACTAGCGACGGTCCAATTTGCTAATGTTTGCTAAAGCTTAACAAAGATAACTTAATTTAATCTTTCATTTTCATCTAATTTAGTTTTGCTTAGTTAGTTTCCAAACCAACAAGCCCTAATTATCTTTAGTGGGAGAAGAAACACTAAGTTCATAATTCTAAGAAATGGAAAACACAAAATGCTCTGCTGCAACTTGAAGTCCTACAGATGTGATAATAATTAATGGTGCCCGCTGGAGTTTTGCAAGCAACAAAAGTTATCATTAAGACGCATCTTGACACACAATACCATCTGGAAAGCATCTAACTGGCAACGGCTTCATTTTTCGGCATGGCAATGCTGTAACTCACTGCCAGTGCAGTAAAAGCATACCTGGACAGAAAAACACATAATGGAAGACTATCAGTCATGGACTGGCTTCCCCAGAGCCCGGACCTCAGCATCATCTTGACAGAGAATGTAACAAAGAGCTTTGTATTTCCTTCCAAGAGAGTTCAGGCTGTGTACAGTTAGAATTGTACAAAGTAGTTTTTGCCTTTTATACTGTATTTTCATGTATGTTTGCACATTTAAATGAATCTTTGCACCTGTTTCTCATTTTCATAGAAAAATATAAAGCAACGAGGACTTGTTAAAGACTTTTTCACCATATTCTACTCTGTTTGGTTGATGTGAGGATGCTTCTTGGGTCGAGCAGGCAGGAAGCAGGACATTTGGCACCTGCTCGCTCACTGTGAATTTTCCAGACCGTTACACTTTTTACTAGCAAGCTGGCAGGTTAAAGACTGTTTAATCTTCAATCTGAATTGGACATTTACATTCCTGCTTGCAGCTCCACTACGTTGAGAAGAGTTCACAGCTAAAGGGCATGTGTGAGAACAGCTTTAGTGATTAAGCTTATCAGACACAATTTAAAAACAACCAAAAAGATGTTACAGAGTATTTTTAAACCTGAAACTGGACACTTAATCTAAGCATATTAAAATCAGTCATACAGACCTGCACAAAAAAATAAATACAGGGAGTGCAGAATTATTAGGCAAGTTGTATTTTTGAGGAATAATTTTATTATTGAACAACAACCATGTTCTCAATGAACCCAAAAAACTCATTAATATCAAAGCTGAATGTTTTTGGAAGTTGTTTTTAGTTTGTTTTTAGTTTTAGCTATTTTAGGGGGATATCTGTGTGTGCAGGTGACTATTACTGTGCATAATTATTAGGCAACTTAACAAAAAACAAATATATACCCATTTCAATTATTTATTTTTACCAGTGAAACCAATATAACATCTCCACATTCACAAATATACATTTCTGACATTCAAAAACAAAACAAAAACAAATCAGCGACCAATATAGCCACCTTTCTTTGCAAGGACACTCAAAAGCCTGCCATCCATGGATTCTGTCAGTGTTTTGATCTGTTCACCATCAACATTGCGTGCAGCAGCAATCACAGCCTCCCAGACACTGTTCAGAGAGGTGTACTGTTTTCCCTCCTTGTAAATCTCACATTTGATGATGGACCACAGGTTCTCAATGGGGTTCAGATCAGGTGAACAAGGTGGCCATGTCATTAGTTTTTCTTCTTTTATACCCTTTCTTGCCAGCCACGCTGTGGAGTACTTGGACGCGTGTGTGATGGAGCATTGTCCTGCATGGAAATCATGTTTTTCTTGAAGGATGCAGACTTCTTCCTGTACCACTGCTTGAAGAAGGTGTCTTCCAGAAACTGGCAGTAGGACTGGGAGTTGAGCTTGACTCCATCTTCAACCCGAAAAGGCCCCACAAGCTCATCTTTGATGATACCAGCCCAAACCAGTACTCCACCTCCACCTTGCTGGCGTCTGAGTCGGACTGGAGCTCTCTGCCCTTTACCAATCCAGCCACGGGCCCATCCATCTGGCCCATCAAGACTCACTCTCATTTCATCAGTCCATAAAATCTTAGAAAAATCAGTCTTGAGATATTTCTTGGCCCAGTCTTGACGTTTCAGCTTGTGTGTCTTGTTCAGTGGTGGTCGTCTTTCAGCCTTTCTTACCTTGGCCATGTCTCTGAGTATTGCACACTTTGTGCTTTTGGGCACTCCAGTGATGTTGCAGCTCTGAAATATGGCCAAACTGGTGGCAAGTGGCATCTTGGCAGCTGCACGCTTGACTTTTCTCAGTTCATGGGCAGTTATTTTGAATGAAGCGCTTGATTGTTCAATGATCACGCTTCAGAAGCTTTGCAATTTTGAGACTGCTGCATCCCTCTGCAAGATATCTCACTATTTTTGACTTTTCTGAGCCTGTCAAGTCCTTCTTTTGACCCATTTTGCCAAAGGAAAGGAAGTTGCCTAATAATTATGCACACCTGATATAGGGTGTTGATGTCATTAGACCACACCCCTTCTCATTACAGAGATGCACATCACCTAATATGCTTAATTGGTAGTAGGCTTTCGAGCCTATACAGCTTGGAGTAAGACAACATGCATGAAGAGGATGATGTGGACAAAATACTCATTTGCCTAATAATTCTGCACTCCCTGTAAATAAATAAATGTGAAGATGAAGCAGTGCTATGTTCCAGCTTTATTGTATGATGTCATTAAACTGTTCATAATCTGGAGTGCTTCTGTTATTGGCTGGGAATTGCGGCCGTCTCTGAGAAATACCTTACAATTACTTGAGCTGAGCAGTGCTCAGAAGATTAGCAGCTGCCATCATCCATTTAGCCATCATCGTTACTTTGGACTTGTCATATTAAATGGTATTGAGAATCATGGAAGTTCAGTAGTACTGACTACTAAACTTCTGATATTGTGACATCCTTTCATATACATTTTCAAATTCTTCTTCAAACATGCACATCATAAAAAAACAACAGGATCCACTTGTTGAAGCACTGTTACATAACCCCCACTAGGGGTGATAAATAACACTTCCTTCTACTGTTTTCCAGAAGTATAGCTGTATGGTGCACTAAATGAACTAGAAGTATTTGAAATAGTAATTACACAAAATGATACCATTAAGAGTAAATAACATTTATTTCTGTATAATATTGGAATATTATTTCCTCACTGTGTTTGTTTTGTAGGCTGCTCCACAGCAAAGCATGTGTGTACAAGAAATATCAGTATAATAAACACAAACGAAAAGTATAATATTAAGATGGCTTGTTTATGTGCACCACATGCACTTGTGATTAAACAGCACTGATGCGCATGTTGAGCAAATGTTGTCTTGAACCTTTGTGTCACGATGTGAAATTTGCATAAATGTAAATCTCCGCCTCTATTATCACTCCCCCTCACTATCCCCATCCACCTAACCATCTGCAGGCACAAACATCCAAACTCTCTCCACACACACACACACACACACACACACACACACACACACACACACACACACACACACACACACACACACACAAGCTTCCTGGTAATTATTAGTTTAAAGAAAAAAAAAGAAAAGCAGCAGACCTGCAGGGTAGAAGCAGGAGTCTCAGATGTGAATCTCTTTTTCATTTTGGTTTCTCATTTCCATAAAAGTGACATCATTTCCCCTGCTGCAGAAATACACAATACTGAGAGAAAATGGAGAAAAGTAGGAGAAGAGAACGAGACGAAGCTTCGCCACATATAACTGTGTGTGTTAAACTGCTAGCTTAGTACTCTCACTTCACATTCGCCTGTACCTGAGAGTGTTTGTATGTGCGTTCAAGTTTGTGTTGTGTCTTTATGTGGTTAATGAGCATCATACAGTAGAATAACTAGCCTGCCTTGGCCTCAGTTAGGGGAGATGGAGACGGCTTTATCCAGTACCGCCAGTGGAGATTAAATTGGATTTGGCTAAAAGCAGCCTTGTCACCACAGTTCTGGAGTGCTTGTGTGGCAGAGGGAGTTCTTGGCAATAGTTGAGACTCTAAATTTGACAAACAAATGAATGTGAAAAAAACTCCCAACAGCTGGGGCTCGTTGTCACTGTGGGCTTAATGTCCTCAGACCAACCCCTGAGGAACACTAACCATATCCTGCTAGTTTTCTGGCTCCGTAATCACCTTCTCAGAATGAGAGATCCAAAAAGAGAAAAACAGCACAGAGTGAGAAACAGGAGGAGAGAAACATATGCAATATGCATGGAGTAACAATTTCATGAAATAACTGTTTTGTTATCACAAAATACTCATTATATATTCTGTGCTAGCACCACCGGAAATACACTTTCTGTTGCTTTTAAAAGGACTGTTGGGGAAGAAAAGGCAATTTCAGCTGTGTGATAACACTGCACAATGCCAACATCAAAAGCTTAGTGATAACGCACAAATAAGTTCACATTTGCCATATCTGCCAAAAACAATGGCTTTTCAAAAGAAGATTTGTAAAACTGCTTAAATACTCTACAGCCAACACTTACTGTTAAATAATACAGTCTAACATGCTTTCAGCAGACTCCATTAAAACCGCATGTTAATGGAATCAGTTTGACCGGAGCCTTTTCACACAAGATGCAAGACCTCTATACACGTGCTAAACCGAAGAACAGTACAACATCAAGTATAGATGTCTGCTGAAAACAACTACAGTATCAAGTTCAACATTTGTACTGCTCAAGAGTCACCATGGTGAACAGTGTATATTGTGTACCGGGGTGTAAATCGATAAAATGTATTTTCTGTCTAAGACAGTGAATATACAAGTGTATAAAGGTCATACAGTTAGCAAACTGACTCAGTTACATAACATACACAGCATGAAAAAGGGTTACTAGCAGTATATTTAGTAGAAAAACCCTCATGTGGATTAAACCAAATACATTTGTATTTAAATATATGAGATTGTACATATATGAGTTTAACTCTAAAGCTATAAGAGTGTGTGCTTTTGTGTTTCCCACTTCAAAATGTTCATTGCCTCACCAAACAATTTGCTTTAGCTCCAAAAGACTATAAAGCAACACTTTCTGGCTATTTGCACTCTACAGACAGTACTGACATGTGAAAATGCAGTATTAGCATTCATTGGGTTCTGTGCTTCAAGCCACCTGGCAAATATTTAGTCAAATATTCACTCTAACATCTTTTAGCAGCCAAATGTTCCACTTTGTACCCCAACTAGTTGCTTAATTCAGCTTTTTGATGTTTTATGTGAATAAGCAGTGTACAATGAGCTTTATCAGTGTTTTTCTTCTTCTTTTGTTTTGTGAACAGCTGTGGGCTGCCTTTGGAAACCAGCAGGCTAATAAGAACGGTGAAGCTGTGGGTAAAAGTATCTGACAGTGTCAAATACAGAGTGGTTTCTGATTGGAAGGGACTACTCTTACTTTACATACAAAAATGTGAATTATTGGTTTTAAATATTGATTAGTGCAGTTTTAAGATTGTCAGGTTAATAATTTATAACTAAGAAAGTGTTCGAATAAGAATTCTACATTGAATAGTTATGCAAATAGAGCTTTCCAAATACAAGAAGGTGATACTGAATTATACAGCACATCCATTATTAAATTTGGACTTGGTTCAAATTCTCTCAGGTGATGCACAACAGTGCCACTGGTTATATCAGAATAAATTCTGTGGGTTTTACTTTTGAGAGTAAGTAAACATGGGCCATTGCCAAAGGCAACACATATTTAATTCTATTATTTTCTGTGCATCTCCCGTGCCTTTTGAAACTGCAAGTTTACATTGCACCCAGGCCTGGCTGCTGGATAATTGAGAAGCAACTCATCCATGGGGTCATCCATGTGTATAAGGTCTTGAAATGGTTTGCCAGCAGCACATGCATACTATTACATCAGAGGTTGTCAGAGCGTATTGATTACACACTGTAATGCACTCGCATGGAGTCTTCATCCTCCACTCTTATTGTAAATGAGACTCTGTATAGATCTGGCTTCACACTATTGGCGCAGATCATCTATCCCAGTGTGTACTGCGGGGCAAAAAACAAACACAATCTTTCGGTGCAAAGTTTGCAGCACCACAGAAAACACGTTTGTCCAGTTCAGCGGAAAAAGAAGACAGTCGTTATTAAACTGAATAGAGATGTTAAGTGGTCTTTTTTTGGCACAAGAGAACAAAGTGAGCTAGATACGCGAGTTGAGACATCTCATTAAAACGACTGAGAGGTCCGTTTGTCCGTGGACATGGATCATTACAGGAACACAGAACACACAGCTTTAGCCCTCAGAGATTTTGTTTGGAGTTAGGCAACACATACATAAAAAAACACACACACACACTAAAACACATATGCAACCACACACTGAGTCACGTATACACACATCTTGTTACTCTAAAATTAGGCCAGTGTGAAGCTGCCAAAGCCCTGCTGAGATGGGAAGAGAGAGAAAAGAGATGACGATGAAGGGTGAAGGTAGGGAGATTTAGAGGACAGATTCGTCTTTGCTCCCATATTACAGCACTTCACAGCAGGGGTTATGGAGCTTGACTGCATACAGCTGCAGCCATTATGTTTGTGCAAGCTTTATGCCATGCGAGCCATCTTCAGGAAGTGACATAAATGAGGCTGGTAACATCTGATGTTTGACTTTGAAGGGATTAGTATTCGAATTTTGGTTTTTACTCTAAGCCAAACATTTGAGGCTAACACTGTTAGACGTTGCGTGGTGTCTGGCTGGAAGCAGTGCTGCAATGGTACTTTCTTGGTCTGTGGTGCTGAAACTTATCAGTTAGTGCAGGGAGGGAAAAAAAGACAGCTATGCCTGTTCTCTGTATACAGTGATGAGAAGTTACCTAATGTGTTGTAATTTTTAATTTAACTCTGTTTAGCACAGGCATACATCCAGCAGAAACCCAGTATCTTAAATTTACAGCCCTTAAATTTGATTAAAAACTCTGAGCATGAAAGACTTAGACGCCAAGATTTGCTACATGAGTTCTTCAATGAGAAACTGTTCTGCAATTTGAGCTTCTGAGTAATACTGAAATCATTAAGCAACAGAAAATGAATCTGTAAATATTGTAATTAGTAAATTGGTAATTTTTTAATGATAAATGTCTCGCACAAACTGGGCTATCTATGACAGGAAATTGAACTGCTAAATAGTCAATCCAGCAATTAGGAGCCATCAGCTTGGAATCAGTTAAAGTGCAGTGGTTCTTTTTTTTGTGCTAATTTACAGACGGATACATTAAATGAATTATAAAGGAAATTTTTAACAGATTATCTGGCTCAACCACACCAACTATGAACAGAGAAAGGAAAGAGGAGATAACAAATGCATATAAGTCTTACTTAAGGATGATGGTGTGTGCATGTATATCTGAATGAAACAAATAGCAACACATAAAACAATTACTAACACCTATATTAAATAATTTTTTTTTAAATAATTCCCAATCCTTTTGATAGTTATAAATATATTTTTTTCAGTTCCTCATCCCTCTGCAAATATGATGTTACAATACCCGTTTCCATTTGTTTTACGTGTCATGTTCAATGTACATCACCAAAATTTGTATCCATGGCAGAATTTTTGCTCAACTCTAAATTAAAGCTAACGTTTTTGATGCCGGAGTGTGTGAACCCTAAGCCAAGTACAGAAAAATTTAAGGCAATACTTACCAAACAAGCAGCTGATGAATTTTCATAAAATGTTCTTGAAAAGATGGGGAGGAAATGTTACGTCTTCCTAAGTGAAAAAAATGCTTGTTTTCCTGCATGAGCAGTGATTAAAGGTGCTGTTAGCACTGTTTTGCCACTGTGCTGAAGAAGGGGTTGAATGATTTGAAACAAACTTGGATTGGATTAACATGAATGTGCATAACCATGTAGGGCCAAATTCAAACGAGACAGACTCATACATTACCTGCAACATTTTGCAGTGAAAGCAGAAAAGATAGGGCAGGTCTAAAAACCCTGTTCTATCATCTGATCTAATGGCTTTGTCACCTTAAGATGCTGGCATGTGTTATAGGGCCATTAAAATGGACACGACTTGAGTTCAGTGAACACGTCCTTGCCTCGTGAATGCCGGAACAGGTTTACGAGGAATAAACTTATAGGCCTTGACAAGTACATGCTGGTAAATTTAAAATCTCATTAATGAAAGACGTCCACAGTTAAGCAGCACCTGCTTGCTCACATTATTATTAGAGAAAGTGAGATATGAAACTATATTTTGTGACCAACAGTGCTGCAAATACAAATAAAAAACTAACCCACACAGCATTAAAACATAACAGCCAGAGTATTACGGTTAAGTAAGCCTTTGTAGGCTTTTCCTATCCCATTTTACTATTCTCTCCATTCACGGTGCCACATTGGCAAAGTGGGCCTGTTGTGGCAGTTTGATTTCCCTAAACTACACTAATCGGACATCTGTAGGGAAGGATAAAGCCCAGATTGGCTGTAACAGTGGAGCAGTTATCTGTTGATAGGACTAACACTGGCCAACACTCACACGATTGGCTGACGCAAGGCAGCAGCTCTTTTTTGTGGTTGGCTAGTAGTAAGCCAGCAACAGCTCACTGAGAAAAGGAGATCTGGCAACCCTCTGAAGATTGGGTGCAGCCCGCCAAGAAACTGTCTGATGATTGGCTGTGATGGCTCCAGAGCGAACTGATTGTCCTATCAATGCCCACAGTGCAGACTGGCTGACAGTGCTTCCTGCTGGCTGGCATTGCAATATGCAGCTATCCATAACACCTCCAGGGGGCATATGTCCATGTCTTTGAGTGTAAAGTGGGTTTGTGTGTGTGTGTGTATTTGCAATTGTATATCATCCATAACTTTTTCATTGGGGAGGTGTGCAGCTAAGCTCTGCCAGCAGGCTCTAACACCTCATTATTCTAAGCCAGGCAGGAAATGGGTTTTAGAGATCTCTCACTGAGCAATGCTCTTGGAAATATGGGCTACACGTCTTCCAATATCAGCGGCATAGACTGGGGAAATGCCTCTTGAGTTCAAGTTAGCTATACTACAAAAATCCACCAACTGACTAGGCACGCAGTACAATATCACAAAACACAAACTGTTACGGTCTTGTGCTAATTAATTTGGTTCTGAGAGTTTTTGAGTTTTAATGAATATGAATTTTTCCACTGAGTCTTGTTAACTGAAGGGTGCTTATTTCATGTGATGTTAAATACAGCTTGGTGAAATGATGGAGATGAAAAATAGCAGTGCCTAAAGCCTCATTAGGGGATTTTCTACATTTGGTGGAAAAACTTAAGCTAGCGTGCATGCACTGACTGGGGCATTTACGGAGTTAAAAAAGGAGAGAGAAGAACTGGATGTTAACCAAAAACAAAAACTAGTACTCCTATTTCAGTGTACATTAGCATGTATACTGAACTGAAAAAAGTCAGCCTAATTTCACACTATATGCAGGTGTAATACTAGAATAATTTAGTTTGAAGCAGTAAAAACTCACGACTGGCCAACCCACTTCATTCAGTCCCACATGTGTACTGTAGCAGAAGATCTTTCAAATGCAGCTTTTCATCTTGTACCTCATTCATACCTATAATACCTTGCCTACCATCACAACCTCATGAGCTTACATGGCAAGTTTTACCAAAGTAACCTACCAAGAAGTTTAACAAATCTCCTAATATCTTGACTTGAGATATAATACACCTGCACTGTGTAATTTGATGCACTAACAGTCCATGGGTTGAACTGGGCGTAAAATGCAAATAGTAAAACAAGATCTCTTTACAAAGTTAAACATATACATATATACAGCATCTTGCAAAAGTCTAGAGCCACTCTAATTCTTTACAGTGTACTTCCAAAGAGCAAGACTTTGTTGTAATTTTTTAGAGCAATAGTTCTCCAAGTTCTGCTTTTTCACTCATTTTCACTCCAGTACTTGTACCTGTCCATTTTCAGAAAAGGTTTTTTGTTTATTGAGCCACTTAACACTAAACGATCGTGGCTCAAGAGTTGGGAGTTCACCTTGTAATCGGAAGGTTGCCGGTTCGAGCCCCGGCTTGGACAGTCTCGGTTGTTGTGTCCTTGGGCAAGACACTTCACCCGTTGCCTACTGGTGGTGGTCAGAGGGCCCGGTGGCGCCAGTGTTCGGCAGCCTTGCCTCGGTAGCCTTGCCTCTGTCAGTGGCTACAATGTAGCTTGCCATCACCAGTGTGTGAATGGGTGGATGACTGGATGTGTAAAGCGCTTTGGGGTCCTTAGGGACTAGTAAAAGCTATACAAATACAGGCCATTTACCATTTATAAACAATACCACTTAACACTAAACGAGCACAAAAAGGTACCTAGCTCAAGGGATGAATCTGCATTGTGTCTGGACATAACAATGTTGCAAATAACCAATTTCAGATTGTATCTTGTATTTTGTTACTGGCAGCCTGGTGGAGAAACATATATTTCCTTTAGCTGAATCTATGAAAAATGCAAATGATAACACAATTCAAAAGATCTAAAAAACTATTTTTAACCAATGAAGTGATTCCTAAAGAGTTATTAGCTGGAACCTTAGCATATCTTGGTGTGCTGGGCAGTGTGTCGGTACTTCACAAATGTGAGGGAACTCGGCCCACGGAGGACAAAAAAAAGTTGCAGACCTAAAAACTATCAACATCAAATGAACAGTATCTGAAAGTCATGTTCTTAAGAATTAGGGGGAAAAAACCTAATAAAAGAACTGACACTGGACCTGAGAGATTCAACTGGACAACTTTACAGCAGGACAAAAATTCTAAATACACTGTCAATTCAATAAAACCATAATTGGATAGAAAAACTCACAGTGGATTGGACTGGTGAGATAGACTGGCCTCAACAGAACCTGCACATCAACATTGTTGAAGCAGTGTGGAATCATCTTGATGGAGAACAGAACAACTTGCAGCCAACATTCCTAGAACGACTTTGAATGTCCTTCGAGAAAAATTCCTGAAGACTACTTAAAGAAATGACATGAAAGCTTGGCCATAAGATTTCAGGCGATGCTCAGGCTGGTCATGCTCCATAGTGTTAGAATTGTTTGTTAAAATTGTACTTAAAACTGTGTTTGCCCCATGGACTGTACTTACATGTGTGATTTCAATAAATCCCTATTTCCCTTTCGCTTTTTCAAAATAGAAAGAAATGCTGGGTGGCTGAAGATATTTTCACAACACTGTATATTGTATCAAGATATTTACAGCTTTAAATCATTTATTTTAGAAAGTTTACCAAAGCATGATCCTTCAAAAACAACAGAGCAGATTGGAGCACTAGTTTTATGTTTACTCAGCTCTGTAATACTCATGCAAAACAGTGTACAATTATGTATATGACAGTGAAAGCCAAATCACACTAGCATTCATCTCAAAGCATTGTATATTGTAAGATTAGAAACCCAAAACATTATAGGAGAAAACAAAACAAACTACTAGAGATGGACCGATCCGATATTACGTATCGGTATCGGTCCGATACTGACCTAAATTACTGGATCGGATATCGGAGAAAAATAAAAAATGTAATCCGATCCATTAAATATCACGAAAGCACCTCACAAAACTTGCAACACGCCGTAACTCACCTCAGAACGTTAGCACGTCGGAGCAGTATGCATCACGTGATAGAGCGGCTGTGGCATGCAGAACCTGTGGTGGTCTGGATAGCATGTGGAGCTTCGCTAGCAACCCGGCATTTCATCTCCGACAAAGTTATCCCCGAGAGAAGTAAAGCAAGTGTGTAAGTCCATCTCTGAATGTTTGTAAAGCATTCCTGCGTTAAGCTTAACAACTAATATATGGAGCGACTGCCTCTCTCTCTCTCTTGCTGCTACTTCAATCATGAAACTGCTTAACGATCAGCTGATCGGCTTTTCTGTCGCAAGTCCGTGTCTCTAGTTTGCTTTTGGCCCACTTTGCACCAGAAAGAGGAAACCAGCGGCTGAACAACAGCAGCACGTTTAAGCTTGATAAGCTGTTGTTAGAATTTATTTAATATTACTTTCTACTCGAGGATCTTTTTCTACCTAGCTGACGCTGGTAACTGTGCAGGGGCGGATCTAGCAAAGTTTAGCCAGGGGGGCCGTTAGGGCATTAACAGAGAAAAGGGGGCACAAAGACATACTTTTCTTTCTTATTCTCATTTAAAATGTCGAGCTTTTAATAAATAATTATCTGACACCCAAAGTTTTAATTTGATGTAAAATGAATAGAAGTCAATTACTGTATATAGTGACTATTAAGTCTAATATATATACCCTAGTAAGCTATAGTACTTTTTCCTTTGGGAAGGTACCATCTGTGCAGTCTGCAATTTTGTTGAAGAAAGATGTTGAATCTATTTAATATTTCTTGAAAAATAATTGATTTCTGTGCATTTTTTTTCCACACTGCATCAAATTAAGGTTGATTACGTCGATTAAGCATCATGAGGTGGAGCGTGAGGGGTGGTTCCCTATTTTTTATTTATTTATTTTTGTTGTTGCTGGGAGTTGGAACCCTATTAGTTAGGTTGCTTAATATTTATGCTAAGTACTCTTTAAAATACCAGAATAGGGAGGATGGTGTAGGTTTAAGTTTATTAGATTGATCAGTATTGCTGAACTATGAAATATTTTTTTTGCATACAGGTATAACAGAATAGCTTTAGTGTAGTTGTTGTTTTAAACTTGAGTATGAACTTATACAAAATGCAGCAAGATATTTAAAAAACAGTTTTGTTGATTAAAAAACACTATCGGATTCATATCGGTATCGGCAGATATCCAAATTTATGATATCGGTATCGGACATAAAAAAGTGGTATCGTGCCATCTCTACAAACTACAGGGTAACATCATCACTGCACAGCAGAAACCTACAGAACATTGTGAAGAGCTAAATCTCAACTGTTAAATTTATGAAGCATGTGTTTCTCCACACTGGGGTTGAGATGTTTTAAATTATTTCATTAATGTTCTAAAAGTTCAAAATGATGATGTATCTACACAGAAGTGCTAACAGAAAGGGTTTATCTCAGCAACTTTTGCCTGAAGGAAGGGAAATGGGATTGCAACTACTTCTCTAACATCATCAGTTCTAGGCGAGCTGGGAAAACGTGGGTGGGCAGACTGAATGAGTCACACTTTTCTCGCGCTCATAATCAGTTTTGATGTGCCCCTGAGCAAGGCACGTACCACACTATAACTGGTACCAATAAAGACAGTGATGTGTTTGTTTTCCTTCAAAAAAGTCCACAATCCCATTAAGTTTCACCAGCTGAACACATCTTGTGAATTTCATTTTAAATTTGCTACAGTATTGGCTCTTTCCATTAGACACGCACCAGACATGGTTATGTTAAAACCGCCTGACCAAAAACAAAAAAGTTCTGTCTTTTTATTTTGCTGCTACTTCTCCTTGACCTTTAAGATTATCAGTTTCAAATGTCCCTCATAAAGCACTTGACATGTCATCCATCAGACGCAGTTATTCTCTGAATGGACTGTGCAACTAGATTGTGGCTCAATCAGTCTACAATGACATCTGATTAATTTACTTTTCACATGACTCTTACAGGACTGGAAATGCACACCAATTAAGACAGTGTTCATATTCGATGTAATTGTTCCTGTTTGTCTGAATGTCAATTATTATGAACACGATGTTTACCATCACAGATTGACTCTAGTATTAGGAACAAGGAGAGGGCAAGAAAGGAGACAGAGGAAAGCAAGCAGAAAGCTACTTCTATAAAGTCTTCGGGTTGTAACCCCCCCCCCCCCCAAAAACAAACAAACAAACAAACAAACAAACAAACAAACAAAAAAAACAAAAAACAAAAGCAAAACATCAGCTGCATGTCAGACATGAAATTAACCAGCCAGTGAGAAAACAACTAAAGAAATGAATTAGATATTTCAACACTTGCATGCAACAATACATAATGAGAGGGTTCACAGGTAATGCTCGACATGAATGCAGTATATAAAACAGTTAATTGTTATTTTGACAACCAGTGGTATTCAGAGCAAAAGGTGAAAGGAAGAAGAGTAAGCAGGGCACCTGTGTTGGGGTCAGGGAACCGACTGTAGGAGGAGAAGCAAGAGTGAGTAAGAGCCAGCAGAGCGGGCTAACATGTTTCATTTCAGAGGGCTATTATCACGGCAGAGGACTTCCTGGCACACACTCCCACTGAACACCAGTGTAGCAAGTCTAAATGTTAAGCACACTGTTTAATAGTCTATTACATAAATTGATATTGCTCATTGACTGTTGTCCTTGGCTGCCCACATAGTGTCAGAGGAAGAGACTCAGATGTACTATAGAGCAGAGAAGGGCTAGGCTATGTCATCACTGCTGTGTGGTGTTCAGGAACAAGGTCCCAGAAGTTCTCTTACAAATACGTTGAATTTGAAGTACACATAAACAGATGCCAGAGTTTGCAGCACCATTTCTCTCTAACACACACACAGTGTAATTTTTCCCCACTGATAATAAATGTCACATTATTGTGATGTACAGCACAGGACCACATCAGTGTTGGGCTTGGATATGTCATCACTGCTGTTTGGTGTTCAGGAACAAGGTGCCAGAAGTTCTCTTTTTGTCCACTTCTTCCATTTACTACTACACCTCCCAGAAATGATGAAGTCACAGTGAAATAAAAAACATATTCGAGCTATTATGTAGGGCTGCATCCATGGACTATTACCTTTGTCAATAAAATTGAAGAAAAAAAAAAAGAAGCTAATTTTAATTTCCTCCGGTCTAAATTGGAGTTCAGAATCTGTTTTGGAATAATATAAAATGTAAATCAAGAAAACACTTTTCTTACACTGGAGAAGCGAAATCAAGAGAATTGATTCATTTTTTCTTGACTGGCAATTGATTGCTCAGTCAAATAAGAGTTTCACTTCTATTCTGATGCTGTATATTGTACCAAAACCCATTAAAAGTTTATACAACTGCAACCCTCTCCAGGTAATGTCTTCTTTATTTGCATCAGACATTTGTTTTCTGTACAGCTGTATTTCATTCTTTTTATTTTCTCCCAAATTTAGAAAACACTAACTTGTCTCTAGTTAAGATGAAGGCTGTCTTGTGCTGTATATAAATCAGATTTATCCAACCACCTACCTCACCATTACAACAGTTTTACACCATCAATTAAAAATATGCTGATTCTAAAAAATGTATGGTAAGAACCATTGTTTTGGTTTATGATCTAAAGTTTTCAGTTTCAGTTTGAACATTTTGCACACGAGTTTGTTATTTTACATTTTTTAATCATATACAAAAACAAAAAAATTAGCGGCAAGTAACGTAAAAAAATAAAATGTTAGAATTTTAATAAAACCTGCTGCCTGCGACACACTTCTTGGATGGGCTGTACAATGAATCACACTCCAATATGTACCTTACCTTTTGATACAAAACTTCTGAAAACACTACCGGAGGTAGAACAGTACATATAACAGAGCAGCATAAACCTACAAGTGTTTTTCTCTATCCGCACCAACTGAAGAAGCAGAAAATCAACTGATTCACAACAACACAACAATTTTAAACACACATACTTCAGCCTTTAGTTCTCAGGTGTGTAAATGGTTTAAAAACTACTACTTGAAAGCAGTGCCAGAAAACTCTTTACACTTAATGTTTATAGCACAAGTTTAGAATGAGATTATCAGTGTGGAAGCAGTGGGCAAAGCTACACAGGGCACACTAATCAGTTGTGTGCCTAAGGCAAAGCCTTTTGAACCCCTACCACTAATCTCTGTACACAGACACACCTGGACACTGGGCATATAAGCTCACCCCTGACTGGGTTTTAGCATCACTTCATTGGAAGACAAGTGAAGTCTCTCAATTGACACCTTCACCACTGGCACATCAAGACCAACATGGACCTTACAACAAGAGTTTCTCTTCTGCTGCTACTTCTGGGCCTCATCATGACCATGTAAGGAAATACTAACTAAAAACTAAACCTGCTTGTAAATGCTGTTTTTAATAGATGTCGCATCTCCCATAACATTGGCGCCTATCGTTATCTGTAACACAACATTATAAACGACTATATTTTTTTCTGTATTATTTTCACAGGCTCATGCTGGTCACAATGGTAAGTGACCAAATCTGGTTTTGCCTCGTTGTAGCTCCACATAACTAACTGTGTCACATTCTCACTTTTCTCATTGTAAAAACATGGCTGTAACCATCCTCAGGATGAACAATGGTGAGTATCCAATCATTATATTGGAGAAAAACAGCGCTTTCTTATTTTGTCAATTGCCTAAAAAGTCATTCTTTCGTGTATTTTTATAGGATCGACAGAGTTTCTGGTGGAAGGAGATATACTCCTCCTGAAAAACATGAAATGCCCAAATAAAAACTATTCCTGTTGATGGAATAGCCTGTTGATTCCCACATCTGGGAATGTTGACATCCCTTACGTTCTAAGTGATAAATATGGTGGGTTTAACTGTGATGCATGCCACAGCACATTAACATCATTTATCCAGTGAAACACTTACGTCACTGATTAAGTTATTCACAACTGTAGACGATGGTGAGAGTGAGAAGAAGACCATTTTAGAGGCCATGAAGGGCTTTGAAACAGCAACCTGTGTTTGTTTCATTCCACGCACAGCGGAGGGGGCATACCTAACCATTGAACCAAGATACGGGTAAGTTATTTACTGGACTACTATTTGATTGAAGGTCAAAGTTATACTATCTGGTTGAAGATAGGAATATTGTAGTTTCAGTCACATGTAAATAAATAGATTTTGTCTAAAAGTACTGCAAATTATAAACTATAACGCTTTAATTTTTCCAAGTACTACAGCAACCATGTAGTCTGTTAGAATATTCCTTATCACTAGCTAATAGTAAAGAAGCATTCACAGACTGGATGATAAGACAAATTTCACTGCCTTCTATACATTATTTTCTCTACTTTTGTTTACTGTTTACATTTTTAGCTGTTCCTCTTTGCTGGGTCGTATCGGAGAAATGCAGGTGGTGTCACTGCAGAGGTTTGGCTGCGTCCAGCATGGCATCACCCAGAGTTGCTGCATGCACTTGGTTTCTACCATGAACACACTCGAAGCGACCGCGACCAGTACATCAGAGTCAACTGGCAAAACATCATAAAAGGTAAAAATCTCAAATGATGATTGATTGAAATCGGATTCATTGCTTAATCTTTTCAATTTATTGGTGTTTCTTCTACAGATTATTACATTGACTTCTATAAGAAGGACTCTTACAATCTCAACACTAAATATGATTACTCCTTTGTCATGCACTATGGAAGGTAAGGCTCAACAAAAACACAATCTTAAGTCAAATGTATTAAATGTAAATCTCTTTCACAGAAATATATTCTAATTAATCGGGTTTTGCAATTCTTCCTAATTATAGGACTGCCTTCGGAATTACTCCACAGTCAGAAACATTAACTCCCACCCCCAAAAATTGTGATGATTTGTGAAATAACATTTTGAAGTTTCAGTTCTACCATGATGGTCATCAATTGGGGTGGGGGGGTGCACACTCAAAATTTATCTTATAAAACCTTATTTAAAAAATGATAGTGCTAATTAGTGCAAAGTAACATAAAAATAACATGTCACAATTTAACAAAAACTATGCCACCGAGAAATAAAATAAAGCTAAATATGATGCTGGAAAGAATTTACAGCTTTGGGTTTTCTGAAGGTTATTCTCCACCTAAGAAAACTGCAGATGTGTAAAAACAAAGAAAGAAAAGCAGATTTTTTTGTGGGCTCCACTAGGCTGACATCCAGCTGAATGAGATCTACCTCTTCTTGCAGTTGCAAAGCATTAGAAATAAAGCTCAACCGAATGGATGGGTCATACATCATTGAACATTACTCGTGCTGTGCTTTGACTCCAAAACTCAAATTGGATTACCTGTGCACCCACGCGGATCCTCCAAGTGGACAGGCACAGGCATGTAGCTGGCACATACACACCGAGACGCACGTGTTCAAAATGCTTCATGCAAACATTGTAAAATATACAAATACATTGAATTTGACGTACATGGAGTTCACACATAAAACAGAAGCTCGAGTTTGTAGCACTGTTTCTCTCTAACACACACACCGTGTAATTTTCCCTCACTGATAATAAATGCCACATTATTGTGATGTACAGCAGAGGACCACGTCATTTAAAGGTTGCTGTGATGGAATCTCTTCAAAAGCGCCAGTCCTGTCATGCAAAATCAGACCCTGAAACGGTTTATGGCGCCAGAAAGCTAGACAGTACCTCTTCTTTCCTGTAAACAACAGTCTGGAGGATGATGATCTATTAGTGAGGATTTAATAAATGTAAATACTCTTGCGCTAAACAATTCATTTCTGCATTCTGAGGTTTTAGAAAATAGTTTTTTTTGCTCATTGTAGTCTGATAAACAAGGCCCAGACTTCATGAGATAATCACTGTTGTGCCAGAAGAGCTTGATTAATGAATACAGGAAATTATAGCGAGTAATTGAAGAAATGATATTATTTGAAACAACACATTTTAACACAACAACCAGTTACAGCCAGAATAAAATAAAAAAGCAAATGTGCATTTTATTATGAAATGGACTGATGGAATGTGTAGCACTTAAGTTATTAGTGATCAACCTCATAGGGGGTTAAAACAAAAAGGAGCTTTGTTCTGATACCAGCAGTAAAATGAGCTGCTCTTTTGGCATAAATAGGGTGTTCTGTGTGGAAGGAAAAAAACTGCATCGTAGGTGGTTACAGCAATGTAGCTCCAAACTAAAGCAATAATCATCTGATTTCTGTTTCCTCAGCAAACAGAAATCAAGTAATAATCATGGTTTTTATTTCAAAATTACACTTGATTGCCTTTACTCAAAATTCATACAATTAATCTAAGAAATAGTGATATTAGAAGATGGTATAACCAAGATTTTTCTTGAAGTGTAAATAGAAGAACCTGAACCAGCAAATAAATGCTCATCCATGCATTGTCTTAACTGCTTTCTCAATTGGGGCATGATGGCTGTCACAGGCCAAAAGGTGGGGTATACTCTGGACAGATCACTTCTCACAGGGCTAACACAGAATGACAGACAACCATTCCCACTGATATTCTCAGCCATAGCCTTTTTAAATTCAATTCAACTCAATTCAACTATATTTATATTGCGCTAAATCACAAAAACATTGGCTGCTTTAAACAGCCAATGTTTAAAGCAGGTAAACAAAAATAAAGAGAAAAAAGAGAAAACCCCAACAATCACATGACCCCCTATGAGCAAGAGCACTGGTGAGAGTGGAAACAAAAAATCCCTTTTACCAGGAATAACATGGATATCTGCCATGACCGTTTGGGACAGGAATCACCAGGTGACATAACATGCATGCCTTTCAACTGTGGGAGGAACTCTTAATACCTGGCATTTAGGCACATGTAAGTGAGAACATGTAAACTTCACACAGAAAGGCCCAGCAAAGCCAACAGATGTAAACACAGGATCGTTTTGCCGGGAGGCTGCAATGCTCAACATTGCACCACTGTGCTGCCTACAAGACAAATATATATGTTTTCATAGAGCTCAACCTCCCACGGCTGATGTTACTAAGCATTCATGTCCAGTATATCTCTCCCTCTGCAGCATAAACAATGCACTTTTTACAGTTCTATATTCCCATTAACATTAACCAATCTGTCAAAAAGCGCACATTTTAGTCAAACTGATGTGTAATTACTGTTCTTAAAACTTACGAAAACATTTATCAAATCAGGGGTGTAACTGTCATACATTTATTATTATAAATTATTCTCTGGAATATATTATTGCTGCAAAAGAAGATAGAGATCAAAATGCAATTCAGCTTCTGTTGAAGGTGGTGAACAAGTACAGGTAAAGACTTTACCTGACTCACAGACGCTCTACTAGTAGCTCTACTTCTAAACACACACACCGCAGCCTGTTTGCAGCCAGGTTATTAAAGGTTTAAAAAACGTAAAGGCAGCGCCTTCAAAGTGTTTACATTGTATGAATCCACTGTTATATTTGTCATTTTTCAGATATTGCTTTGGGGCATAAACTTTGGGCTGTATTTTCCCAAGACAATCTCCTGCTGGTTAAAAAAGCCTTATGCTAAGCAAATCGACACCAGCCTGTGGTCACTATAATCCCCCCAGAATAAAATTATCAGTGTGGAAACAGTGGGAAATGCTGGACAGGGCAGCTATGTGTCTAAGGCAAAGCCTTCTGAACCCCTACCATTAATCTCTGTACACAGACACACCTGGACACCTTGCATATAAGCTCACACCTGACTGGGTTTTAGCATCACTTCGTTGGAAGACAAGTGAAGTTACTGAAGTGACACCTTGACGATCAGCATCTTTGGACCAAAATGGACCTGACAACAACAGTTTCTCTTCTTCTGCTGCTGCTTCTGGGCCTCTGTAATGCTCATCATGACCATGTAATTAATTAATTAAAAAGTAAAATTGCTTGTTAATACTGCATTTACCACATGATGCATCTCCCATAACATTGGTGATTATCTTTATCTGTAACGTAGCATTCAACACATTAAATACAACAACATTAATTACAATACAAGTGAAATTTGTTTCCATCTCCTGTTCACAGGATCATGCTGGTCAGAATGGTAAGTGAACAAATCTGGGTTAACAAATTTTGAGCTCTGTATAACTAACTGTGTCATATTGTCACTTTTCTCACTGTAACAACTACAACAACAACGTAGTATGACTTCTGATTTTCTTGCATTCATAGAGATCTCTGGGGAGGACATTACCACAACCATCCTCAGAATGAACAATGGTGAGCCTTTAGTCATTATATTACAAGGGGGGGGGGGGGGGAATACCTTTTCTCATTATCAGTGTCAAATTTCTATGTTGAGTAAAGTAACTTACTTTTTAGAGAAAAACAGCACTTGGTTGAAAAGTCATTCTATCATTATTTCAATAGGATCTACAGATTTTCTGGTGGAAGGAGACATACTCATTCCAAGAACCAGAAATGCTTTGAAGTGCGCAAATAAGCAATACTCCTGTCGATGGCCAAAGTCTCTCACATCTGGGACTGTTGACGTTCCTTACATTCTAAGTGATAAATATGGTGGGTTTAACTGTGGTGCATGTTACAGCACAAACATTCATCTAGTGAAACACTTACGTCACTGATTAAGTTATTCACAACTGTAGATAATGGTGAGAAGAAGACCATTTTAGATGCCATGAAGGGCTTTGAAACAGCAACCTGTGTTCGCTTCATTCCACGCAGAACAGAGACCGCGTACCTAAGTATTGAACCAAAATATGGGTAAGTTATTTACTACAGCACTACTTGAAACAAAATACACTGCATGGAAATCACAGAAAATGACTGCATATGCAGTGAAAAAACAAACAGTAAATAATTTATTTTCTTAAGTATGTTCATTTAAATAATTTGTGTAAAGGAGATGTTGTAAAGTTGAGAACAGTTTCATTTAACTATCAGATCAGATTTGGTCAAAGTTTCACTCGATACATGTTAAACATCAGACTAATGTCAGCTGTCTTCCTCTGACGATCATCTCTGGCTTCTTGTACTGTTTACATTTTTAGCTGTTCCTCTTTGCTGGGTCGTGTTGGAGACAAGCAGGTGGTGTCACTGCAGAGGTTTGGCTGTGTCCAGCATGGTATCATCCAGCATGAGTTGCTGCATGCACTTGGTTTCTACCATGAACACACTCGAAGCGACCGCGACCAGTATATCAGAGTCAACTGGCAAAACATCATAAAATGTAAAACTCTCAAAGCCTCAATGATGACTAATTGAAATAAGACTGTTCTGTTGCTTTGTCTTTTTAATTTATTTGTCTTTCTCCCACAGATTTTTTCAACAATTTTGACAAGATGGACACCGATAATCTCAACACTAGATATGATTATTCCTCTGTCATGCACTATGGAAGGTAAGCCTGAACAAAAACACAATCTGAAGTCAAATGTACTAAGTGTAATTGTGTTGCACAGAAACAAATTCTGTTTAATCGCCTCTTGCAATTCTTCCTAATTATAGGACTGCCTTCGGAATTACTCCACAGTCAGAAACATTAACTCCCATCCCCGATCCCAACGTTCCCATCGGCCAGATTGTTGGCATGTCTGACATCGACATTCTCAGGGTCAACATACTTTACCAGTGCAAGAAGTAAACAGGAAGAAAATATTAAAAGCATTATAATAAAGCATTGTGACATCTCCAGTTGTTTCTGAGTTTTGTGTTGTGATTGACATTCACATAATAAGAAAGGCTATTCCATATCACATATTGTTAAACTTGGTTGAATTTAGTTTATTTTGCTAGTTTGACTTCTTATGGGAAATGAATAAAGCTAAATGTGATGCTGGAAAAGTCTTAAAGCTTACGTTTTCTAAAGGTTATTCTCTGCCAAGTGCAGATGTGTGAAGTAAAAGATCAAATTGGATTACCTGTGTACCCAGGTAGATCCCCCGAAGTGGACAGGCATTGATATCCAGGTGGCACATATACACAGAAAAGTACTTATATATGTTCAAAATGCTTCATGCAAACATTGGAAAATATACAAATACGTTGAATTTGAAGTACACATAAACAGATGCCAGAGTTTGCAGCACCATTTCTCTCTAACACACACAGTGTAATTTTTCCCCACTGATAATAAATGTCACATCATTGTGATGTACAGCACAGGACCACATCAGTGTTGGGCTTGGATATGTCATCACTGCTGTTTGGTGTTCAGGAACAAGGTGCCAGAAGTTCTCTTTTTGTCCACTTCTTCCATTTACTACTACACCTCCCAGAAATGATGAAGTCAAAGTGAAATAAAAAAAAAAATTGACTTATTATTTAGAGCTGGATCCATGGACTGTTGCATTTGTCAATAAACTGGAAGAAAAACATGTTTAAATTCCTCCGGTCTAAATTGGAGTTCAGAATCTGTTTTTGGAATAATGTAAAACCAAAATCAAGAAAACACTTTTCTTACACTGGAGAAGCGAAATCAAGAGAATTGATTCATTTTTTCTTGACTGGCAATTGATTGCTCAGTCAAATAAGAGTTTCACTTCTATTCTGATGCTGTATATTGTACCAAAACCTGTGTAAAACGTATACAAATGCAATCCTCTCCAGTTAATATGTAATGTGGCTTATTTAATTACATCAGACGTTTGTTTTCTGTACAGCTGCTTTTCATTCTTTTTATTTTCCTCAAAATTTAGAAAACACTGACTTGTCACTAGTTAAGATGAAGCTGTCCTGTGCTGTTTATAAATCAAACCTATTCAACCTGTTAACTATCTATTACTATAGAATTAACAGATTAATGAAAAATATGCTTGGTTTATTCAAATGCATGATGATAACCAATGTGTTGGTTTGGAAACTAACTTGAATTTTCACTTTTGCTGTTTTGGTCATCAGCTTCTTTTTTTCTGTTTTGTTTTGTTTAGTCATCTAAGAAACCGGCAATTACCGGAAAGTAACCAAAAAATAAAATGCAAGAATTTCCCAGATTATATGTCTCAGACTTCTTGGATGGGCTGTACAATAAACCATGCACCAATACCTTTGTTACCTTTTGATATCAAAATTATGAAATTATATTTATTTTTATTTTTACTGTAGCTCCTATAATAGTGCCTGGAAATGCTGTTGATGAACAAAAAGAAGAAAAAATTCATTTACCTAAGTTGAGTAAGTTGAATAAGCCATGTTCAAATATTTTCTCATGTTTTTGAACAAGTTTGTTTTCCTGATAACTGCAAGGTTTAAGCTAGTGATTCAGATTCAGCTGATGTGATGTCTAGCACTTACTAGCATGCAGCTACAACTGCCTGTGTTAGCTTCTCCCTATCAAATTGCAAACTTTAATAGAGCTTAAATGGGTGAGTTATGAATTGTTTGTTGCAGCCGAAGGCATTAGACATAAAGACCTGTGGTTCCGCTTTTGCTGGTATAACGCTGGACATTTTGATGTATGATTCTATGGGAACTGATTTCTATTAGAGGCCTAACACACAGTGTAAGACAACCGTTCACACTGATATTCACACCCACATCCTGTTTAAAATTACCAAGTGGCCTCACATGCACACCTTTGGACTGTGGGAGGAAGTCTTCATACCTGGCATTTAGGCACAGGGATAATGTTTAAAGTTCACGCAGAGAGGCCCCAGCCACCCAACAGATTCAAACACAGGATCTTCTTGCTGTGAGACTACAGTGCTTACCACTGCACCACTGTGCTGCCCACAAAACAAATAAATATGTTTTCAGAGAGCTCAACTAACCACAGCGGATGTTACTCAGTATTCATCTACAGTAGAGGTGTCAAATATAAGGTACTGGACCAATAGTAAGCCCTCTGCCTTTGGAAAATGTGAAGAAGGACATAAACTTTGGGCTGTATTTTCCTAAATTTTACAGCTTGTCCTAATGATAAAGACCTCCCTTCTTATGGAGCAAAGTAATGAAGTAAAGTTCCGAAAAGGTCCTGTTTTTTTCACAGATGACAAAATAAATGTCTGGGTTTTTTGGGTTTTTTTTGCTTGTTTTGATTTGTTTTTTTGACAAAATAAATACATAAATTAAATAGGACCTTTTCTGGGAATTAACAAAAACATTCTGCTTTATGATGAAAGGACAATCTGGCCAATGAGCTACCAGGACTTTTTCTGTAATTTTACACTTTTGTTTCTTATGATTTTAGCCCAAAGACTCTGAAAACAGATTTCGTTCATTAACAACAGCAGCATTTGCTTATCATTAAGAAAAAAAAATGAAACTGCTTTTTGTTATATTAAAGTATCTTGAGGTTTAAATACGTTCTTTACACCGACAGAAAGATGAATTTCACTTGTCCCAATGTGAAATGAGTTTAACATCCCTAAGCTGCAGTACATCTCCCCCTCTACAAAAAAAAACAGCACACCTTTCACTGCACCATATTTCTATTAACATTATAATAGTGGTTCTATTTTCATGTTAATCTGTCAAAAGCTGCACATTTTAGTTGAACTGATCTCTAAATACTATTTTTAAAACTTACTAAAATATTTGTTCAAAACAGCGGTGCAACTATCATAAAAATTATTCTCTGGAATATATTTTTGCTGAAAAAGAAGATAGAGATCAAAACCCATTTCAGCTTCTGTTGAAGGTGGTGAACAACTACACAATCCTGACATCCCCTGACTCACAGACGCTCTTCAATTGTCTATGTAGTGCGACTTCTACACAAACATACCCCAGCCTGTTTGCAATCAGGTTATTAATGGTTTAAAAAAATACTACTTAAAGGCAACGCCTGCAAACTCTTTACATTGCATGATTCCACTGTTATATTTGTTATTTTTAAGATAATGCTTTGGGGCAGGGTCACATCTCCCAAGACAATCTCCTGCTGGTTAAAAAAGCCTTATGCTAAGCAAGTTGACACCAGCCTGTGGTCACTCTAATCCCCCCAGAATAAAATTATCAGTGTGGAAACAGTGGGAAATGCTGGACAGGGCAGCTATGTGTCTAAGGCAAAGCCTTCTGAACCCCTATCACTAATCTCGGTACACAGACACACCTGGACACCTTGCATATAAGTTCATCCCCGACTGGGTTTTAGCATCACTTCGTTGGAAGACAAGTGAAGTTCCTGAAGTGACACCTTGACGATCAGCATCTTTGGACCAAAATGGACCTGACAACAACAGTTTCTCTTCTTCTGCTGCTGCTTCTGGGCCTCTGTAATGCTCATCATGATCATGTAATTAATTAATTAAAAAGTAGAATTGCTTGTTAATACTGCATTTACCACATGATGCATCTCCCATAACATTGGTGATTATCTTTATCTGTAACGTAGCATTCAACACATTAAATACAACAACATTAATTACAATACAAGTGAAATTTGTTTCTATCTTCTGTTCACAGGATCATGCTGGTCAGAATGGTAAATGAACAAATCTTGGTTCATCTCTTTGCAGCTCTGTATAACTAACTGTGTCACATTGTCACTTTTCTCACTGTAACAACAAAGCTGTATGACTTCTGATTTTCTTGCATTCATAGAGATCTCTGGGGAGGACATTACCACAACCATCCTCAGAATGAACAATGGTGAGCCTTTAGTCATTATATTACAAGAGGGGGGGGGGGGGGGGGGGAATACCTTGTCTCATTATCAGTGTCAAATGATAGAATGAAAAGTCATTCTATCATTTATTTCAATAGGATCTACAGATTTTCTGGTGGAAGGAGACATACTCATTCCAAGAACCAGAAATGCTTTGAAGTGCGCAAATAAGCAATACTCCTGTCGATGGCCAAAGTCTCTCACATCTGGGACTGTTGACGTTCCTTACATTCTAAGTGATAAATATGGTGGGTTTAACTGTGGTGCATGTTACAGCACAAACATTCATCTAGTAAAACACTTACGTCACTGATTAAGTTATTCACAACTGTAGATAATGGTGAGAAGAAGACCATTTTAGATGCCATGAAGGGCTTTGAAACAGCAACCTGTGTTCGCTTCATTCCATGGACGTCAGAGACCGCGTACCTAAGTATTGAACCAAAATATGGGTAAGTTAGTTACTACAGCACTACTTGAAACAAAATACACTGCATGGAAATCACAGAAAATGACTGCATATGCAGTGAAATTGAAAAAACAAACAGTAAATAATTTATTTTTTTAAGTATGTTCATTTAAATAATTTGTGTAAAGGAGATGTTGTAAAGTTGGGAACAGTTTCATTACCAGATGAGAGTTCTCATACAGTCCCACACTTTGGCTTGTTAAGCAATAAAACCATCTGGTTGAGGTTAGCAATCACTGTGGTTTCAGCTAAATAAAAATAGATACACTGTGTCTAAATTTAGGATAAATTACTGTTCTTACATCAGACTTGAAACTTTACATAAATAATCCCTTCATTTTTACAGCTACTGCATAATGCATATTGGTAGAAGAAACAAATATTGTGAACATTTATGGCAATTCTAAACATAACTTTGTAGTATTAGCTATTTGCCAATATGTTGTATCAGCATTTGTAACAAAAGTAAGGAAGAGGCACAAACCAGCCGATCCGTGCAGAGTCAGGCACAGCGTAAAAGAGTAATATACAATTTGGTGTAACACTAAAAACTTTAAAAACAATTTTAAACTGTATTGCCATGTTTGTCAAACAGTGGAAAGTTACTTTTTCAGTTCAACTTTTTTTTCCTTAGTTGTTCAAACTTTCACTCGATACATGTTAAACATCAGACTAATGTCAGCTGTCTTCCTCTGACGATCATCTCTGGCTTCTTGTACTGTTTACATTTTTAGCTGTTTCTCTTTGCTGGGTCGTGTTGGAGACAAGCAGGTGGTGTCACTGCAGAGGTTTGGCTGTGTCCAGCATGGTATCATCCAGCATGAGTTGCTGCATGCACTTGGTTTCTACCATGAACACACTCGAAGCGACCGCGACGAGTACATCAGAGTCAACTGGCAAAACATCATAAAAGGTAAAAATCTCAAAGCCTCAATGATGACTAATTGAAATAAGACTGTTCTGATGCTTGGTCTTTTTAATTTATTTGTCTTTCTCCCACAGGTTATTTCAACAATTTTGACAAGATGGACACCGATAATCTCAACACTAGATATGATTACTCCTCTGTCATGCACTATGGAAGGTAAGCCTGAACAAAAACACAATCTTAAGTCAAATGTACTAAGTGTAATTGTGTTGCACAGAAACAAATTCTGTTTAATCGCCTCTTGCAATCCTTCCTAATTATAGGACTGCCTTCGGAATTACTCCACAGTCAGAAACATTAACTCCCATCCCCGATCCCAACGTTCCCATCGGCCAGATTGTTGGCATGTCTGACATCGACATTCTCAGGGTCAACATACTTTACCAGTGCAAGAAGTAAACAGGAAGAAAATATTAAAAGCATTATAATAAAGCATTGTGACATCTCCAGTTGTTTCTGAGTTTTCTGTTGTGATTGACATTCACATAATAAGAAAGGCTATTCCATATGAATTCAACCATATTTTTAAACTTTCCTGCCTTCATTCATTTTCATTTATTTCTTTTTGGTAGTTTTACCTTTTATGGAAGATAAATCAATAAATCCTCAGACAATTTTTTTCATCATATATGAATTATGCCTGGAAAGAAAGGTCCATACCATGCATAATTCTCCATTACAAGTGGTATCATAACCTAAATTAGCAATATTCAGCCACCACATGTCATCCAGACTTACTGTATAAACAATATAAATGCAAACTGGTAGAGCGTCTCAGGACACACTTTGAATGAACTATTAATTCTGAAAGCTAGTAGATAATCAGAACTTATCTTTCTAAAGAAGAAGTCATACTGACTTGTTGTACCAGTGCCGTCTACGGCATCTGCTATAAGATATTAACAGTTTACTCCCACTAACACAGGTGTAACTCATAAATATACATTTTTTGATTCTGTTCTGTTCAATGTGTCACAGTTAACTCAGTGTGAGCATGTATAATACCACAGCCCCAGGCCACAAATGAAAAAAGAAAAAATAACGAACCTGGCTCACTTAGCAATGACAGCCAAAACGAACATATGCTTCACAATAGGGCTGTACAATAATCACATTTTAATCTCAATCATAAATTTCACTTATGAAACAAAATGCAAAAGCAGTCCCACACCACCTGATGATGATGTTCCTTACCATCGCTAACAGCAATATGACGAATGCACAAAGGCCAAGAAACACAGTCAAGTGTTTGATAACGTCAGTCCTCCAGCATCAACTCAGACGTCGATAAAACTAAGCCTGCACAGCACCTCAGCATATCAGACCAGCTCACAGAGATGGACCAAAATCACCATTTGGCCAAAGATATATTTCCATTAAAAATGTTGAGTAATGAAGGCTTCAGGAAAAAACAGGAAAAAACCCTATGCTATCCCCTTGTGATATTTTTTCAAAGTAAAATTACCTGCATTATATGCAAAATATAGCACAGAAGCGAACCAGAGAGGGATCTCCCAGCTGTTGAGTACCTTGCTATGAACTTTTATTATTCATTATAACCATTTTGGCCATAATCATGCATTATCCTTTTTCACACAAAAGAAGCAAGGTTGCAGGTTGAATCAACTTTAGGCAAGTATTTCAAACTGAGGCCACAGACTGACACGCCATTATTTTCCACAGACTCTGTTTCAGTTTGTGGAGGTAGCAGTGTCCAAACTAAACAGTACTGTTCACAAGCTGCTCATTTGCAAATAAGTTAATTGCTTAGTGTGTGACAAATAAATGACGGAGTGACAAAAACAGCTGACTGTCCAATCCCACTAAACATTGGAGGTCAGATAAACATGCAGATCATCTCTATATTGGGTCCGTGGGTCCACGACCAATTCTATGAAACATCCAGACTAGGTCCACAATTTGGACATCAATATGATGGTCAACATTTTCACTTTTGACTGGGTAATTTTTTTGGACGTCATGCGGATGTCTATGACAGGTGCAGGGAATTTACATGATTAATAAGTGTAATTTTTTTAATTTACAAATATCAAGATTGTTTTTTCAACATGATACATATGAATATTGATTATTTATAAACAAACACAATTTAATATGTGTTATGCAGATTATCCACCAAATCTCCAGAGTAAAAAAAAGCAAGAGGAAAGCAAGGGTGACTAGAATTTCAAAATAAGAGCATGTGGAGTCCAGTAGAATATTCTCAGGAGAGAATCTCAGCTCAATATGTTGTCATTTTTCTCAGGTTGATGAAAAGTAAAAAAAAAATAAAATAAAATAAAAATAAAATAATGACTGCTGCAACTAGTCAACAACATAATAATATTTGGGGAGCCCTCCAAAGTATATTTTTCACTAATCATCATGAGTAGTACACCAGTAATAAAAGACTGCAGGTCAAATTATCTTGAATGTATCAACAAAGATAACTTTGTAAATGAAAATAAATATTTACATTAATTTACAAACAACTTTGTATGTGCAATAAAATTCTGTTAACAAAATAACTTAATTTTTTTCCCTGAGTGTATCTTCTCATATTTTTAGTGCCATTTACTAAGGAAATAAAGTAGGGAAACAGTGGCAAAAAACAAAGAAATGAATTTAATTAGATACAAAAAAGACTGACAGGTAAATATGTGGCAATATCTTCATAATTGAGTTCATTTCCATTTTGGTTCATAGTAATTAAGTTTGGGATTTGCACATTTGCGAAGACCTTGTTTTATCTGAGTGAATCAGTACTGCAGTACACGCAGCAAGCCAAAATTCACAAGCTGACTCTCTGTGGAAAGGCACAGATGTGGTAGTACACAAGATAAACCCCTCTCCTTCTACTCCCTAACCCTGCAGAGAATTTTTTTTTCCACTTGGCCACATCCCACGCTTTTGGATGTGTTTTGTTCACCCTTTGAAATTTTATGCAGTGTTATTCTTCTGTATTCACCCCAGTGAAAGAGAGCAGCGTTGGGCGAGAAACGCATATCAGAGGAGTTTTGGAGTGAGATAAAGAAGGAGAATGCCTGGGAGAGAGAACAGATTCCTGTTAAGCAAATTCTTCTCCTCCCATGATGTATGAATGCGCTAACAATCACAAGAGCGCTGCATGTATTTCTCCAGCGTCCTGGCTTAAATGCAGCTAAAGAAGGCCATGGCACTGGCAGTGCTCTGAGAAAGCCATGCAAATCTGAATACTTGAGATGGACACAGGTCCTTTAATGTTTCATAAAGCAGTTTCAGTTCATATCAATCGTTCTGCCCATAAAATATTAAAAATCTACTTGTTTATTGAAATATTTAACATGCTGGCTCTGTTCAGACTCCAAGAAACTCAGAGATTTTTTTTCCAGCCAGCTATAAATTAAAATTTTCCTGCAATGCCTGACTAAAATAAGATTACAGATGAGCCCACGATCCCATGACTAAAGCATAAACAGGCCAAAATACAGTGTGGTTAAAAATCATTCAATCAAAACATTCAATGAAAATGAGAGGGAGCTTTCTCAACTGCGAAGCATAAATCAAAACATATCGAAGGGAATATTTCTATCTTTCCTTAGACTGTTCGCACATTTCCCTCTTGGTTTTTATGCTACCAGAGACAGCCATTTGAAGCAAGCCTAATCTACATACCAAACATTTAGTTATACTGACTGTTATCTGATAACAGCTACAAAGAATTGTCTGTAAGGCTTTCACTGATGCTCTTTGACCATACTATAAAGGGCAGTGTGTATGTGACCAGCAGGGTCTCCTGCAGGATGTCTATTCTAATAAGAGCAGGCCAAGCGGAGCCAAATGCAGCCTGATCTGTGATGTCACTGGTAATACACTGGCAGGCCATAACCGCTGGCTGGATGAATGGCTCTTACCACCACATTATTAACACAGATCAGTGTACCTGCCTCTCTTCAAACACGATAAGCCTCAGCACACAGCTCTCCTCAGTTCGCTGCATGAGCTGCCTAATGTCCACCAACAGGAAATTAAAATGTTTGCTCTGACTCGTGCTACCATCCTGGCCAGTCTGACCTTTAAGGCTATTTTAAAATGTTCAAAAATTTTCAACAAGTCAGGCTTTCGACCTGTCTGGAGGAGAGAAAGGGATTTTGCACTCTGGGTTTCAATTTGTGCAAGTCTGTCCAAAAACTATATTCAGATGTCCTTAGATATGTTGAAAAAATCTGTGGTTTCTCTACAGCAAACCCTCTTTCCATAATGACCATGAGGAGATCCCTTTCTCCAGCAGATCCAATCTAAGAGATAACATACAAATTGACATCTAATGGCAAGAATAATAAAATATAGATAAACTCTTCATCTTTGAGACAAACTGGATCAAAAGACACAACTGCATATAAAATCTCTGTCTCTTTGTCTGCAAACTCTTCCAATCTAAGCAAATCAAACTTGGCACACAGATACATCCTGGGTCCCTGAAGGTTCTTATCTGTATCACATTTTAAAAATCATTGTATCATTTTAATTTCATAACAATAACATCAAATTCATATCCATAAAACATGAATTAGGCATGATATATTATATCATCATTTGGTTACCTCATAGCCACCTACCAAAATTGTCCATTTGTAGAGTTTATGCCCCTAAAGCACCTTATAAAAGCATTCTATCACTTTAATATAACATCATGTTATAATATATTATGATGTCATGATATAATATGACACAATGTGGCCAAGCAATCACCTAAAAATCACAGACCAAACAATCCTGTAGTATTGGCATGCACTTAAATTCAGGCTCCTTTAAAGAGTGTCGTTACTTCTGATGTGTGTTACATAGACACAAGTCATAGATTGATAGGTGTCATAGAAAAAAGTGCTCCTCGTTATAAAAAAAATGGCAGAAACCAAAGATTTTTGAACATTTTCTCACTTGAATACAAATTCACATTAGAGAGGGATTTCTTTATAGCCACTCTGGTGAAAGGAATCTCAGCTAAATTTAAATTGTAGCTAGTATTGCTGCATTGTGTTTTAAAATATCTGAAAACAAATGTGAACTTTAATACAGGCTATGCATTGATCTTACAAAATAACCTTGAGTAGCTTTTCTTTTTTTCAAACATAATTAAATAGCTGAAACAAACAAACAGAAAAAACAGAGACTGTTGTTTGTGCAGTGGATTTGATTTTGGAACATAAGAGAGAGATGAAAGCAACACTCACAAAAACAAGTACATTTAGTTAGAGATGCGGTCAACTGGCATACAAAGTCTGAGAGTCTTTCTTGTTGCCCTGCAGGGCCCAGTGGAGACGATTAGTGGGCTGAGAGATGGAGGCAAACTCTAACGTGTGCTATTGTTTAGGCTTTCATGAAGTTTCATTTAGCTCCTATTTAACAGATGCGAAGAGCCTGAGGCGCCACGTTGAAACATCTAAGGCTCATACATATAGAGCACACTGACGACTAACTGTCTGATGCCACTACACTCTGAGGTCTAATTAATATTTCATGCATTATTTTCTCTGGCACAGAGATCATGGCTGACATTACTTTAATTAAAAAAGTACAGGCAATATAAATGCATATGATCTTTACAGGTCATGTGGAAAAAGAGGAATGTTGTTTTTAAAAAAATACCCTTTGTAAATGTGTAAATCAGACTGAGGCATTAGTCTACAATCCCTTTGAGCTGTGTTCGCATAGCTGCACCGCATCTTTGTTTGTCAACACTGACGAATTGCAGCTGTCGAAAATGATGCGGTCCCATTAGTGACGGAATCCAAGCTGAGACGGAGCCAGACAGAAAGCCGCTGTGGGGACAAGATGATAACAAGGTACTCATTGGAGATGTGAGGGATGGTGCTTGCGCATCACTCTCTGTGTTTGCCTGATGAGACCGGGGCAAAGGAGGAGGAGGAGATGGAGGGGTTACGATAAAGTGAGAGCAAGGGAAGCGTGGAGAATGAGAAAGAGAGCGAAAAGTTAAGGAAGAAAAAGGATGGGTGGGAGATAACGTGACGAATTGGGGGGGCAACAAAGGCAATAGAGTGGTGGGGACAGTAATCAAAGACGTGAATGGGGCGAGTGAGATGACCACAGACAGACAGCAAAGAAGCGATACAACAACTAGCTTGTGCCATGAGAGATTGACAGGTTTATTCACAAGGAGTTACTGATCTCTCATCCTAGGGACCATATTACCTCTATGTTTAGACGCATAATAACTGCAGCAAAGGGAGTTGCTTCATTCAGTAAAACACTCAAATGCAGCAGGCATGATGTCATGCCACTGTATTAAGCCACCTTTCAATTTAACTATCTCTAAAATCTTAACGTATTAAATGTAGAGCACGCCATCCAGCAACAGCTGATTATTAATTTTTTAGGCTTTCGCCAGAGGAAACACTGTGTAACAGCTTACTGCTCAGCTGCTAACACCGAAACATGAGTTAAAAAGCACTGTCGCAATGCAATATCCACACCATCTGCTACAGATTAGCTAAATACTGCTAAACAATGCAACCTCGTTATCAGTTTTAAAAGCTATTTGGACAAAACACAAGGCCGAGCTTGCACTCCAACACGTTGATAAAGAATGAATTAAAATTTTATATCACTGCTTTCCAAGTTTGAACTCTGCTACTATTCAAATTCTGGAGCTCAATGCATAAAGGAACTAGGCAGCCAAATTGCATATAGAGTAGGATCAGGTAAAAGGTAACCGCAATATGACCGCATACAATACAGGATGAATGAACGGTCACACAGACATAAAGGAGGAAATCCAACCATGCCACACTTCTTGGAATGAACATTGTGCCTCTTAAAGGTGGCCAGTTTAATTTTCCTGCAAACAAACAAAAGCTATGTTTACACATTCAGGAGTAGTCACTGTAATCCACTGAATGCATTCTCGAGTGCTCACAAATGTGTTAACGGTATTTCTTTCCACGGTAAAGCCAATTTGTTTATAGCCATATTTAGTTGCTACTAGTCTTCTTCATCCCTCTCTTTGCTGCTGCACTGCTGCATATTTTGGCTTGTTGATAGGCTGAGTAATCTGAAACCACTGGAAAAAAAAGTGTGCGCACATGGGTGATACACTTTTTCATGTGTCTTTAAGACTTCTCTGAGGTACTGAAGACAGTTTGCATCAGTAATGCCAATTTTTAGAACTCTATCCCAATTGCAAACCATATTTTGAAACTTAACAACTTCCAAATGTATTACAGTAGTATTGAGAGGAACTACTTCAGTACCAAGGACAGCGCCACTGTCTGTTTTCCATTTATGATTTGTGAACAATTTAGATTCTGCCTAGGTGTCCTGGCCAATATTGTTTGGTAGTTTGTTAGTTTTGAATGAAATCAGTACTGAAGCTCAGCTGTACTTGGAAAGACAGTACATACACCAAAGTTTCTATGTCACTCACAAAACCCAACCAGCCTTGTTACTGAAAGGATGGAAGTTTGTATTGTATAATTATTACAATAGCTATACAATAACAATGTTGAATTGTGCCCCATATATGTGGCAGTTATTACTATTACTATGAATTTGAAATTGTGAGCAGTGGAGAAGGTGACAGCTTCCGATCCCCATGAAGTCTTCCAAGGCCATTCGCTCCATGTTATTTTAACAGAACTTCCCTTCCTTTCACAGGTAAGACTACAGGACTTGCTATTTCAGCTAATTAGACGCCAGTCTTTTTGTCCTTGGTGGACTTGCCAATAATTCCAGCTGAATTGCGATTGTCCAACAGCTGTTAATTACATTTTGCCACTTTTTTGAGGAATTTTCCTAATTAAGTTTTTGGTTACATATCCCAAATCCCTTTTAGCCAGTAAATTGGATCATAATTTGTAATCAAACTATATTTTAATCATAGCACATTTTTACAGTGCAGACTAAAAATCAAATGAGACTGGCAAATAGACAATAATGAGATGACAAAATTACGACGCAATCCCCAGAAGCCTAGAATCCAATTCCCAAAGGTACGACATTTATGTCTTGTAAGTGTTGAATACTTCAAGAATGTTAGCGCTCCCAGATATAGACAATATGGGGAAATTATGTTCCTTTTTTTATCTAAATGTTTCTTTTTTCTTTGTTTACAGCATAATGTTCCTAGGAGGACATATTGTCCCTGCAGAGATTTGCTGCGCATTTAAGATATTTATAACTTAGTATACTTGTATATTTCCCAATTAAAGCTGTAATTAATGCAGCCATGTTGTGCCCCCAGGGAAAAATGTGAAACTTCGAGGATGACAAACAAAGCAAGGATCAAACTCCTAGCGCACACACCCAGACTTCCCAAACCTCCAAAACCTGGCACAAAAGGTCAAAAGTTTCTGATTGTGCTTTGAAAATGTTATTTCTATGAAATTCACTTTGATGGTATGTTTGTGGGCTCTGTGCTGTGCTGATTGTGTTTCTCCACACATCCTTTTGCCCCCAATGTACTTCCATCATATCGCCGCAGACAATTGGAAAATGTAATTTCTTCTCGTTGAATGAATGGGTTGGAGAGCACATGAACGTCCACTCGGGCGATGTATGTCTCTTTCTTGGAGCAAAGCACGCTGTCCACACGGACATGCTAAATCAGCAGAAAGGTCAAACAGTGTGGAGTAGAGAGGGAGGCCTTTAAGAACATCTTGTCTGTTTCTTTGTCCAGTCAGGGCTTTTGGGAACTATAGGCAATTGAAGCAATAACATTGTCACAGACAGGGGAAATAAGGTTTTTGTCCTGCTGTGTGAACAGTGCCTGGTACTTGGTTCCAGCATTTGAAAGCAAACTTGATTCACATCCTGCTTTACCATAAAAGTGTACATCTCTATTTGGTGAAATGTGCAAGTACGGTGGCCCTCCACTAATAGTGTAATGTATTACAAAAGTAAAGTTATCACTATTCTAGGAAATACTCTGATTTTCACCTGCAGGTTATATTACACTGATGTACTGCAGGTATCGACTACCAGCCAAGACCTAAATAAAGGATGATGGCCAAGGGTATTCTTTCAATGCTGAAAGCATTGTCATTACATTTTAAATATTATTCACTTTAAACTGATTTAAGTACTTTATTATTTTCTATATTTTATTTATACCTTGGGGTTGCCAAGATACTTTTTCAAGAATCTTCAATTTAATAGTGATCCCCACAATCCCCACATGGAAAATGACAAAAAATAAGAGATATCTTTAAAAAAAAAAGATTAAAACAATACGTGCAACATTATAAATAACAACAACACTATTTTTTAAGTGTTTAATGCTGTTTTATCAAAATTCCTCATAAAAACGTTGTCCAGTGTTGTGAACTTTACCTAATTCAGATGCTAGTCCTTTGAAAAGCTGTGTGCCTGCTTGTCTGCAAGTATTGCACAAAGTTATTGGATGTGATACTGTTAGAAGCAAGTATCTAATAGGATACTGATTTGTAATACTGATTAGCAGTGTTGGTCAAGTTACTTGAAAAAAGTAATCAGTAACTAATTACTGATTACTTCCCCAAAAAAGTAATCCCATTACTTTACTGATTACTTATTTTCAAAAGTAATTAATTACTTAGTTACTTAGTTACTTTTTAAAAACACGATTTACAACCTGAAGAGGTGATAAAGCGATAGATCTTTCAGCCCAATTCTACTTTTTCTACATAATCCATCATACAAAATGTAATCAAATGGAAAAGTCTCTTTTTTTAACTTGTTTTATCAGTTTTAATCTTTTAACTTTATGCATCAAGCAAACATTTAATTATATGCAACATTCTCTGACTTGAATAAATTAGTTTAACATTTAAACCTATTTTCTACACATTCCAGCACATAAAATAAAATATTTTTTGTGTTTACACTCAGTCTTTCAAGTAGATGCAAGTAAAACACAGCAGAACATAAATAAAGTCAAAGACTCAGCGGTCCTGTTGCTCTATTTTCACCTGTAAAGCAGGACTGCGGTAGGCGGAGGTTTACCCTGGTGCAGGTGTGCCGCGGTCAGTTGAAGAATCCGCGAGTTTCTGCGAGTTTCCCATTACGTCGTTGCGCACTCGGTGCTTGCTCGGAAGTTTAGGGGTTTTTTCGCTGTAAAAAGAAGTTTTCTTCCCACGCACGATGGACGCTAATGTTTTGGTCACTTTTTATGGAATCAAACTCAAAGTAAGGTCAGTACTTCCACGCTTTAAACGCTGCACGCTCATACTCTCTCCCACAATCGATATGTGATCCATTGTTGATCTGCACACAGCTGTTGTCACTAACGACGCACTCGCTTACGTCACTGTCGTGAGACATTCTCCCAAAAAAATCACGGTTTTAGTAACGCAGTAACGCAGCGTTCCTACGGGAAAGTAATGGTAATCTAATTACCGTTTTTGCAATAGTAATCCCTTACTTTACTTGTTACTTGAAAAAAGTAATCAGATTACAGTAACGCGTTACTGCCCATCTCTGCTGATTAGTATCTGAATATTGAGCATTTTTTGTAAGCCTATCTTTTACTATATTTTTTGATCTGTTGATTTCACTCTGCTAAGCACTCCGACTCCCCCAATTTAGTCAATATGCCATACAAATCAAGCAGCCTTACCCTATTTTGAGTTTGTCTCAGTCGGTGATGTAAAGAACACTGTCGCCTGTTATGAGCGTTTTGCCAACAGGAAAAATACAAAATCGAATTTGATCTAATTTGAAACATCTGCCAATGCAGTACAGGTGCAGTGGTGGGAAAAAGGTTTCTAAGCAGAACACTGCATTTTAAACAAGATGATGAATAATATTTACTGCACCTGTCAGTGTTTGCAAATGAAAGTAATACAGTAATATAATGAGTAATGTAAGCACTTAACTTGTTTACCAATAATCAAGTCTAGTACTATCATTGTTTGTGAGGTAACATTGTCAGTCAAAAGTAGATTTTTATAAAGACTGAGTATACTGCTGGTCACTGGTGTATGTTTAAAAAAAATCTAGATCCAATGCTAAAATGTCCAAGCAAAAGAAATAACATATCGTTTTACATATTACTGTGTGCTTGCCCTTCTAATCTCCGTTTATTAAAGCTGACAAACAATGGAGGAAAAGGGGAACTGAGGAAGGCGTACTTCTTCCAGCAACCATCAGGGTTTAAGAAAATGCACAAGTATTCATCTCAGGAGACAGGCAATCATGTTAGCTTCATTTAGACATAACGCGGGTTTGCAGTTGATTATTTTTCAAGGGAGCGTGTGCTGAAAAATAGTGAAGATGGTGCTGGTGCACTATACCAGTGCATATGCTCATTAGCTTTTTCTTCAGTTCACCAGTTCTGATTATGAATCCTTTCATCATTTGCGTGAGTGTTTGCTTTTGCTTTGCTGGCAGTGAGAGTTAGCATATGTGTGCACAGTGACGTGTGAGAATGGCACCGTAAAAAGAGCATACACTGAGATTTTCAAAGCGAGGATGTTAGCTGAAACAATGTAGATATTCCACATTTTCTCAAATGTAAAGCTTTTCAACATAGCTCATGGTTCAGTTTCCATATCTGCACAAAAGCACAATTTTCTGAGTAGCTTTAAAGTTTATTTTTCTCAGTAGTTGTTTAGCGTGGGCAGTCTTCCACACCATTTGGCACAAGAAACTAGCTAAAATATATATATTTTTCCCTTTCCCATAACTAAGCTGACATGCTGTTGTGTGCCAGTATCATACCTCATGTGACGAGAAGCTCATTAGACCATGAAATTGAGCAATGTTACCTTGTCTAGTGTGAAACTTTTTAGGAAGAGAAATTAAGAAATGGGGAAATTGAAGAGAAGGGGGGAAAGCAGTGCAGCCAAACTACACTGTTTTCATACATTTGCCTATATAGATGCAAACTGCATAACTTATAAGCTATATGATGTTTAGATAAAATAAACCATGATTTTGAATTTCAGAACCCCTCCTGCTTAGCCACAGATATTTTGTGCCATTTTTACCCTAAGCAGTCAGTATTCAAAGGCACACTCAGTCAGTTACATAAGACATGAGTGCAGTCTTGTCAGTCAGAAAGTATAAGCACAGCATCAAACAACATTGGAAGAAATCCTGTATGTCAAAAAAGTACTAATATTACAGAGTGCAGTATTAGGGATAAGTCTTGAGCCACCCCTCTTTTTTTCATATCTTGATTCTAAAGAGCCAGTTCATTTTTAGAAGATTTTCTTTTGTTGGTTAAGCCACTTAACTCTGTCCTCTCGAACATTTGGGCATTAAACGGCAGCTAACTCAAGAGATTAACTAATGTTGTGTCTTCACATAGCAGATAACTTAGAAAAGAACCCATTTAGATTTTTGTTAAATTGGCACCTTGCTACTTGCAGCCTGTCAAAAAAAACACATCATTTGTTCCCATTTCTTTAGTTGAATCAACAAAAAATGCCAAACATAATAAAAATTGAATTTTTGCATCAACAAGGTGATTTTCAAAGCCATCTTAGCTAGAACCTTGGCATATCTCGGCACAGTGTGCAGCATGTCCTTAACAACTTTGAGGAAACTGGACAAGTGCGGGAAAAAAGAAGAATTGACATGACTAAAAAAACCAAAAAAACAGCAGATGAACAGTATCTGAAAGTCATGTCTTTAGGAAATGAAAAAATCCAGTAAAGACCTGACACAGGACCTGAGAGATGCACCTACAGAGGTACAGTGAATAACAGTGAGTGTCCACAACAGAGGCTTTGTCATGGTTTGGCCATGCATTAAACTGATGGCATTATGAACCAAAAAGTCTGTAAGTTTGTATCCACCATGCAATACCATCTAGAAAGCTACTCATTGGCAACAGCTTTATTTATCAGTATAACACTGTTAATGCAGTAAAAGCATACCTGGATAGAAAAACACATAGTGGAACAATATCAGTCATGGACTGGACTCCCCAGAGGCCAGACCTGGACATTATTAAAGCAGTGTGGGATCATCTTGACAGAAAACAGAACAAAAGGCAGTCAACATCCAAAGAAGAGCTTTGAGTGTCCTTCAAGAAACCTGGAGAAGTGTTCCCGAAAACTACTTAAAGAAATAAGAAAGGTGGTCACACCAAAGTTTGACTTCCAAGCTCGTTACAATTGTACAAGCTCTGTTTTTGCCTTATGTCCTATATTTCTACATATCTTTGACAGATGTCAATAAATTGCTTCAACTATTCCACATGTTCCTAGCAAACTATAAAGAATTGAGAGGTGTCGCAGACTTTTGCACAGTGCTGTAAAAACAATCAGAATATCCCTCATAGGTGCAGGATGTTGTTGTAAAGTAACCCTCTAAAAAGAAAAGGTAAAAATAGATCCAGAAAGCAAGATGATTTCACGTTCAGCAATTTAAAAATGGTAAACTTAGATCAGAAACTTCGCTGAACATGCAAATGATTGGAATTTTCAGAGCAGTTGCCTCACTATCTGACATTATGCAAGAAAAAGATGAAACATGAGAACACAAAAAGAAGTCTTATCAGTTGTAGGTCATCTGTAGATTTTCTACAAACATGTTTTCATCCCAGGGCGTCCAATTACTGCTGTTTTGTCAGATACCCCTGGAGCTAAAGAAATACACACAAGTTTTCCTGGCACCCTTGTTGGCTACCCAGTGTTTACCCATATCTGATGGAGCTGGGAGTAAGACTCATCTCACTATTACATAACCCGTTATGTCAAGGTGCTGATGTTAAAGGATGACCTTGTGACTGCCTTTTTGATTTGAATGCGAACTATGCTGGTGTGGAGGTTTTTAATTTACTGGGGCACAGACATAAACTTCCACTCCAACATGCACTACACTTCTAGTTCTAACATACTCCAAAGTAAAAACTGCAACATTTTTGAAGTGGTTGTGCCAGAGGTGTAGTAAGGTAATAAAAAACAGTGGTGCTCCATGGAGTGTAAAATGGGAGGGTTTGGCAGCGTGCTGAAAGGGAGGACAGCGGGAGAGAGGAGAAGGAGCGCAGGTCGCTGGGGTAATTTAGCTCTGATCGCAGTGCACTGTCCTGAAGTCTGGCAGGGGAAGCCCATGCATCACACTGTAGCTTTGTCCAAAGTGCACTCTTATGATTGATTACCTCACACCCCGTTTTAATTTAAAGTCAATGGCATCTATAGATACCTGTCAAAGCGGAGCGACCTGTAATGTCTCCTCGGCAGCCAGGACCCTCAGTTCTCCAGCTGAGGAGCCACCAAATGGCAAGCAGAGCTTTAGTGGCCCGATCAGTCCGGGAAGAAAAAGAAGAAAAAGACCAGTGATCATGGCGATCATTCATCCTGCTGTTTCACTTCTAGGAAAAGGTCTCACAAGGCGTTTAGTCAAAGACGGATTATAGCAGACGAAACTGTTAATGTTGACTGACTGTACAAGTCAAACGAAACCGATGGAATTCAAATTTGGCTCTCCTGTACTTATTGTAACATTACATCATTTGTAATTTAGTATAAACCTTTAGAGGATTGGGAGTTTTCTTTGGAACTGTCAGACTTAAATGTTCATATGATAGATTTCCCTCTCTCTTTTGTGCACTTTAGTTACTCTAAGACAGCTCTGATCCAAATTGCTCTTTGTGTTCTTCACTTTTCACATTAATCTAGTGGGAGGCGCAAAAAGACATATAAGGGTTATTACAGATGAAAAATTCAATAAATGTAAAAATGGTACCCTTATTGCATTTGGCAAGTCTGGAACTTTTTGTATTACAAATGACAGCGGGCCTCATGGGGACATCAGATCACACCCTGAAAATGATTCATATCGTTAGCAATTACATTTTGTTTTTGGCAAAGACCTTATGGAGGATCTAAATCACTGAAATGAAACAATAAGATACCTCTGAATTACATTAGTGCCATATTACATCCGCTGGTTTATTAAAGGCATGCGTTCGTGGATTTTTGAAAAAATGTCACCTTTATTACCAAAAAAAACCCCCAAAAGCGATGTCATGTGAGTCATGTTGCAAAAGAACTAGTTATTCTTGGTAATCATTAATAATATAAAAGATATATATAAATATATATATAGTTTTTTGATCTCTACACCATCCGCAAACTCTACTTATAAACAGGAGCTTGTGGCCTCCGAATATAACAGAGTTTTCATTAAAGCAAAGCCTCAGGGTCCCTGCTGGCAAAACGGCATTCTGATTCGCTGTCAGTGACCTCTAATCTTGCATTTATAATACAGGACCTTGCCCCCCCGAGGGCATGGCAGGAGCCTACAGGGCTGCAGGAAGAGAGTAGCCTGAAGCTGGAAAGGGATGAATATTTCACATCTCCTCAGGTTAAAGGTCAGGCACAACAGGCACTACATATCAACACACCCACATACACATGGGACACTTCATTTATATTGCCCTGAAATGTGGATTAATGTGAGTGTTCACGCGTTCTGGTATAAGAAGTGGTACACGGCCAGGTACGCTAGACACGGTACATGTCTAATTCAGCAGGTACAAATTTAGTAGGACCTCCATGAAAAGTTGTGGTTTATGTTTTAGAGAAAGCCTTCTCAATTTTTTAAAGATGACAACAAAATGACCCCTCAGCCTTTCTCTGGAGTTTGAAAATACAGAATTGTAACTTGCTAGAGAGGTTTAAGTGGACTGGAAAAGAATTCCAGCGCCCTTAACTGATGAGTAACTAAATGTAATAGCAGCTTACAGTGTCTGTGAGCTAAATGTACCCCTGTATTTCCCAGATAGAGCAAAAAAAGAAAAAAGATGGAAATGAAGATGAGAGGCTGCTCTGAAAGTGAGATTTGATAAATGGGAAATTTAAACCTTATATGTAATGTCTGATTTTCTCTGTCTTTGTTAAATGTCTTACAAAAAAAACTACTGCAGGGTAAACTGATTAGTTTGCAGTATTACCATGAAGTTTGCAGTGATGCACTTTATTTTTGTTTTGTTATTGTTAAGATGGATGGTAGAGAATCTATATCTAAGGTGATGATGCAGATTTATTCACTGAATTCTACCTTTTAGACTGGGTTTTTATGTCTATCAGCTGAAAATCAGCCAGTGAATGGCAATGAATTCAATTCTTGCTGAATTCAGCTGGATAAATCCTCAAAGAAGAGTGAATATCAGAGTTACAGCACAGGTCAGGCGATCACAGCTGTGGCTCAGGAGGCAGAGTAGGTCATCTACCAATCGGTGGTTTGCTTCCCGGCTCGTTTAGTCTGCAGCTCGAAGCATCCTTGGACAAAATACTGAACTCAGAGTTGCCCCTGATGCATCCATCGAAGTGTCAGTGTGTGTGTGAGAATGTTAGACAAGGTGCTTAGGTATAGAGGAAAGTGCTTGTACTAATGTGTATGAGTTACTGAATGAGACTTGTAGTTTAAAAGAGTGCTTTGTGTGTTCTGTTAGTGTGGAAAAATGCTTGGTAAGTATCGGTCCATTTACAGTCTGTGCACAAGGAAACATCCACTGGAGCTAACAAAAAATATTAGAACTTTTTTCTGAGTAATTATTTTCAACATGCTCACGCTTGATCTTAGGGTTCCCACGCCTCCCAAATCCCACTTGGACCTCTGATTTGAAACCTCAGCAGTGGAAAGTTTTGGTCAGTTCAACCCAACCGTGACCCTTTACAAAATATTCCATTTAAATATTTTATGTGTCATGATGTAGCAAATGTATCTTTATATGTAAAGACTTGTGATCTGCAAGTTGGGGGGCATATCTACCAACGTGGTTACATCTGTTGTATTTTTTTATATGTAAAATATCAACAAAGCATCTATTTCACATTTCATGATAATAATAGATTCTTTTTCAAATTTATCAGAAACCCGTATTTTGAATCTTTTATCTTGTAAAATACCTGAACACAGATTTAGGGGGGGAAACGACTGTGTTCTTATAAGGAGGAACAAACGCTGTAGTTTGGAGGATACACAGAGCCATTACATGTTAGCCGTGAGCAAACTGGGAAAAAAAACACTACACCCACTGCAAGGGAGGAGCATGTGTCTGTTTTGTTCATTTCACGCACAGTAAACTGTGCCTGATTGTGCCATGTCGCCCTGTTGCTCTAAATCTTTGTCTACACACACACGCCCTGGTATGTGCGGGCACATTTTGTGAGTCTATATGCCATACAGAATCACATTTTTGGTTACACTCCATTTCACACAGTAAGTGAGATAAGTGCCTTTGCCCTGATCATTCATCCAGAAAACACAGAGGGAGTAAATCAATGTCCAGTCGTAAAGACTAAAGGTTCAAAAGGAAGGTCTGGTGTTTCGTGGTGTACGTCAAAGGCAAGGCTGAACATCTAGCCGATACCAGGCATGCCAGATGGCAAGACAGATTTTTAATTATTTAGCTTTATCAATATGCCTTCAAAATGGCTTCCTGCTTTTAGATGAATGGGGCGTATGTTAGAGTAACAATATATAATATTAACAACGAGGCTTTCACTGCAGATTCATTGCAAGAACTGAATTATCAGATGCCCAGTCAAGTACTTGGATATCACCCAATCCCATTTGAATAATCTGAATGAGATGGCTGCGTTATCTGCCACAATCCATCAAACAAAGTATTTGAATGGGTCCACTGAGACAGGATACCCAAGAACCGAGTCATTTATCAATAAATAAATACAAAATGAAAAGCAGAAGCTCTGGAAAGGTGACAAATAATGTCGTGTCAATTCCCAAGCCATAGCTGCTTCATCCAGAAACCAGCTTCATAAGACAGACAATAATTATTTTGTGTCAGTGATAGCGGGCTTGCCATTCAAAAGAGTCCAACCAAGAGAAAAGGAAAACTCCCACCACCCCTGCAAGACAAAATTCTGCCTCATCAATTACTGCAGGCATGTGCTGCTGATATCTTAAATCTAGGGGTCTGAAAGCCCAGCCGACTAACCAACGTAATGATTCATAATGGCTCCCAAATGTAGTAAAAAAATTGGAGTAACTGAGGTGAAATTAAATCACATTAATGAGCCAAATTACAACTTTGCTTCCTATTAACAAAAAAACCCTCACATTGTTACTTACTCTACAGTGAGCAATCACGAAGCAAAACACTGCGACATAAAACGGACTTCAAGTGCAACTGTGTCAGCTTAACTCAGACGTACCCTTTTACCCCGTGAATCACCCAAAGCTGCCACCTTTAATCGAAAACTTCCAACAGGATAATTTGAAAGTCAGCTCGGATTGCGGATCATAATGGCTTTTATTGCCTCGTGCATTATAGTTCATCGCCATGCGCAGAACTAAATGTGTCCCTGTTTGCGCGTACATTACACATTAAGCTTGAGAGCGCTTAAGCCAAACTGTTTCCTACTCTGTACTTAACGGCCCACTCCATGCCATAGGGATGGCAGAGCTTCTCTAATAGTTAGTGCTTAGTGACGGTAGGCATCCCTGAAATATGAAAATCAATCATGGATGATGGCTCATTTGGGCTGTCTACCAGGCAACGGCAGAGCTAGGAAATAAAAAGGGCTGAAATTCCAATTACACAGTCGATGCCCATTTGTTCCATGGATATGTGTAACCCTCTGGTTGAAGTTGTTGATGCTTCCATCACGCTGCACAATGAGCATGCTGTGGGCGTAACATATTAAATGGAATTAAGTAACTAATGAATAAATTGAGAATTGAAAAAGTGGTAAAGGAGATATAGATGCCTCTACGGGGAAATCATGAAGCTAAGAGATGACATTGTGGTGGTTGAACAAGCGGCTACCTTTAATTGATGAGAGTAACTAAAGATTCCACACTTTCAAACAGCCATCTAAAGCAATATACAGTATACAGTTCGTTTTAGAAAACAGTGGCTGAGATAAAAGTTCAACTTTAGACAGCAGCAACAAATCACAAAATGAGATCACCACGGCCCAGACTGACAGCGGCTTACGTGACCCATTTAACCTTCTTGCAAGCCATGCAAACCCCAACAATCTGTTCACTGGCCTTCCTGTCACCCACGGATGGAGAGGAATAACGGTCTGCCACGGAGTCAAACTGCTCAAAACTAATATAATTTTGCCTGGGCAATCTAATAAAACACAAGAGCCATTTTCCCTCTTTTTCTGCCCTCCTTCCATATATCCTGGCAGAATCGCTATGATTCATAAAAGCTGTGGTGGCGGCTCTCAGTATGCGATGAGCGAAAGGCACCTTGGGGAATTTTATGATCCACGACGAAGCGTCCAGGATCATTTTCGATGTATGCATGTGTCACTGCATATTAATAATGGCCTCTGTCTCTGAAAGTGCCAGCACACCTTCAAAGAAGATAATTTAATCTTCCTCCTGCTGAGCATTCTCTCCTCTCCACGCTTGCTAATACTTTCTCTTAGAATCCCAGTCAAAGGAGCCACCGCTTACACCGTGCACCTTGGTTTTTGGATAATAAACAGGAGGAAACAGATAGAAATGATAGAGGAGGAATTAAGCCCGTATTCTTAATACCACCAAGGAAGATAAACACAGAGACTTTTTTCTTATCTTTACATATGGAAATTCAGTGGCCGTATAATGTTACCAGGGCAATTTGCCAAGAGAATCTTTTACTTGGGTTTATCCATCTACTGCTGACAATCACGTGTAGCCACAAAAAATCCCCTTATTAAAAAATCCCCACTCTGCTGTCTTTTCATCTGTCCCCATTTGTGTACTATAAGATGGCAAACAAGCAAAAGAACAAAGCGGGTTGCTCTTAAGTGAGCCCCATGTGCCCTTTTACCCCTCAGAAAATGATTTTCTTTAAAGAATCTGCACCCCCGCAGTGAAGCCAACAAATAAGGAGAGCAGTGCTGGATTATACCAATACCAGCGGAATAACCTTAAATGTCCCTATGCTTTATTTTCATGTTGGAGGCTGGCAACCAGTTATTCTGTCTAAGAGGAGCTGGCTCCAAAGAAACCCACCATAAAATATAAAAGATGATCCATTATTAAATAGACTGACAAACATAATGTCAGTCAATTTTTTTATGTCACACAGTGGCCATGCAGTAGCATGCCATGACATACTGCTCTACTGTTATTGATCTCTGTCTCTCTTCCACAGCATGTCTTTCATCTTCTCTTCCTTCTCTCACCCCAACCGGAGCAGCAGATGGCCCCGCCCCTCCCTGAGCCTGGTTCTGCTGGAGGTTTCTTCCTGTTAAAATGGAGTTTTTTCTTCCCACTGCCAAAGTGCCTCCTCATAGGGGGTCATATGATTGCTGGGTTTTCCTCTGTATCCTGTGCCGATCTACTGTACAATATAAAGCGCCTTGAGGTGACTGCTGTTGTGATTTGGCGCTATATAAATAAAATTGAATTGAATTGAATTGAATTAACAGTACAGTAATGTCAGCTGATGATGTAAGTGCACCAACGTATTACATTAAGAGTCAACATAAATCTAAAAAAAGAACTATTAACAGTCTATGTAAGGAGGATTCATCCTGAAAAAATAAAATAAAATAAAAATATCAATGTCAAATGAATGCACATCTGGGGTAAATCTATTCAAATGCTGCAAAGAACATTTAGCATATTATCACAGAAGCTTGATCTTTTTGAATTTGATGGGTGTTACTCTGACTTCAATAAGCATCGGGGTGCAACATTCATAACCATGGCCTTTTGTCTACAGAATATCAGCAATTACTGTTTCAAAACGAGAATATGGACCCTATCCTTATTCCCTCTTTATCTTTATACGCCATTTGGAGTTTAGCTATTATCAAGAGTGCCAATATATCTGGGGGGCACTGCATAACTGAGGAGAACAGCAATAGAATAAAAATGCAAGGGACAAAACAGAGAGTATAATAGTATGTTAAAGATTTCTGGCAAAGGCATTGGCTTTGCACTGTGGCAGCCTGGTTTACAAGGCCAAAATCTATTTGCAAACATTAGACTCAGACGCAACCTTCCATAAAACTGTGCTATTACCACGGACAGAGGCAGTATTCTACATGTATTCAATGAAGCCGGAAAAAGAATATACTGCAGTAAACCTGATTTACTTTACCCCCCTTTGAGCAGAAACTGCTTAATGGAGTGTGGTGGATCTCATCTCAAACACTTCACCAGTCAGAGGTATCACAGCTCAGTAATGGATCAAGCAAAGCAGAGGTTCAGTGATGGGGTAACTGTGCCAGTGGCTGTGAGTCAAGGCCACAATCCTAACTTGCACAGGGAACAGGTTTGTTGCAGCCCTCTACAGTAGGAAGATGCACTGATGAACACTGGCTCTGGCTAATATCAGCTTTCTGGACTTGCCTTGCAATCTATCAGCACATGACAAGCCAGTCCATTTCATGCATGTCCAGCACACGCAGAGCAGTGAATACAAACAATTGTGCATGCACTCACGGCCACATGCCGTAACGCGCTGTTAGTGTGGAAGCTCCTCGCTGTCAGTGAAGACACAAAATTTGCCAAACCATGAGGGAAAGCATTTGTGATAACAGAGCAAATCAGACCATCAAATCAGTTTAATGTTCTACAAAAAATAGTATTCTCATTACTTTTTTTAAATTAAAATGTCAAATTATAATTATCTACTTGCATTCATGAACAGAAAAATTTGTTTTAATGGTTGAATGTTACGCTTGATTATTTTCAGCCTTTCAGTGTCGAGTTTAAAATTGGAGTTTAAAAATATAACTTTTAGTTTCAAACAAGTTTTTGACAAATTTCTAAAATCTTTGTGTGTTCTTGCTTTGAAGACGAGTTGTCCACTAAATTTGTTAAGCACTGTATATGGTCTCAGTGATAATCTGCCAAAATCTGTATCAGCACATCACACAAAACTGTAGTCCCTGCGTCTTTACTGAAGGCCTAAATAAAGATACAGTGTTCCCAAATGAGAGGGTATTTTTTTTTCTCTATACATAATAGCAGCACAATAAAAACCTAATCAAATTAAAGCTGGTACTTTAATCCAGAACTCATAATTTTATTTTAAATTAAATGTGCTAAAGCACAGGACGTCAAGTGAAAGGCGATATGTGTAAAAGTCTAAATAATTAGAGTCTGGACCTTATGAACAGAATGTGCTCCGAGTAGATGAACAGCATGAACACAGTTAAAATACAGCAATGCAATACTACGCAATAACACGATGCATTAATTTGACAGTAACTGACAAGCAACATTAAGAGAATCAAACAGCACCATATGCTATAGGGGTATTCAACGGCACTGCAGTAGATGATGTTATTTTGTCTTCTCTCTGAACGTGTCAGTGACAAACGCTGCACTTAGTCTGCAATAAGAAAAGACATATATTGGAAATAAAACTGTTATATATCAATATATATATTTCGCATGGCTAGCTCTTATTATTTATGTGTGTTAGACCATTGTAAGCATTTTCTCCAATCAGCGAGGATCATTTTGCTTTGCAGCAGTATTGGATTTGTATATAATTTGTTCATCACTTTTGTGACTTTTCAGATATTTGCTTCACTAGAATCAACACAAGCAAACTTGCTTTAAGTCTTCCATTAATCACATGTACACAATGATGGAAGTTTTTCTCTATATCGCCCGCTCCTAATTGAATCGGTTCATTTAAAAATCGAACCCTATTTCAGCTTCCTCGAGAAGATCTTTGCAGTACTCACAGCTGCAACTGGACTGTGTGTGACCATGCAATTTTATGCCATAATTTATTGAGTTTTAGCATATTATGTCATCAGACAAGCCAGTGAGCAATTCCCACAGCTGTTCCCCTCTTGGCGTTTTAATGACGTTATCATCGTGGCTTACTCCCACTTCGGCTGCGGCAAATAACCTTGTAACATGTACAACAAGCCACTTAATGGTGAAATAAATGAGTCATAGGCCTTCTCCCTCTTGTTTTCCCTGAATGAGCGTGCATATGTGTGTGTGTGTGAGAGAGAAAGAGAGAGAGAGCATGGGAGTGAAACATAAAGGAGCAGAAAGCCAGCCGTGCAAGTGTGATTCTTTCCATTTAAGTGTGAGTGAAGCGCACGGTTCAGAGTGCTCTTTTGTTCACTAACATCTTCCTTAGTAAACTGTGTTTGGGGCAATGACAAAAATCCCCTGATGTCTTTAAGGTTTCTTTCTGTCGCCACACTCTCACCTCCCCTCAAGAGTATGGAGGAGGTGAGAGAGAAAAAGCCTAAGCTGTCATCACAGTTTAGATCAGTGTCCAGCCTCAAGCCGCCGCTGCCTCCACACCCCTTGCCCTCTGCCCAAACCTCCAGCAGCCTATTACGCAATTTCTAAAACAAGGTCACGGAAATATCCCGAGATGAATCAAAATAGATAAACAACAGAGGAAGGAAAGAAAAGAAGGATCCTCTCCCTTCTCTCTCTCTTTCTGCCCATTACAGTGTGTGAATCAGCAGGAGGCCCGACTGCTGGAATAAGAGAGCTTGCAGAGGCTAACACATACAAATGTCCATGGACGACATTTACACAGGCACACACACAAATGTACATATTCACAGACAAGTGTCCGACACTGCCAGCTGGAGAGATTTTAACAGTTTTAACAGGACGTGCACCATCACGCCATCATGTTTGTGCACGTGTGACCAGTTGAGAACAATACAGCCTCTTTAAGTTCTTTTAGATTTAAGTTATCAGGACATAATGTCATCTGGTCATGAGAAAGTTTTAAGATTAATTTTAAATATAACCTAAATTTAAATGTAAACAACAACATGTGACGTTTAACACAGTGCTGCGATTTATTTAATGAGCACCTTTAGCAGCAATAAGAAGAAATCATTTTCAGTATGATGTTATCAGTCTCTCACATCATTGTGGTGTTATTAAGCTGGAAACCCTTTCAAACAAACTATACTTGTTCAGTTCTTTCTAATTGTGCTGTCATGAACTTTGACATTTTACATGCTGTAGCATCAGAGATGTAGCTCTCAAGGTTTTTTGCCGTGTCTCTGAGCATTACACAGTCTGACCTTGGGGTAAATTTGTTTGGATGTCGACTCCCAGTAAGCTTGGCAACTGTCTTGAATATATTTAATCTTCTTACTGTAGACTTCATGCTAGACTTCATATTGTTTGCAAATAGCATTGCAACAGTTGCTTCTCTAAGATCATTGCTGATGTCTTTCCTCGTTTTCACCGAGTTAAAGCACATCAGACCAGCACAGGGACTCCAACGTAATGACGATCAGTTAATCAAGCACATTAAGTTAGCAGGACCTCACTGATTCTGTATTTTGGTTTAGTTTTTATTAAATAAATAGTGACATTCTGTTATATGACACGTGTTGTTGTTCATCTGAGGTAGTATTTACTTTTTTTATGCTCTGATTTGTAAAACTGTAGACTTTAAAGAGTTTGCGCTTTCTTTTTAGCATGCTCATATGTGTGCTTGATCTAATGAGGAGAATTACTGTAAGGATTAATATTCACCTGCAGTTAAAATCTAATTTCCTAAACAAGGAATCCTCCTGAGTAAGCAACCCTATTATGACCCCCTCTTTGTCATGCATTATTAATCAACCTTCAGGTTAAAAAACTAGCTCTGCTACACTAAAGAAACGTCACACATTGTGTATTACACAGGGGATTAACATTAATAACCACAAAGGGAAAGAAAGCCTTGTAAATTTGAATGTTGAGAAGTCCAGACTACTTTGTAATGAAATCAATGACAACTGGAGCAGAAGATGAACATCACCTAAATCTCAATTAGTCGAAGAAGTTTATCAAAAACTGTTTAGTAATTAATTCGGGGCTAAGCGGCAAAGCTGTGTAGGCATCAGTAGCGTTTGTCTTTCCTTATTGATCGTTTTTCAGCTTCTTAATCTTTCTGCTTTTGCAAATGCAGTTTATGGCATCCTCTAGAAGGCAGTCATTCATTCTCAACTATGAATAATATGCTGGATTTAAAAAGAAGAACAATGCATCTTTGCCATTTTTGGATTCAAACTGAAAAAAAGTAAAAAATGACTCCTTTAGAGTTATGTTACTTGTTGAAGGGTCAAATTACACTTTTTTTACACCGAATTTGGCCTTTTTGTGAATTTCCGAGGCATGACCTCACTTCCTGTTTACATTCTAAACAATCTAAAATTCACTTGATTAATTTTGTGACATTTTTAAAACTCTAAAATCATATTTGGCGGTCATGGATGACATCTCCCACAGTATTATCAGACAGAAGAATCAGTCAGTGAAAAAATACTAACAGCTATCATGCAAAACGCTCTACTTTTTAATTCCTTTTTGTGCTTGCTCCAAATGAGGCTCCAACTCCATATACTTTGGCTTTGACAGATCAAAGCGTTGCTAAGATGTGACCTCATTTCCTTTTTGGCAGCTCTGCCGCAGAATTCAAGTGGCTGCGACAACCGATGCATTCAAAAATCCATATGACAACTTTTGTGAGGCTTTGCCTGAAGATCATCTTTGCCAGTTTTGATGAAGAAAACGTGGTATCAGGAGAGAAGAAGAGAAAGAAGATAATGAAGGGGTGCATAAAGAAGCATTAAAAACACTAATGATGCCTATGCAGTTTCACTTCCTGACCCTGGATGAAAATAACTGTAGCTGCAATCCTTAAATATACCAGCTGTAAGAACTGAACGTGCCATGTCTGTGCCGCAAACACAGCAGCGCATCTCCACAGGAGTATCCAGTATTACAACACAATACTGCAAATAACTTAAATCCTCATTCTGCTGCTTGTTTAGAAGCTATTATTGATGTATTAATCATTCCTTACATAATCAAAGTTCAAACTACAGCAGCTAAACTGCCTTAATTAAATTCTGATGGTCTTCCATGGCTTAGGCACATCTCCACCCATCAGGGACAGTTTAACTTCCCCTCATACTTTCGAGCTTCTGCCCTAAAGCTGTATCTGCTCCACAAGTGAACAATAATTTCCCCAATCTTCCTAACAGCTGTCACTAAAAAAAAAAATCAACGTTTATTAACGAGGAAAATTGTGGTGAGCACAGTGTGCATCCTCAACTCTGTGTTCCTCTACGACTGCCACGCATGTGTACGGTCTTGTCATTACATGTTAATGGGCTTTCCCCTAACGCTACAGCAGAGCAGAGAGACAGAGCCTGTGATGGAGAGAACAGGGAACCATTTGATGTTTGCCAGTTGAAAGAATAAGCCTTCCTTTGGGTTGTGCTTTCCACAGAGGCATGCTGGGATTGAAAGAGCGCTTGCCCAGGGCTAAAGGGGATTTTTGGTGGGCGTCACACATCCAATTACCTCGGTAGCATCATAGAAATCCACGGGGAACGCACACAACAACAGACACACACATTCACAAAAGTGCACGCGTGCACCCACACATACATCAACATGTAAGACACCCACTACAGGAGGCACTCACCGCAGAGGGGGGGCAGCCACATTTTGCTATTCTGCTTCAGCTGGATCACTAGCTACAGAATTCATGAATATTATCAGCATGTGTTGATATGTGGCTTATGATATAAATATGGATAGCAATATGGAAACACCACCCAGGTCCCACCTCTTTGGAGAGCATTACTAATGCATTCAGAGACTCTATTACCAGATTTGCATGGACTCCTCTGATGAGCCAAGAGGAGCCGCACATCCACTAATATGTTGAGGTTTATTGGCGTATTTATAAGCTGTTTTGAAGTCTTCGGTTCTTGTGGCAGAAGCAGGGATTTCTAGCTGTTTAATATCCACATCAACAAACTTAACTACAAACTTAACAACAAACTTAATAACTACATGGTTCCACATCAGCACACCGAGCACAGAAACCAGCAAAACTCAACTCATTTAAATCACAACATCCTGGAATGAAAGAATTCAGTATATGTTTTATTACATCTACCTACACTAGTTAATGATTTTAATATTTCCTTTTACTTTAAAACAGGGTCCCGAAGGCAAGAGGGAAATCATATTCCACCCGACCATCCAATAAAATTGATTTTGTAGTATATTTTTAATTATACAAGATTAGTCATTTCGTTTAATAACATGATGAAATGGCCTAGAGCACCACTTCTCCTTTAGTGAAGCTGATAAATCTCTGATATCTGTGTAGTGTTAAGTCACCTGTGTCACCACAGGGAAATACACTAGATGCGTTTGATTAATACACCTACAACATAACAAAAAGAGGCACGCATTAACATTTATTTCAATCCTGCAGGTAATATGGATATCGAATGTCTGTGGTCAAAATCAGCTGGGAATCTATGTTTACTATTTTTTAGAATAAATCACTAAAATACTGATGTTCTTCTTGAAGAACTTGGGACTGACACAGCAGTCCCTAAACAATCAAATCGACTATTGATCTGCAATTTCACACAATCAAGCTAACCCCCAGTTGAGCTTGGAGGATAAAATCCACGGTGAGTCTGGCTGTTAGCATCAGAAAGAAAAAAAAAACGCTGTTGAGGGAAGCTTTTCTGCTTTGCGGAGAGACCTTTGATTACAACCAAAAGACAGACAGATATAAACTGTGCTCCAACATATATTTTAGCAACCGTCGCATGGTAATCACATGGCTGAAGAGGCGCTAGAAAGCTCGAACAAGACCGTTTCTTATTCTTAGGAAGTACGCTGAATAAAAAGGGAGTAATATTATTGTAAACAAGGGAAATAGCAATGGAGGGAATCTGGGAGAAGCAGAAATGATGAAAATAAGGCCAGGAGGTCAGCTTAAGCTGTGAACATGGCATTTGAGGAGGCTTCCTTTAGGCTTCAGTCAGCTTAAGATTAAACACATCTAACTGACATGAAAGACAAGTAAAAAGGACTACCAACTGTCTCTCTCTATTCAGATATTTGGGCAAGTGAGGTTGGTATTTCTTAAGACTGGGAAAACTCTGTTTGGCTCTGAATTCAACTGATTCTCACGGTTTCATATATGCATGACATTCTGTATGTTGATCTCTGTGAAACAGGAATTCGCCATAACTGCTAACATTTTAAGAGATCAGTGTCAAATATGCATGTACATCAGAGTCTGTTACCCTGTGCCCAGTATGATCACCTCATCAGAAATATACAGTCGTGTGAAAAAAGGTTTCTATGCAGTCCAGAGCAAAATTAAGCAGTCAGGTGTTGTTAAGCAAATGTACTTGATTACCTGATCATCAGTGAGTGTGAGGTCCTCTATAAAAGCTGACGTCTTGCCAGTTTGCTAGTCTGGAGCATTCAGGTATGCGCTAACACAAACCCACAATCTTTCCAGCAGTGGCAAATATACTGTCACCTCAAGACATAATCTGCAATGCTCCAAAAAGTCAAAGAGCTATATCTTAGACTCTACAGGCCTCAGTTAGCCTCAGTTAGCATGTTAAATGTTAAAGTTCGTGACAGCACAATTAGAAAAAGACTGAACAAGTATGGGTTGTTTGGAAGGCCTGACAAGAGAAAGCCTATTCTCTCTAAAAGAACATGGCAGCACGGCTTAGGTTTACAAAGCTGAATCTGAACAAATCACAGATCTTATGGAACTAAGTTCTTTGGACAAAATGGACAGCACTACGTTTGGCTAAAACCAAACAGCATATTAGCACAAACTCTTAACACCCACAGTGATGCAGGAGCTGTCATTTAGGTCTGCTTTGCAGCCACAGAACCTGGGCACATTATAGTCACTGAGTTGACCAACAACTCCTCTGTATACCAAATTATTTTAGAGTCAAATTTTAGGCCATCTGTCCAACAGCTAAAGTATAGCCCAGAATGGGCAATACAACAGGGCAACAAACCCAAGGAGAGCAGCAAAACTCCTACAGAACCCCCGAAAAGAACAGAGTCCTGTGAAAATCTTATTTATCATATGACTGTAACTACAGGCTGCAGCAGTGCAGACAGCAACTTTGATAATTGGTAGCAATATGCTATACAGAAATGCAATAAATGCAAAACTGTGATGTTTATTTCTTGAAACAACATTTGACATCATTTCTCTAAATGTAAGTGCAATAGCCACTAAATCGCATGTGCATCATCTGATGCACTCTTCCTTATTTTTCTAAGGCTTTACCAACCTTCATATAGTCACTCTTGGTTCCTCCTTTTCTGCAACGCAATAATTTCATCTAAAGTAAATTCTATTCAACATTTATTTGCCTCAGCTCTAACACAGCCTGTTCAGCTCATTCAGTATTGTTTCAAGTGCCCATAAAAGCTGAACATAGTGGCACAGAAGAGCAGACTAATGCTTTGGTGGTCCAGGCTAATTACAGAGAGATGCAGACATGTTGTTCATGTTAGATGAAGTGGAATATACTGCAGTTATTAGTTTTATTTATATAGAAAAGCGACAATTGGGAGCACTTTATTTTGATATTTGTTTGAGCGAGAGTTACAGCAGGCTTTCTAACAAGTGTAGATATGAACAAATTGGAAGTTAGTTAGTAAAAAAGTTTAATCATGAACATTTATTGATAATTACACAGAAGAATTCTTAGTAGCAGGTAGGGTTTCTTGGGGTACAGAACAAGACAAATTTTAAATCTGTAGGTTCTGACCTGATGTCAAAAATCTGAACTGGCCAAAGAAACTGCAAGCTCTCCAAAAAGAAACACATGTGATGCTGAGCAGACACATATAGACTCGTTCAAGAGCCACCGCTAATTACTGCAGCACAAATCTTGGATTTCTAAGTGGGCGCTGCTGACAGCACGAGTCAACTAGTTTTTCTCAGATTCTGGGCATTTCTTGTTCTGAACAGCTGATGCGTGGCTACTATACTTAAATTGAGCAAAGCCTTTGCAGAAGTGTTCAGGATAAACACGAGGGAAGACAGCAGACGTGCAGGACTGGGCAAAAACTCTGCGAGATCTGCATTATACCTTCCTTCCTCCACCTTTTTCCACTGAACAAAATCTCAATGAAGAAGTGCTTTGCGTACTAGAGATGACTTTGCTTGCTTTGGCATAGGAAGCCATTAACTGACAGTGCAGGGCTTGAGGTTATCCCCATGGGTATAACAGCCTCTGGGATATACTGTGTCTGGTGGAGAGATGAAGAGAGCATGGCGCTAAAGAGATTAGTTATTACATCGTGAATTTCTGTTAGAAGAATAAGGTTTTTAGATACTATTGAGGGATACACAGAAAGCTAAATAACAAAAAAGGGCTTAGCACTCAGTTGGATATCCTTTTAAAAATGGTGGGAGGTGCAGTAAGTATAAAAGCAAGTACAAAAGCATACATAATGACTAAATCACACGTTCACAGGCACTTTCAGGCACGTTCGCCATCCATGATGAGTCCTGCTTCGACAGAATGATGTGTGAACATGGTCATAAATCACACTGCTAAATTAATATCTCAGCAAAGTGTTGCCCTAGATAGATGAAAAAGCACGCACGCACACAGAAAACGAGTACACATCCTCCCACACTCACACAAACTGCACGGTCATCTGTGTTAAAATTTCACAGTGCCTGTGCAGAGCCACAGTACAACTCCACAGGCTCGGTCTCCTTTTGCCAATAGGTTACTGCCTACATTTAAGAGAAGAGGGGAAAAATGCATTTTCACTATTAGGTGGGGAGAAGAGTTGTTAGGAGATTTATGCAAAGTTGTCTCTATAGGAAGGTCCCCCATTCTGCGTTGCATGGCATGTTTGGCATTTATTCTGAAGTGAAACTACTGAAGTCATCATTGTCAACAAAGGTACTTTGCTACTGTTCCTTCTTGTCAGAGAAGCTTAAGCAGTATTTTCTAAAAAGATAACTAAGCTCCATCCTAGAGTTGCCTCAGCAATGAAACAGTGCTGAATTTTGAAGAGACTCTGTCTCAACACCCCCACCAACCCAACCTTCTACCACCACCACCCTCGCCTCATCATCCCCTCCCAACACCACCCCCACTCCCCCGACCCACTCCACGCCACACAGCAATTTTATCTGCTCTCTTGCGCAATTGTAAGGATGCTGCGAGAAGCTTGCGCTTCTGCAATCACTTCACATTTGTTTCAGCGATTGATTTGCTGGCATGTGAGGGGAAGGAGAGAATGTGGGTAGGCTGCGAGGGAGAGAGGGAAGGAAGAAGCGAGCGAGGAAGGCAGCGGTGAAGTCAGAGGACGTGCAATGCCAGGCTCACATACTGTCACCATGACAACAGACATCACTTCACAGGAGCAGCACTTAGGAAGGATGCCTGTGTGGGCTGAAGTGACATAGTTGAAGGTTGGCATTAGCCTCTTGTGGGTGCCACAACGTACCAATCCTTCCCTGGCTTTCTTTTTTTGTTTTGTTTTTTATTTCCTGCACAGTGCTGCTAAAAGGATCTCTGTTGCTCTTGTAAGCCACCTATTGGGATTGCTGAGTGATTTGTACTTCATGTGTGTAAATGTAGGTCCTGCCAGTTTGTCTTAACAAAGACAATTCAATCGAGCAAGATGCATAACTTGAGACAGGAGTAATTCATATTCAATGAGGTGCTTTCATCATTCGCGTCACTTTGAAGCTGGGTAACATGTATAATTCTCTGTAATTTGAAGTGATGCCAATTGTGGAAATGATAACTCAAGATATAAAAACACATTCAGAGTGAAAAGAGCTTGAAAGCCAAGTCGCTGAATACATCTTAAAAATATACTGTATATACTGTATTTGCAGGCTTAACAAATATAATAGCAGTATAAGGTTAGCAGTTGTTATAGCTCATGTGATATTGAAAACCCATGAATTATCGATGTACAAAATGAATTTTGACACAGTCTTTTGCAATAACAGTCACTTTGTCTCATTCTCTGGAAGCATAAATACATCTGTTTATTCCATTTATGCACAAATTCTAAACCTGGGTAAAGGGGTATTTTCATCTGTTCTTATCAACATGCACCATATACAGTTACAGCTCCTCACTATGCATCTGGTCTTGTTTATCTATCCCTATACAGCATACAGCACTCATGAGCTGAACAAGCTGCAAAGCATATAACAGACAAACTGTGTCATGAGTATATGTTAGAAAAAATGAAATTTAGTGCGGAATGTGATTAACTAAATTCAGCTAATGAGTTTAATTTCAGATACAACAAAGCAAATACAGTGTGAGATGTTAATGAATGATTCACTTAGCTGTGAGTCAGAGCTTTTGATCCATTTTGCAGAAAACCGAAACAATCCTCACCGTGATATTGGTGACGTGGAGTCAATCTATGGGCCGATCCATTCAGTTTAGTTCTGAGATGTTCTGTGTTTACTTCACTATCTCACAGCAGCAGCTAATGGCAGGGGCTAATGTAGCACAGGAAAAGCTAACAGCAAAAGGTCAGTAATTCTGAGGTATTCGAAGCAAGGCCAAAAGCTTTTATTTGAATGTTCGGTAGGGGTGGGTGATATATCCTCAACAATATTTAAAGAAAATCTGCCATGATATCTATAACAATATACTGTAGGGAAAAATACTAAACAGCTTTATCAACACTTTCAGCTTAAAGAGAGTAGCATTTATATATCTAAGTAAATGAGGAGCATTTCCTATTCTTTGCTGATATTGTCATTAATAACAGACAGAATTCAAAGTGTGGACCTACTGAAACAAGGTGCTAGCAGCAGCGTTACTGTGATATAGCAGCAACACAGCTTTATGTCCAGTGATGCAACATGGGTCAAATGTAAGAATAAAAGTAGCCTAAGTAGCTACTTAAAGTCCCTCGTTTCCACCATGCATCACTAATTTCAAATCAAACTAGCGAGTGCTGCAGCAGTGCTCAATTGAGTCATTTGTTTCCTTTTGGGTTCAAATTCAAATTCAAATTCAAATTGTATTTGTCACGTACACAGTCATACACAGTACGATATGTAGTGAAATGCTTGGACAACTGCTCGTGACCTAAAGAAAACAAAAAAGGAAAGGCTATGAATAAGATAGGAAATAAATATGAAAAATTAAAAAGGGTAAATTTAACTAGGAAGGAATAAAATATAAATTAAGGTTAAAAATGAAATAACTGTACAACACAAATTAGAATGAAGGGTAAATTTAACTGGGAAGAATAAGATAAAATATATAAATTAAAGTTGAAAATAAAATAACTGTACAACAAAATACACAATACACAATATAGAACTATATAAGAATGTATGAAGAAATCTAAATATAAATAAATATATACACAATAACAGCAGCTGTACAAGGGTTGCGCATCAAAAGCTGCTAGCATCTCCTCTGCCTGAGTCTTCTTAGCCTGTTTGTACTCAACTATGTGTTTTTGCCCCAAGTGTTGAAACAAGTTTGTTCCCACCTTTACGGGGACCACTTGTCTTGCATGTTTTGGCTTTATTTATTTATTTATTAAATTTACTCTTTACGTTCATTCTGAGAGAACTTATAAGGACACTAGTTGGAACTAGAGCTGTGCACGAAAAAGGGAAAACTAGCCCAACTCCAAGTAACAGCAGTGTGCAGCAGCCTAATGAGTGTCTTTATGAACCAAATAAATAAATAGTTTTTACATACTTTTATTTCATTCGTGTTAATTTATATTCTATAAATATGTTTAAGTTGAACCATATGTTACCTAAATCACCAAAGTATGATCTACTTTACAAGTATAGTCGTTACAATAACACTGGTATCAGACCAATACATGGTATCAGTAAGCATCCAGAGTTAAGATATCATTCTCATAATAGAAATGGAAACAGCTGGCTGATTGCATCCATAGTAAATTTGTTGTTGTAACCTCTCACATTTGGAAGTGGTAATATTTACTCTGTTGTATGTTTATTCCTTCTTACTGTAAATGTTCGAGTGAAGTGTTGCATTTTTTACTCCAGTAAAGACCTACCACTATGACTGCTTACTCTGGAAATGTAATGCTCTATAAACTGACAACCGTGTTCATTCACTCTGTCTTACTAGAATTGTTTTTTTTATGGGTGGAGTTCATTGAAGTCCATGCACTAATAATAAAAATAGCAACAAAACAAAATGAATGGGTGATGGAGATGTCAGTCCGACGCAGTTTTTCTATCCTCAGGTAACACATTATGGAACATCCTTCGTGGGTGGACTAACAGTATGCAGGGGATTTGAGATAATGCAAAACAGCAGCACTCCCTCACCTTCTCTAAAGAAAACTCCTCTTTTTTTTTTTTATCCAATTCCAGAGTGCGAGCAGAAAATAGGAATCATTTTTCAAAGCAGATTTGCATGAGGCCAGTGTCAGAATACGCTAGCAGTGCATGTAAATCTCCATCTTTTATGCTTAAACTGGAGCCATAAATGACATTTACAGATCAGTGTCATTCATATGTAGCTGTTGGCAATGTTTACTTTATAGGTATTGAGTATAGCACAGAAAGGAAATGACATCGTGAAAGATGATGGATCACATGAAGAGTCCTTGTCTGACTGGAACATGGGATGTCACATTGCATTACATGGTCAGCATGCCCTGATACTTAAAATTGTACAAAATAAAATTCTATTACTGTCAGGAAACATATTAGGCTACTGTATTATCCACTAGCATCACTGGATGTGTTTAGACCATAGAAATGTGGAAAACCATAAGAACAATAAATATTGCACTTCCTTATCTAACTATAAGCAATCACGTCAGGGTTGGCAGATTACTTTTCTAGGCTCACTACTGCTTTTGGTCAATACTGCAGTAGTTAATAGTATTTAAATATTAATTACCTGCATCTGTCTAAATGACAGTCCCTTCACAGATGTTCCAGTTATCTCATGTAAACGGCATAAGAGACTGGGGGTGAAAAGAAAAGGGAGCATTCTGCACTGCCAAAGAGAGTCTTGTTCTGGAATTAACATCTGTCATACGTCATGTTGCAAATGCACCATAGTTATTGACCAGTCTGGCTTCTAAAGCCAAGATATTGTAGGTTTAATTTATCTGAGTTTAACCATGTGCCTGTCGACATGCGGATATTAACACTATTACATGAAATGAAATCACTACAGATAAAAGCTTTGCTATTGAACACTTTAATATTAGCAGGACCAAAGTTTGACATTTAAGATTTCAATCTTGTTTTTAATGATTCAAGGTGAAAAATGACCACTTCATGAAAATGTCAGGAGACAAAAGGAAAATATCTGTTTTGGTTCAGTGCAGGGGAGGGGGCTTCTCTGCAGATTAGAGGGCATGCAAGACTTCATTAAAAGCACAGAATAATTAAATAAACTACAAAGTAAAGGTTGGTCCAGACATGCACCAGAAAGTATCTTAATGAATGAATGAGGACAACATCATTAGCAGCAGGTTCCTGTCCTCGGTACTGTGTAGGGGACGAAAAGTAGCTCAGGGTTTGGGGATGTGGGCTTAACAGTTCAAGCAGCCAGCCAGGTTACAATAAGCTTCTTTTGGTCTGTGGTAGGGATTTGGCCTTGAATGATCCAGAGGTAAATTGTGTTCCTGAACTTATCCAAATCCTCAAAGCAGGAGGAGGAGAGTATTACAGCTGTTCATGATGTGTGCAAAATAGCCAAAGCTGCATTATATATATTTTTTATAGTTTGGATCACAAATCTTGAAGAAAAATATTACACTCCATGAACATCCATACTGAAAGCATATTCAATTCCTACTGGCTGTGCACAACTCTATCTTGGCTTTCAACTATGGAGAAGTATTCAATTGCTTATTTCCTGTGCAGAGGACATTGTTGTAGTTGACAATACTGTTAAAATCCCCACTACTGTACAACCCTAAAGCTTACAACTCTGTGTCCAATTCTGCCTTCTGCCAAGCTACGCAAAGTATCTTTCAAAATTTCCAAAAGAGGCACAGAGAGCGCACACAGACACACATCCCACAGGATCACAACCACAGGCAACAAACATGACCTCTTGGCTTCACAGCTAAGCGCCATGTCACCGAAAAACAATTTAAGGGCCTATCCAGAGATTTACATGAGTGGTATGTCTACAACAAAAAACAGTTCAATACAAAAGAATATCTCCTGCAGCTCTGAAGCCTCAGATAGTCTGAGAAAATTGATCATCACGTTGATGTCATAGAACTTACTCCAGCTTTGAATTGGAAGCAAAACAAGTCAATGTTAAAGGAAGAAGGAAGTTTGAAGGACAGGTCACTAGGCAGCAAGGACTAAATAAATTTGGTTACAGTAAAGTACTCTGCATTAAACTGCTATTATAGTGTACCTATTGTAATCTAAAACACAGTATAGTTTTACAGTGTTAATTGTTCGGTTTCTTTTACACCGTTCATTAAGTGTTTCTACAATAACCCCCTATAAAAGCCAATGCCTGAATTTAATTTCTTATCTTTCATAAATTTAAAGAATATAAGTTTGTCACTATTCCTGTACTCCTTGCATTGCACAGCTAAAGGAGTACTAATGCTTTCAGCATTTTAAAACACCCTGAAGATAAACACTTGCTGGGACTCATTAATTGCCTGAGAAGTCATAATCACATGTTGCTAGCTAAACATTAGCACTGCTCTGAGCCACAAAAGCCCCCCAAAACTTTAATCATATCCACACATAGAACAGGAAGCGGCATGGGTCGATTTTCTGTGTTTTTCCTCCCAGATTTGTGACCTGGGAGGCCTGATGTCTATCTGCTCAGCCTCCCATATGTTCAATTACAAGCTGGTTGTTTCATGGATACGCGACAGGGGCATAGCATCTAACATGTCATTAGAATGGAAGCTCCTTGCTGTAAATAAAGATACAAAGTTCGACAAAGCAAACTGTCGGTGACAACACAGCTAATCACTTAAATCACCCTTACCAGGGTGTACTTAACCATTTTAAATAAGCAAACAAATGCAAAGTGGCTAAAGCTAAAGTTATCCAGAAGCCTCAGAATGAGCAATCAATGCATCAAAGCAGTTTTGAGGAAAATTATGGAGGTGAGTGAAAAAGAGAAAAGAGTATGTTCTATTATCTGGTGAATTTATAAACATGCTGGAAAATGATGGAGTTACTTCATATTTGTTTTTTGTGTGAATCTGTTGCACCTGCTTTTGGTTAGATTTGTAAGGTAAAGGTGGGTTTGGAGCACTTCACACACCACTTTATTTTAAGCTGTTTAAATGAAAGATGATCAAGTATCTTAGAGCAGTTTGGGGAAGATTGCAAAGTTTAATAATTTCTTTAGGCAGTGAAGAAAAGTTGATTGTTGTTGCATTTGCTGTCATTTATAGTTCTTAAAAAGAAAATCAAAATTGGCAAAAATCAATATGAGCAGGTCATCCTAAGTTTAAAAAAATCAGACATCAGAGGCACCCAAGTAATTGCTTTTTTACGAGTCTTATACTCCTTGCACCACACATCTATAACAGTACTGCTGTTTTCAACATTTTAAAACATCCTCAAGATGAATGCTTGCTGGGACTGATTAATTGCTTTAGGAGTCTCAGTCCTGATGCTCTGCTAGCTAAGTAACAAAAACTTGAACCAGCAACATCCCGACCAACCAAAGTCTAGGACATAAAAAATGTCCATGGACAGTGTGTTGCATTTTTACATTTTTTTCTTCAAAGGCATCAGCATTCAGGTGTATTTACAAAAGGCAGTGCATTGTTACCATGTACGGTTTGGTGATGGACTTTTACCCATACTAAAAATCAGATCTGCTCACCCTCTCTTGCTCCAGTAGGCATACTAATTGATAATAAGAATACCTGTGAAAAAAGAATAGTATTTGATGGAGCACCGCTTTAACTTGAATTTGGAGAGATTATGAAATCTGGTTTCCAAAATTCACCACAATGGAAAACATGTTTCACCTTAATCACACTGTATTAGGGTATTAAAGTAAAACTGTCAAGGATTATCCAGTGAGAACTGAGTACGGCAGGAGTGCTTCAGACTTCAAGATCAAACATTGTCTCTGCACTGTATATTCAGTGCCAATCTCAGAGGACTGGGTCCAAAGAGAACTGACATTCGGTTTGATTAAGTTGGTGCTATCTGAAGCCCCACCCAGGGGTACATAGTAATCCCCAATGTGCACAGCAAAGAGTTCCACTGCACCAGATTGCTTGTTCTGGGCTATACTGAGCTGCATATCCTATTTTACCACTGATTGAAGCACATATACTGTAGACGTCCATCCGTACAGTTTCCCTCCAGAGAGTGGGGGGAGAGACAGGAAAGAGATAGACAGGCAAGGAAACAGAGACAGAAAGTGAGAGGGAGGAGAAGCGATAGAGTTATCCGTGGTCTCATTACGGTGGGAAATGTGAGGGTCCCGATCCAAGGGAATGATGAAGGACTCTGTGGAGGAGGCCTCTGAGAACCAACAAAGACGGCTTTAGTTTCACTGGCAGAATGCATTTGCATAGCTTAGAAGCCAAAGCGTCTGAACCGGGGCTCATGAAAAGAAACCCCACCAATTGGTTGGACTTCAATGCAAACGAGAGAGAGGGAGAGCAAGTGAGAAATGGGGAGAGCAAGGCGAAGCGAGTGAGGGAGAAGTGGAATGGGAGGGGAAGCAGCAGGAACTTTTTTCTCTTAAGTAGCAAAACACAAACGAGATCGGGAACATCTGCACATCCCATGGAAGCTGTCGCCGACTGACTTTGATGCAAAGAGAACATACTGAGGAAGAACATCTCCAGAAAAGTAACACGCATAACAACACTTCCGAGATATCACAGGAGCCATGTTCCCTTGTAGTCTTTTGATATTGTTATTTAGTACAGCTTGGTTGCCATTACACATTAATGTCATTTGAGAATATTTCCAGGTTTGTACGCATTGGGATAGCTCCATTTTGCTATGATGGTGGAGCAGTTATTGGCCTACTGGATATCTGGAATGCAACAAATATTAGACATGGGCATAATAGAGCAATCTTCTGGAGAAGTGTGAAAAAAGAGGCAAGAATTAGGGAGGGAGTGGAGTGAGAGGAGCAGATGTTGTACTTTAGTGGTGTCTCCTTTTCCCACTGTGGCCTGAAGTCATGGAGGGATGACTAGCCTTCATCAATCCTCTTTAATGACTCTGGCAGCACCACTTAACACACTAGTATGTGATTTCTTCATTACTACACCATGATTCCACCATTTACTCGGCCGATGATGACGTACAGCAATGCTCAGGGATAAAACTAATCGCTGAAAGTCTCATTTTTGCAAATTGTCCCATTTGTAAGCACTGGGGTCAATTTAGAAATTGTGGGAAGGAAAGATAGGAGATGGTTTGAGTGTAACAAAAAGAAGATAATGAAATCTAGTGGGGTGAATATTGAAATGCAGTTCACCATGTGAAACTAAGAATATCTATTGCTAATTTGTTTGTTTTTTTTACTCCAATTTCAAAGATGTGACAAATGTAGTGCAGCGCAGTGAAGCTTTGCTCTGCCTGAAAGCTTTCGTGAAATCCTGGTAACTGCTACTTTCATGTGTCAACCCTTCTCGCATTACCCAGTCACCCACTCACTGCCTTTCACCTGGTGCACAATTCCCACACCCTCCATGCGTCAGACCCTTCAGTGCATACATTGACGGGGACATGCAAATGTTTTGCCACTATCAATAATAAATGTTGACTTTTGAACCTCACCAATAGATTTTTTTTTTACTGACAGCGCTTCCCAAGAGATGCACGCAGCTTGCTTTAAGCATAGTTTAGAGGTTTTTGCCGATACCTTGTCATTTTTCAAAAGAATAGAATAACAGTTTGAGATTGAGAACCTATACCTGTCTATCTCTACCTGTGCAGCTCATCTCCCATTACTGTGTTAGTGGGATTAGAAAGCAAGACTTATGCAAATCTTTACTGAGGCACACAAATTTTGGAAAGTCGGGGGGGCTGACAGAGCTCAGGGGAACATTTTAGCCTGCACAACATACATGCAAACACAGAACGTCCAAACAGTTCCATCTGCTAAACCTTCCCCCCACCCACCCGGTCCCTTCTGCTGCTGCTACAAGCCCAACACCTACCACTCTCTCAACATCATATCAAACACTATGGGCTACGACTCCTTCTAATGAGCTTGCACATGCTGCACCGTAGACTGTTTGCTCACACCAAGAATCCACAGCTTTAATCAGACATCAGTTTTGATAGTCAGTGTCATGCCTGCCTGACCTGAATATATCTCGCAAGGCCGCTTTAGTGGTTATTGAATCGAGCAAAAGCAATGATTTCTTTAGGCATCAATGTTTGATGAGAACTTCTGCCCTCGGGCTTAATACGTAACTCGAGTAATTCGCTAACTCCAAACAACAACACCTAAAGTACAAATCTGAGACTGCTTAATGAGTGCCGCTTTGAGGTTTGAAGATGATATAAAATCGATGTGTGTGTGTGTGTGTGTGTGTGTGTGTGTGTGTGTGTGTGTGTGTGTGTGTGTGTGTGTGTATGCGCACCCTTCGCATTTTCAGATGTGATTCAATGTGAAATAACGCTCCAACAGGTGTCAGGTGTGGGAGAAATAAGGTAATTGGAATAACTGTATAAGCAAATGAACAGTCATGCCACGGCTGCTGGGGCATATGCTGTGATTTATTATCTCATTTACCTCCTTTCTCCAGAGGAGGAGAACAGATAAAATCCTGGCGCATCATTGGTCAGATGCAACACCATGACTGTTCCTGTCATGCTCACAGTAACCTTTTCTTGCTACATCATCTCTGCGCTCACACTCACACACCATGGCAACAAAGATCTTTTGAAGCGCTTGGCAACGGCCTCTGAAACGTACAATCCCACATCTTAACTTGACCTGACAATGTCCCCTAACAGCCACTGTTACTACAGAGAGGTCAGGGCTGTCCAACTCAAGTCCATGTCCCATGTTAGGGCACATGAATCACTCAGAGTGCTGCTGTTGCTGCTGCTGCCGGTGCTCTGTGGATGACGATTCACTTGAGATATGATCTGTGCCACTGGTTGCACAACCACAGACGGAAATGTGTGCTCCTTGCTAAGCGTGTTTATTGGGAGAGGGAGACAAATTCAGACAGACAGACATACGAAAGAGGTGGGCAGACTGATCCACCACACATGAAAACCATTCATGACTGTGCGTGCCAAGTGTCGCTGCTCAACAGATTATAGCCTTAATGGATGACATTCAAAAAAATGTATCTGGCCTAATGTAAGGTGCTTGCCACGTCCACCATTTGAATTATAACTAACAAATCATCTGCAGTCGGAAGGATTCGAGACAAAATCTAGCATGCTTCATTGTAACAATCCACTGGATGCCCCCCTTCCTCCTAAATTTAGCCTGCTCACCGACCACCGTGAGTGATGGATTGGATGAGAAAAGGGGCTGTGTATGATTGGCTACACACGCGATTTGCTGTATAACCTCGGGGCATTCGGAGCCCCCCTTATTCAAACGTGACATTCAGACCTGCTTTGTCAACCTGGGGCAAGCTGATTTTGCATTTCTTTCATTCATTCGTTTCTCCTTGTGAATTTAAAGGGGATTACAACAGGCGATTTATGAGAAACCACTTTTTCCCTTCCATTTTACAAGGTCATTATCGCATTTGGAGTAAATTGCAAAAACTCACCATACACTCCTTGACAACGGATGCCGTCCACGATGAGCGCCAACAGCCCCAAAACACAGATAGTTAGATCCATCCTTTTCACGTTAATCTCTGCATATCCAGCTCTCAAAAGCGAGAAGTCCTTTCCGGGGCGGTGTGGCTGAGGTGCATAGACACGGGCACCGCTCCGATCCACACGTAAGACTGATTTAGACCCCGACTCCCCCACCCCTCCCTCCGCCAACTGTTCGCTGTAAAGGTATGTATGGGCGCAGCAGGAGAACAGAGTCAGGTAACGGTCGGTTTAATGGGAAGTGTCACGCAATCCCAAAAAATGCGGAGCGCTCGCGGAGACACAACCACCACGGAGGACGTGGAGAAGCAGGCAGGCGCGGGGAGTGCGGCTGCAGAAAGCCTGGCCTTGGAACAAAAAAAAAAACAAAACTCTCCTCCACTGCAGGTAGGTGAGCTCCACCGATTCCGTAGACTTTAGCAAAGACCCGCGGGGACACGCAGGTTCTTTCGACTACAAGCGGATTGCGGCTCGGTACCCACGAACATAGCTCTCTCCACGGCTGCTGCTTCTGCTGCTTACTGCTGCGGTGACTGCGAGCTGTCAAACGAAAGCACCTCCTCTGCTTAATAATAATAATAATAATAATAATAATAATAATAGTAATTATAATTATAATGATAATAATAATAAAAACACTGACAGATTTGTCACTTTTCACCTTCTGCGCTTTAAAGTAGTCCAGCTGCTGCTGTATACAGTGGAGGCTCTCGCGCTCACATAGTCACATCCCGACTGCACCCCGATGCCGCGCGCTCGACTCATCTCTCCCGGTGGCAAAAAAAAAAGAAAAAAAAGAAAAGAAAGAAAGGCAAGGGGAGGGGAGGGTCCAGACCGGTCAGGAGCAGCCGGATGGTTTATCCACAGCTCCCCGGCGATGCTTTCGGTTGTCTCGGCGTCACCACACCACTTTTTGGCGATTTCAGGCGACGGTGGGAGCCGGATGTGCCCGCCGTGGTGCCAGTTGAGCAGCGGTCACGTTGCGCAATACGTGCTACGGAGACAGAGTGGCACCGCAACCGGTCTGTAGCTACGTCAAGAGGTGCGTGGCTTCCAGGCGCTCATCTGTATGGGAGGCTTCGCTCAGCGTCAGGAAAGGCATGAGAGGCGCAGCTGCTGGATGCTGAGAGAAGGAGAGAGAGGGGGAGAGAGAGGGAGATGGAAGCATTGGAATTCAAGAGATCTAGCTTTGACAGACCTTTGCAATCACCACCCAAAAACAGTCTACACCGCCGCCTGCTCATGTTTCACCATTCCTCCTTTATCAGACAGGGTGGATGAGGTGCTGTCTGTCATGTAGCACTCATCTGCTACAGCAGACTACTTTTGGCCCGAAATAGTGGGATGTCTGTGTTAGTCTGGTGTATGCAGCTCTTCCTACTGGTGCTGGTGATGCTTCTGCCACAGGCCGACATTTTTTCGGGAACTGTTTTTTTTTTTTTTTTTTTTTTGGCAATGCACAACTTTTTAAGTTTTAAGGAAGTCGGGCTAAGTGGTTCCCAAATGGGGTCCCGGTATAGGCCCTTCGGGCGTCCTGCAGGCAGTTCCTGGGGGGGGGGGGGGGGGGGGGGATTGAGAAAATCTCAGTTTGATGATATTCTATTAGAGTGACTACAAGTGTTCTAAAGAGAGCGAGAGAAAAGACATATCATGCACGTTTACACGTGTTTCACTTTCACCATTGTCACACAGAGGTGGCCATACAGACTATTTCAAAGTACGGGAAATATTATACTGTGAATGAGCCCACTTTATTGTTTTGTGTTTTTTTTCCTGTTAAGTGTTAGTGGTAATATCAAGAGCATGCAGAGACTAAAAGCTGTTTCCTAGCAACACAATTTCAATTAAATGGTTTTAATTAGTGTAATATTTTCCCCAGTGGAGAAGTAAATGGTATACTTTTCAGATAAATGGTTAAAGACAGAGGCTCAACAGTATGATCCCTGATCAAACAGGCATAGGGATATGAAGCAAAACCCAGTGAGGCGTCTGCGCAATTTATGATATTAATTAATTAATAATAATTAATTAATTCATTGTGTTTTACATAAATATATAAAAGTAAACCTGATTTCTAAGCTGATTGTTTTCAGATATTTTGTGACCCAAGTTAAAATAGTCAGAATCTAGTTTGTTGTGACAAGTGATTCGTATGAATAAAAGAGTAAAATTTTTGTTTATAGCTAATTTAAAAAGAAATAATATGCTCCACTTGTTGAGACAGAAAAATTCTATTTGAAGCAGCAAGTCTCTCCTCAGCTGGAGCAGCAGCAGTGGGTAGTTTGGCGCCCTCTTCAGGTTTTTAAGACATCTAGACCCAAGAAGTCGTTAAGAGTTATACTCCCTTAATGACTAAGCCCAAATTCTGATTGAGCATGATCAATGCTTATAATAATATCAGGGGTTTCCCCTTGCTTTACAGATGTTTAGCCGAACTGTCAATATCTTGCTATCAGATAAGGAACTGAAAATAAACAATGTGCTCTTTGGAGCTAATACTGGATACATGCCATTCTGAAATGTAAAATTTTGGAATCTAAGTGATTAATCTCATCTAACTTCATCTATCAATTTTACTCACTAGTGCAATGCCAAAAGTAAGCTTTCAGATCTCATTTTCTTCCAGTGGCTGATTTCGATTTGTTTCATTTTGAGGGAAATTGAGGGATCAGGGGGTTTATTATATCTTCAGGACATCAAACCCTCTCTTGATTGATATATTTCAGTCTTTGTAAAATTATGTGCACATCTCATTTTGGAAGGCGTAATAAAAGTTGTCCTTTCATTCTCAGATACTTAAATTAAATTTCAACAACTCATTTAAAAGTGAGCGTCCAGTTAATTTTTCTATTTCTTAAGCACCTTGAGGCAAGTGGAGTAGTCTGATTTATTTTAGCTGTCACTTTTTGTAAAAAAAAAAAAAAAAAAGGAAAAAAGGGAATTCTGGAAATGATTTGACATTGGATTTACAGTAACTCAAGTAACTGACAGAGCTGTTGAAAATATTTAAAGAGGAAAAATATCAGGGTTGTCAGGACTGCTCGGAAACAGTTATGCAGTCTGGACTTGGATATGAGTCAGCTGAATGTCCTGACAAGTATAAAAAATGAGGTATTTTGTCATATGGTAGTGTGTGTGCTTTTTCGCTTACCCTCCATCTGCTGTCTGCTAATCATTCTGTTTATTACTGTACCTTTGCATCACCCATCCAATACGGGGAGTGGGCAACCACTAGGGAAGCTTAGACTTTAACTCCCCATCTGTCTATTGTGGATAACTCTGCACTCTATGCCCACCACCACCCCCTCGCTGTCTTCTTCTTCCCTTGTGGAATATAATGCAACCTTTATATTCATGATGTCTTATGCTACTACAGTGCCCTGACATGGGAGTGAATGCAATTATGGAGCCCGTTGTGAGCAGAGCGTCTGCATGTGTAGCATCATAGAGGGGCTCATGAATATAACATGCACTCACTACTGTTGTATTTTTGGGTGTATGGCATTTCACTAAATTTAGTCGGTCATTTTAGTGCATGAGGTGTTGGGTATGGTATGAAAGAAGACAATCTGACATTTTGGGAAAGTCTCTCTGGGCTTGGCGTTCATTTTCAAACACAGCAAATGTCCAGATGACGTCACAGCAAAACGCATGGCCGTGGTCGTCCAGGGAGACATGCGTATCTGTGAATCTGTGAGAATAAATGCTAGAGAGGGTTATGGCTTTGGTATTCCAACAATATTCTGCTCTGGTTGGCATCACACATGAGTAAATCTCAAATGGAACAACATGTATTTTTCCATCTCGCTGCCCCTTAAAAAGTCATATCAGCCAGCTACTTGTGGAAACAGTTTCACTAACTACTGTAAGTCAGTTCTCACCTTTTTTTTCTATCCGGTTCTATCCGGATGCTGTTACTTCATTTAAATTGATACATTACTGCTGGAATTCGCCTTCTGAAGTGAATCATTGTCAGCCTATATCTGGTGGGCAAGAAGGATGGCATTTGACACAAACTGCAGGAAATAAAATAGGCCTGAGCATATAGATTCAAAATAGATTTAATGGCTGAATTAGCTGTAATTACTTTTTCCGTGAACTACCTGAGGAGTCATCCAAGTCACAAGCACCAAGGGAGTATGGGATATACTTTACATTTTTGGCCGGTAGTCAGAAATTACCAATGCCTGACTCACGGCCAAGCCTGCATGCATAGTAACTCACTGTGTGCCCGCTGATGAAGTTTTTACTTTGAAAATAGGTCTCCACACAGCTGGCAGAGCAAATTCTTCTAACTGTAATGACTGCAAATCATTTGGCTTTACTGTCATTCGTGCACTTACAGTATGGCAGTGCCCTGCCTGTGGTTTATCCAAATGCAGCTGGAGGGGGGAAAATGATAGAAATCATTCAGTATGAACTCTATTGACTTCAACACTGCATTTTTCAAAGTATGAAAAAGCCATGTGCAGTTTTCATTAATCAAAAAAAGTCTTTGGTTAGTTGATGTGGAGTTGTGTTGATAAAAAACAGTTCTTGCCAAAGTGACTCCCTGGGGTTCAGGCAAAATCCCCTCAGACTGATCATTAATTGTTTAGCTATTGTGCTTTAACCATGTTAAAGAAACAAACGAAGACAAAAGGGGGGATAAAACAAATAAAAAATGACCACATTAAAAACACAGTCATGCTGCAGCGAATTAAGTGTCAACTCATGGTTGCCGGTTGTCATAGAAACTCAACAGGCTTTCTGGCTTGGAAGTTTTTAAGGAGCTTAGCTGGCGCAAAAATAGTGATGGTCAGAGCAAGTGATGGAAAGATTTAAAACAGCACAAAGACAGAGCCAGCCTGTGACTGTGACACAGCCTGAATTACTAAAATGGCTAAACGGCACTTGGCTAATAGCTTAATGGACGTATTTTGGCTGCTTGTGGAAGAAAGCTATCCGCCATCATCTGTGGCACTGTCCATTCTTAACATATTGGATGAGAGGTGAGAGAGCCAAAGTGAGTATTGTGCACATGAAAAGGAAAAATCACAGAGACCACCTGTCACTGAGATGGAGTGTGAAAAAAAACACAACATTCATAATATTTGTGTACACCTCGTACACCCTAAGTATAACCTACTAGCACTGAAGAAAATAAGATTATTCCAAAATGGTTAAAGTCTTTCAGCATATAATCTTTTATAAGCCATATATTGTAGTTATCTATTGTAGTTTTGTTGGCTACCATTGTGTTGGGCTCTCTTAAAAATGTTTGGGAACTGATGCTCTAGAAATGCAGCAAAGAAGTTTTGTTACATTAATGGGATCCGTGCCACGTCTGTTCTTAGTGCATTTCTGTTGCAATTAAAGGCGCTGCCCCCATTTATATTCGCTGCAACGAAAACTCCCTTTCTGAGTGCAGTCTTTTAACATGAGCTAGCATAGGCTCTTGTGCTGAGAGGCAGACTGTAAAAATAAAAGGCAGTTCTGACAGGCATAACGCGTGTTTCTATTCTACAAATGTTCCCTCAGACACCCACGTTTTCCCTGGGTAGTGGCACTCGGTATTCACGGCAGCGGGAAGCCTGTCGGTGGTATTTACACACATAACTGGGGTGAAAAGAAATAGATTTCACAATCAGGTGCAGCAGCTCATAGCAGTTAGTATCAAGATGCCATCAGAATCCGGAAACCGCAGCCCTTTGTGATGGTCTCTGGTGAGATATCAGGTAGGTCCCAATAGAGGATGAATAATCAGTTAATTCATTGAAGTGATGCAAATTTACCTGCATATTTGAAGCCGTATGAAACTTGCCAACACTGCATGAAATGTGTAGTGCTCATAGCTGTAGCCCAAACATGTTTATATGTCACAAATATTTTCAATTGCTTTTCTTAATAAAAGGGGTGGGGGTGTGTGTGGGAGGTTTAATGAGTGCCTTCAATTTTACAAAAGGACAAGAATCTCCACAGATCGATTCATTCATCTGTCTGTCTTGTGATCAAGGAAAGCTTTTATGTCGCCTCTAATTCAGCTATACTGCAGCTATCCATTTTAACACCAGAGAACTTCCTATTGGGCTATTGATCAGCTGCACTCCAAGGGATTCGTTCCAACTCATCAGATTGATTATGTCATGGCTTTTTTGGTGAGACAGCACAGAGTTAACATGGCGTGCTAATTAAGCTGTATGAACCTACTTTATTACTCGAATGGGCTGATACTTGATATCAGACAAAGACAACTGAGGTCTGTTGACTTTAAAAGGTTGTGTATGAATATATTCAATAAAAAAGTCAACAATGTTGTAAATAAAGTATGAAAAATACATAGTCTTCGATGGTTTTATGAATATTTAACAGTAATTAACCCCTCAAACACTGTTACAGTTAAGCATTTATAAGAAGAGACTATAAATGCTGAATAGTTTCTAAAACATGATGTTGTTGTACGTCAGCATGATGTATTTGTTAACATTTATAACTCCAAGAAGCCTGTGTAACTGCTGAATAATCAGTCATCCTAACAGAGTTTCAGATGACTAATTTAGTATATGACTTTTACTGTTCATTTATATACACCAGCAATATTTGCCATTAAGATAAAACGTGACACTATATCAGGGGTGCACAATTAATTCTCCCAGTCCCAGTTTCTCACGTGGACCCTTGGGAAAAGTTAATTGCCCACTCCTGTTATAGCACATTCTAATGTTACTATTTTGGTGTTGTCATAAATAGTATTGCTTCAGGTATGTCACTGCATCTGACCAATCGTGTTGAAGGAGGAAGGTATAGGTTTTTTGACTGAAAAAGAAATTAATACAAAAGACAGAGCAATAAAATACTGGGCATTGTAGAACTGATTTATGCTTCTGTGGGAAATCTACACCGTAACCTACAGTAACTAAGCAACACTGTGAAAAGGTCAGTTGGAACCACTTTCTTAAACCTAATCAGAGTTTTGTTTTGTGTCTGAACATAACTGACCTGTGACTGAAAACATGAAAACATTGTTAATAACACTAACAAATAAATCAATAAAAATAGTCGATCACTAAGTAAGGAAGAAATAAATAAACAAGCCACTGACATTTGGTCTCACGTGAGATGTGAACCCTTTTAGGTAAATCTCCGGTGTCTGACCCATTCGTTCAGCGAGGCCAACTCTGTTTGAGGACTGTGCCACAGATTTGACAGATAGGGATGAATACCATAAGTAATTTGTGAAATAATGGTAACCACAGGATGGAGATTTGTTGCTGACAAAAAAGTATAAAGTAGGCAAAGTTAGAGGCACCGGAATTAAAGAGGAAAAGATGAGCAAAACCTTAGAGTAACATTGACATAAAGGATTAAAACTGAGCATGTCAGAGAGATAGCTTACTTTGGAAAGTTCGGGGACAAAGAAAACAAGTCTAAATTAATTATGTGGAAATGGAGGGGTTCGTGGATGTGGAGAGAGAGGACATGCAGGTTATTGGCTGTGACAGAAACACCAACAGGACAGCTTAATTGCAATGTTTGTCCAGGAGTAGCATTCATTATGATGTTATAGGAGTAGCACCAACTTCAACATCAAATGACACACCAATCACTGATAACTAACGTGCATGATGACAGAATTATTTCTGTGGTTAGGCAAAACAACCATGTTAAAAACAGTCATGAAGCGGTAGGTATGTTGCTGTCAACATGCAGTCCACGATCAAGAGAGGCTTTTGATGAATGGAAATGTAGAGGGTTTTTTAAAAAGGTGCAAACCACTGGTTGCACTAAAGAACAGGACGGCTGGGTTAGACTTAACCAGAAAAATGTCTTTGGACATTTGAAACCAAAATGAACTTTTAAAAGAATGATGGGAAAAGAAAAGTATGGAAAAGAAGAGAAACAATTTATAGATCTAAAGCACAATATTGTCTGTCAAATATGCTGGAGGCTGTGTTATGGCAATGGGATGTCTAGCTGCCAGTAGAACCTGTCACTAGACTCTACTGATCATGTGACTGCTGATAGAAATACCAGGATGAACTGTGAAGTGAATGCTATACTCTCTGGTCAGATTCGTGCATATAATGATCCAAAATTGATCAGTCAGAACTTCACAGTGAAAATAGATAATGACCCAAAGCATCCGGAAAAAGCAAAGAGAGATGTCCCATTTCTCAGGGCAAAGAAATGGGATTTTCTTCAATGGCCAAATGAGTCACCCAATTTTAACCTAACAGAGCAAGTGTTTGAGTTACTAAAGACAAAATTAATGCAGAGGGACCCACAAACAGGCAGCAAATGATGGTGGCCGCTGTAAAGACATAACAGTGCATCTGCGGAAACATAGCATTTGGTGATATGGGTTCTAGACTTCAGATATTGGAAAAGTGGGTTAAAATTAAAATGATTTGTAAATGATTTAAATAGTTATTGTTATGACTGCTGTCGCAATGTTGCCTCATATGCAAATCCCAGTGTGCAGGTCCCTCTCGGTGATTGGTGGATCTAGAGGACGGACTATACGGACTGGCTAGCCAGCTGGAGACGACTTGGCTGGGGGGGACCGTGGCTCAGGGGGTTGGTAATCGCATCTGTAACCGGAAGGTCGCCGGTTCGATCCCTGGGCTCTCTGTCCTGGTCGTTGTGTCCTTGGGCAAGACACTTTACCCTACCGCCTACTGGTGTTGGCCAGAGGGGCCGATGGCGCGATATGGCAGCCTCGCTTCTGTCAGTCTGCCCCAGAGCAGCTGTGGCTACAACTGTAGCTGCCTCCACCAGTGTATGAATGTGAGAGTGAATGAATAGTGGTATTGTAAAGCGCTTTGGGTGCCTTGAAAAGCGCTATATAAAATCCAATCCATTATTATTATATGATGACAACGCCATGGACAGCCAGTCATTCATCCTCAGCTTATCCCAACGAGCAGACCTTTAGCAACATGCCCAATGTGTTTGGCTTATACAGGAGTATGTAGGGGTGGGCTGCCCTTTTGTTTGATTATAGTTTTCTCCTGTTTTTTGTAGTTAAGGAGGGAAGTTGCTATCATTTGGTTTAACTCTTTTGAGTAGGTAAGTTTGTTAAATCCTTGAGATAGGCTCCTTTTGTTTATTGTTTTGGCGTTAGGTCCACCCCGAAGTTATAATCTACTCCTTGTTTTGTGTCAAATAACCTTGTAAATAAATCATTATCAAACTTTACCAGTTGAGTGATGTGGCTGCTTGGGTTCTGACGTGGATGGATCACCCTTATGTTGTTGTCTGGCCACCCCTAGACGGGCCATAACGGTTACATATTTATAATTTTATTGTTATACACATAAATGGTGATAATCTAAAAAGATTTGCTTATCCGCTGCATTTTCTACTAAAAGAGTAGCCTTTATTTAGGAAATCAAAAACAATCTATATATTGGAAATGACATGAGTTTTTTCAAATATTGTTGAACCCCTGAAAAGGGGGGCTATGTATAAAAAAGGCTATAATTCCTGAATAGGTAATATCCAGGAGTATTGTAAAATCCTTTGAAACAAAGTTGAAAGCATGAACTTCAATCGCATCTTCATTTTTTGATTTAAAATGTACTGTGTTGGCATACATAATTTTTAGTTACACTACTAAAACTCATGCCTCTGACCAATAATCTATGTACCTAACTGTACACATATTGCATTTACAGAGGCAACACAACCTGGCATCCAGGCCTGCGCCTACACTTTAGGCATTACAGTAGAGTTCTGTGTGGAAAGTACACATTTTGGTCCACAACCTGGCGAATGTTGAAGAAATGATATGTATGCTGGTGTTGCTTTTCACCCGACGTGATGCCTCAGGTTAAAATGTAATCAGGTAAGGTTGATTTCTATGAATCTGTCCTAAACGCCTTTTGATCACACATCATTACCAAATATCTTTACTAATAATAATGTACCATATGCATTCGAAATAAGCAGAAGACCTTGACACAGAGAGCAACTTTCACTTTACACTGAGAAACTTTTTTGATGTTCTCATGGCGGTGGTAACCCACTTTCATTTCCAGGGCTGTGCTAATCACAAATACCATGACCTAAGCAAGTACAACCAAGTCACAAATATAAACCTCCTCAACTGCATCGCAAATGTGATCCCCAGTTTAGTATGCAGTGCTACTTGTCGCAGTGTCTGAGAATGTAATTATCTCTCTGTAAAGAAGGTAAAGTGAAGCCCATGTTAGCCTGGGTGTCCTTGGCTACACTGAGCCAGAAACATAAATCTTCAGAACAGATCTCATTCTGGGTACATTCATTACACTCGACCAACAGTAAATTACATTATTATCTCCACTTAAAATTACAGGTAGCAACAGAGAGGAAGTACTCATTCAAAAGTAAACTTCTGCATTTGGTTGGAATTTCAGCAGACCTCAGATCAGCACTAAATTGCAAAGCAGTCGAGTCTTACCACTCGAAAAGAGCCTTTGTAATCACTGTTTGTACCTGTGCGAGTGTACAAACAGACACAGATAATTGGGTGTTTCATGAGAAAGACACCATTACAGTGTAATTATTTTCTTTATCTACGGCAGATCCTGTGCCTGATTCTGTGTGAGAGAGAGATTCTCATTGTGAATCTGAGCTCTTTCTGAAACCATAGTAGAGCCACAGCCGATAGCAGAAAGCAATGAAATATGGGTAAAGCAGGGTGTGTGAATGAAATACAAATGACCCTCCATTCAGCAGGACAGAGTTTGCCATAGATATACACCCAAATGAAAAAGAGCCACAATCACTTTAGGCTGAGTTTTGAGCAAACAAATTAATTATTTATGAACAATGAATATTGCATATTGCTCTCAAAATTGTTGTTGCCTCTCCTTCATAAGGCAGCAGATTTGATTTACACGGCTGGATTTTCACTTCCATGGAAGCTGAATTCTAATTACTTTTCTACATTGAGACATGGAGCACAAAAGCCAACAAGCACGCAGTTGATATTTGTTCACAGCACGATAATAATGTAAAACTGATTTAAAAAAACAACAAAAAAAACCCCAACATATCTACGTCAAATATTTGCAATTCCTTTTCTTGGCCAGTAGCATACTCATGGAGCCTTCATAGGACACCAAATAACATTTTTTTTTATGTTCCTATCATCCGTGGACAATAAACAGCATTTCTCTGGCTGCGTCACATCATGGTGTGTCCCTATTTTCACCCAACATTGCCTTCTGATGTGCCTACTTTAAAAAGTAATCGAGTGGTCAAACAAAGCTTGAAACAGCCGCTGTGTAACCGTTGGCTTTTTCTGTTTTGCAGTATGGTTCAGATGTAGGGTAATAATAACTCTGCCATCTGCTCACTCGGTTGTCCTTTAAATGTCTTCTTTTGCTATTGGTTTACAATGAAATCATGAATTTTGTTTTAAACCTGGTGTTTCCACCTGCCCTGAATTTGCTCTGACTCCAGGGAACGCACCTCATAACATCACATCAAAATATTGAACGCAGAAGCTTTTTTCACAGAATTAGTTAGATGTGTTCAGCATCTGGCTTTTTGAAAATTCAGATTGCAGTATTTTATATAGCATCAAAATTCATATAAATTGCCCTTTTGTTGTTTTGTTGCTACCTATTCAGGGTCAGGAAGGCAAGCCGACTAGTGTGCTTTTATCAAAATGTAGCATCCACCTTGAGCAGATGATAAAACATGTTTACAACAAAAGGCTATTTATTCTTCACAATTTCACCTAACCTCAGTATTTCTGGACTATGGGAGGAAAATTGTGCGACTCAGTCTGCACACACAAATACTTAGAGAATAGGTGTACTCCAACACTAGGGCTTCATAGCCAACCAGTTCAATATGATGACTGTATAGTGTAAACATGTGGTAAGACTTAAAAAGAATGGATGCAGACATTTGCAACTGGAAAAAAGGGGGAAACTAGATCTCTTTAATACAGCAGAGATATAAACGATCACTGAGCTCCATGTGTAGTCCGATAGATAATATCCTCTGATTAACTTTCTTTTGTTGTTTTTTGTATTTTAATCTGTTTAACTTTTCCGTATAAATGTAATCTGTTAAATACAAACCTATGTCATTTTTATGGGAAAAGAATTGGAAAACCAAAAAAAGAGATTTGAAAAAAAAAAGAGTGGATGCCAAATAGTCAGTTAAAGTGATATGTTCAGATACATCTTACATTTGCAGTATAACCAATAAAAGTAAAATCCAAGCTAAACATAAAGTTACTGCATATTTGAATAAGTGTAAATTAAAGTATCCAAACATTCATGCAAGGATACATGGGAATACAGTATATAACGCAAAAACTGTCACGGTTCTGGGTCTTTGTGACCCAGCATTATGAGTTCTTGTGTTTTGGTATTATTTTATATTATGCTTTTTGTTCTGAGTCCTTGGTTGTGCTCTTTTGATTATTGTGACTTCTAGCTAGGTTTAGTTCTGCCCTGGTGTTTATTCTCTTTTCCCCCGTCAGTCATGTCTCATGTCACTCTGGTCCCTGTACTCTGTGTTCCCTCCATTCTCTGTCGGTGTTGTGTCTCTGAGTTCGTCAGTGTATGTTTCCTGTTTTACTTTGAAGGTATTATCTCATGTTAGTGTGTTCTGTTTTACTTCCTTGTCTTGTCTTGCCTAATAGGTTCCAGCTGTGTGTCCACCTGTTCCTCATTTCCTCAAGTTCCTGTCAGTGTATTTTAGTCCCTGTCAGTCCGTACTTGTTGTCGCGTCGTTAACGTCGGTTTGTCCCCATCCTGTGTTTCCCCGTGAGAGTACAGTTAGCATTTCCCAGTTTAGTTTGTATCACCTGTTTGCCTGCAATAAAGCAGAGGATTTGAGTTCACGTTTTGCCTCCGAGTCCTGCGTTTGGGTCTTCTTCTCCCGCCTGGACACAGCTAGACTTGTAGTCAAGACCGCCTAATCCGAGACCAAGACAAGACCAAGACCAGAGGGTATCGAGACCAAGACAAGACCAAGACCAGAGGGTATCGAGACCAAGACAAGACCAAGACCAAGACCGAGACAAAAAAAGTCTTTAAACTGCAGCCAGATGCTATTCTATATACATATGCAGGACACCTTAAACTAGTTTTTTAATTAAGCAGCAAGGCAGAACAAAGTCGGGCTTGTATCAAGACACAGGGACTAAACCCCAATTCAACCAGACCCAGAACTGATCCGGAATTAAAACAGGACTACAACAGTAACCAAGACAGAACCAGAATCAGAACTAGATGATAGTAGCACTAAAAAATTATCATAGACCTGCACTACACTTATTTTTTAATTCTACAAAAGTACAATATTTAGATTGAGAAAAGTTTATATAATTATTCAGCCTTGTTGTGCAAACAAGCCTGCAGAACTTAATAAATATAGAATTTGAAAAGGAACAAATGGTATCTAAAAAGAAACACTAGGTACATGTTCTGATGAGTTTTGGCAAACAACCATTTGACTAACATGTGTGTCTCACCTGCTCTTGTTCCATCTCTGTTCTGTCCTCATTCTCTCTCTCCCTCTCTGCTCCTCTCTCTCTCTGCTCCTCTCTCTCCCTCTTTGTGCTGACAATCAAGCCAAACACCAACATCATCAAATACAGTGGAAACCAGATATTTACACACTCTTCAGATAAAAACACAAACACTTTTTAATTGTAACATCAAATCAGACTAAATGTTTATTTTTTTAGATTGATAAATATAAAAAACGTATTTGTTAACTTTGAGAGTAAAGAGAGAAACTATCTGTATTTCTTAATTGCAAATGGCACCAAATTGTATTCAAAATTGAGCCACACTTATGGAGCTTCACAGTTCTGTTCCTGGTGTTTGGTTGACATCTCTTGATGTTCCCATGTCACAGAAACAGGCTCTGTGTTTTGCCTTATATGCATCCACAGCTGTGCCACCAGTTTACTCACATGGACTCTACTAACCTATCAGAAGCTTCTTCAGCTCAGAATCGAATCGTCTGGAGTTTCTTATTAATTAACAATAAACTTGGTGTATATGTCCTCCTAAATTTGATGAAAGTGATTAAAATAGACAGCTCCCTCTTTTTATTCTGACATTCAACTAATTCAAAAGATATTTCAACATTTATTTATCTAAAACAAAAGTTTACTCTAAATTGATGTTTAGCAGTAAAAAAAAAAATTATGTTTTCTCCCTAAAGTGTATGTAAATATCTGGTTTCAACTGTGAATATACTGCTGTGTATTGAAATTCCTCTTGTTTTGCATAGATATACTAAACAACATCCAAAGCATAATATATAAAATAACATCTACCTGAGTTTTTTCTTTGAAAGAAGCTCCTTATGTCCATTGTTGTGTTCATCAGTACACAATTGAAACCGATTTAGAGAGTTTGTTTAGCCGTGGAGGGTAACAACTGAAAATATGAAATGTAAGCTAAGACTCTCTAAAAAATCAGCATTGCTGTTCGGCTTTTTATTTATCCATTTGTTGATTCACTCGAAGAGCAAGTAACGCAACCAAGTGATCAGTTTGATATCAATCTTTTGTGATACACCGTCATATTTACATTATTAGTTCAGTACGAATGATTTGCTTTGGTACCTGGTCAAACTTAAGCTCTCCTCTGTCTGCAGCAAACTCGCAGGCAGCAGCTTCTCCCCCCTCGCTCACATGGGTGCTGTGCTCAGTCGCCTAGTGCCTGAGCTCGGATCATACCAAAATTAGGGGGAATTTACGACGGTGCGCTCTGTGCTTCGTGTGTTGTTTTTGTTTTATACAGTTGTCAGTCAGGCATCTAACTAAAAAATTACACTCCAAAAGACCCCATGCTTCTTTAAAAATGACCCGGGCTTAAGCCCAGTAAGCCACCCCCCCGCTCCGCTGATGGTTGACTCCAAATCTCCCGAACACTATGTCGATTTGAGAACGCAGGACCGAAACAGCGAGACCAAGACCGAGACCAAGACAAAAGTCCGTCGAGACCAAGACGAGACCAAGACCACGTAAAAGTGGTCTCGAGAAAGACCGGTCTCGAGACATCCAACTCTAGACACAGCAATCCATGACAAAAGTTTTTAACTATTCTAACAAGCTTGAAAGTCAATATTTGGTATGATCACCTTTATTCTTTAAGAAGAGTTTTAGTTATTTCTTTCATTAGTCTTCAGGAATAATTCTCCAGGCTTCTTCTCTGGATGTTGGCTGCCTTTTGTTCTGTTCTGATCCTTCACTACTTCAAATATGTTGATGGTGGTGATGGTACTCTTTTGTGTTCATAATTCCATCAATTTTACAAGAACCCCACTGGCTAAATGCAGCACCAAACCATGAGAGAGCCCCCACAATGCTTAAGAGATGTCTGCAGACACTCAGTGTTGTACCTCAGTCCTGATCTCCTCTGTACAAAAATGTCTCATCACTCCATAAAACAATTGCCACTGATTTGTAGTCAAGTTCTTGTCTAATTAGGCATACCTTTCTTCCTGTTTATCTTCATTAAGAATGGCTTCTTGACAGCCACCCTTCCACTGAGACCATTTCTGATGAGGCTTCAGCAAACAGTAGACGGAAGGGTGAGATGGATTTCTCTTGTGTCAGGTTTTGCTGGATTTTTCTTTACTGCTTGTTAAAGAAATGAGTTTCAGATATTGTTCATCTGCTCCAGATCAATGTTAAGGCCAACCACCTCTTCTTTTTTCATCCACTTATCCAGTCTTCTCACATCTGTAAAGACACAATGCATTGATATGCATTATAATGATATGAAACGTTTTGGGCCAATAGCTCACTTAAGGAATCACCTTGTTGGTGCAAAAATACTATTTTAGGCCTCTCAGTCTGTGTTATCTTTTATCTTAGATTTAACAGAGACAAAAGAAATGAAAACAAAATTATATTTTCACAGCAGTCTGCTAGAAACAAAGTGCCTGAAGTTTCAATTTAAAAGGAGTTCTTTGGAAAGTTGTTTGCCTTTTTTATGCTTGATTGATTCATAAGTCAGTGCAAAGTGGCTTAAAAGACACACACACACACACACACACACACACACACACACACACACACACACACACACACACACACACACACACACACACACTTATGCACGCACATTCCTCTGAAATGATCAGCTACAAAGACTGGACCAAAAAATGAATGAAAAAGCAGCCAATTGCCAAAGAAAAACTCAAGACCTCTTTAAGAAATTACAAAATACAAAGAAATGAGGGCTGACTTAAGACTATAGCACAGTGCTGGGTATATCACTTTAACCAGAATACAGCTCTGCTAATTTTCAGTCTTACTTTGTTTCTGCTCCATGTGAATCAAGGTCAGCCTTTCTTCTGTTCAGAGGGTGGAGATAGTCCTTAGATTGTTTATAATAATCAGTGTCAAAAGAATGACATAACATTAATTCATGTATAACAAGTAACACAATTCACATTGGTCCCCCAGCCATGCACCCACTTGCATTATGTGTATAGCCAGAGGCATTTCTTTTCTTTTTGTTTGTGGTAAAATAGATTGAGAGCAGCGATTGATTTCAGCGTAATTGTGCAACCTTAAATGTTCATTTTTAGAACAGAGGGCACAGACCACTGATGTGTTCAGAAAATAAGACAGAGGGTGAATATTTCCACTTCTTACTTCCATAATTGCACAATTGCAGTAAAGAGCAAGCTTTTCAGCATCCAGCTATGACTCATCAGCAACTTCCAGTACTGGACAAATAGATCAGAATCTGAAGAATAAGCTTCTTGGATGCATTTGCATTTATCTTTTTGAAATCAGATAGTTACTCAAGTGAAAATAGGATCTTTGGCTTGCATTGTTTGTGTAAATGTGACTCCTTAACTGTTTCTGTTCACCCCAAACAGCCAGTGTGTAAATATGTTAGCCGCAAGCTAGCTAGAAAAAGAAGCACCCACCCAAGAGTCATCTCGACTCTCATGTTTATAAAGAAGATTCATTAAAAGAAAAAAAGGGGGGAAAAGCCCCAGGATGAACACATCTTTGCTCAAGCAGAAATATTTTTCAAGGTGCACAGAGGCATCTTCACCTCAGTATGCACCGACTTGGAGTGTCTGCATCTAATCATGCCCACTTGTGTTTTTCTGTTGACTTTGATTCAACAGAAAAATACAAATAAAAATTGTATGTTGCACCTTAAAATTAGCCCTGCATTCTTTCTGAACACTTCGCAAGCATACATTAATCGCTTTTCCCATCCATGTGGGATCGGTGCCTGAAATTGAAAGCCAAAACTGTCGAACTGTTGAACAAAGCAAAAAAACTGTCAGTGATATATGCATCTTGAGAACAGTGTGCTTTCAAAATTATATTTCATTTGAAGCTGGTCTTGTGTGAAATGTAAGTCTAATGGGCTACACTCTCTATTCTTAAACTTTTACCTGAGACTTCCTTCACTGTTAACATACAATTAATGAGAACTCCTTTCTTTTGCAAAAATTAGTAAGAAAGTGAATGAATATAAAAGCTTCCTTTTTTCCACCCTTCTCATTCTTTTTCTCATTCACAACTTGTTTTGGGATCAGCGGGAAGTGCTAGACGCTAACATACTAAGCCTGTCTTCACAGTCAAACATTTCTAGAGAAAAGGTGTAACAGTAGCAGCCAAAATTCATCCAGGAACACATAACCTGGGGGAATTTTTGGACTTGCTACGTGTCATGAAATGTTAGCAGTGTGATAGCACTTTTTTATGATGGGTGAAAGGATATGCATTTGGCTCGGTTCTTTTGTTACACGCGTTGCAGTTTTAACCACTGAACTGCAGTGTCAGTGCTTCAACAATACCTTTGTTCTTTGCACACACTGTCGTCATGAATACTGCAACGCTCACGCAGTTCAGTGATGCTCTTAGCCAAATCCTTGGTGCATTAATTTCAATCAGAGAAAGTTGCAACACATTGGTAATAATAATTTCTGAATGCTAATTATAACTACGAATCCATGTTTTAATCATAAATAATACAGCCATGAGTATAATGTTACTTTCATGCTACTTCTTCTTCTTCTTCTTCTTCTTCTTTTTTTAAATACGCTATTCTTTTTTGTCTTTCCAGAACTGTTCAACCCAACCTTCAGCTAAATGTGCTTTTGGGGAACTGATATGAGCTGACTTTGATGTGCTCTGCCAACATTTCGAATATTCATAATGTGATATGATGTTGTAAACTCCTCAGTAACACACTACTGGCTTTCCAAGGTAGTTAAAAACCTCATAACAGAGGATCATCTGTTAGACCTCATCTGGAAATTTAAATCTTCAGCTAAACCACCATCCTTGGGATACTTGGAGCATAAGTGGATATTAGTAGCTGATGATGAAAGGAAGTAATATTTAATTAAATGTCAAGCTCTGTCCATTCTACTTGTTTTCCCTCCCGAAGCACTATTTAGAGTCGCTGATGTACTATGCATTGCTGCAGCTGAATTTTTATTTGCCAGTAGATGTTGTGGGTCCATATACATTGAATCATCACAGGAAAGCCATGATGAAATTAGATTTAATTTCTCTGAGGTGCTAATGCAAATTGCATTTAAGATCAAGCTTGTGTTGCTCTTCACATTGCTTCGCTTGAATTAGTCTGGATTTATGCAAATGTACTGCACAACATGGATGTTTTAAGTAGGCTACATTAACTAAAATTGTATGTGGGAAGGTAGAAGATTTCAGTCATCTCTGTCTTTCCTCCGTGAGCATGTACTTACTTCATATCATCCTTTATCACATTTTCCGGCTGTCATTTAATTGCGTGGCAGGCATCCAACACTGTCGACTCACACATTGCTAATAGAGGTAAAATGAGAGCAGGCTCCAGGGGCTGTGAAAAGGGGATATAAGTGCAAAAGTTTTTTACAGTGTTAGATTTGGCGGTTTGACAGCCTGCACTATAATCATGAGTAACTTCAAATAGTAATAGCTTTGATTTCTTTTAAAGCAGGAATTGCAAACAGGGGAATGTGTGCCTTCACTCCGCTTTAATCAGTATGGGAATAGCTGAGCACAAGTCATGAAAATAAATGAATAGCGGCACATGATGGCCTTACAATGCACCCCCCCATGTAAATACTGTACATTGTACTGCGTGTGCAGATGCTTGTGCAGACGCTTGCTTAGGAGTGTAGTTTTCTCTAGTTCGTCAATGTCAGAGAGGTCGGGAGGCTTGGTGTCTGGGGTATGTGCACCGACATGATGGGTATGTCTCCTGAGAGCAGAGCCAAGCAGAACTGTGATATGTGGAGGGGGGCCTAATTATTGCGTGATACGGGTTCAATGTGCTTTTCTCAGCGCTGCTGACCGAACACTTCTAATGGGACAAGCAGGTGTGAAAGAACATGAGGAAAGTCAAGGAGGGCTGGTTAATAAATAGATAATTACATCAGTTCACTCCTCATCTTCTCTGTCTGATTAAAGCCTACTGAGGCAGGTCTTCATTAATGAGTAGGAGCAGCTTTGTTCTCGCTGCTGGAAGACTGCCTTAACACCTCAGTGTGTTTTACTTGTACAAGAATTCGGATTGTTTCGTCGTTATCGGAAGTAGTTCTCAAAACGGTGTCGTGTTGGAAGTGCTCTGCATGTTAGAGCAACCCCAGATGAGAGAATGGGTAAAGGAAACAGTCTGCAATGAGTTACCCTCACTGTCTGCATACAAATCGGGCAGGGCGACGATGAGGCCGACAACAGATTTAACATCTCAGTGAGCTGGTGAGGATGCTGCAAGCTGGCAGCTCCCATCTTCTCTCGCTCCGCTTTTACGTCCTGTATTCACTCATCCAGCCTCCCTGGTGATGATGGTAGCTGTGGTTGAGCGGAGGTGGCAGCAGCAGGCCAGCTGGCATCCCGTTGGAAAGGCAGGTTGGGAGGGTAGCCAGCACGGATTGTCAGAGGCCTGCCAGGGATGCCAAGGAGCCGGGTGCTTTTCCTTCTTCTCAGCAAGATGCTGTAACAGGGAACACACATGGATACCCATAGAAAAAAATGTCAGAATGTAACATTTTTGAGAATTATTATAGATTAAACTCCATTTCTTATTCTGTAATCTTTTGTTTAAGCATATTATCATATTATATGAGGATTCTCAAGCCTAGAAGCATCCATGTAATGGGGACAGTAGAGAAATCTGTTTGTTTCAGTAGCATTTCTCTGATCAGTAGTTATACTTCTGTATGCAAATTTAATTTTCTTCTCAGTGATTTTCACACCTCTAAACTTGACTTTAGGGAACTGTGAATGTTTGCTGGTGACCCATTACAAGTCTGGAGAATAGCGTGGAGTGTAAAACAAAAACATTTTAATTGTGTTGCACAAAGAAAACTGATGCAACCTTTACCTGTCAACTAAACAGCAATATTAGCGGAACCGCATAGAAATTAAACAGATAGTGAACTGGCTCTACAACAAAAACTTAGTTTGTTTCGCTGTTTGTGGTTATTTAGTACTCTAAACCTTAATTTGATTTTGAATAAACCCCTGTTAGCCTTCTTGCCTCATACCAAGGAGGTCCTGGGTTCAAGTCCAGTCTGGGGCCTTTTTTACCTAGTGTTTGCATGTTGTCCCTGTGTCTGCGTGGGTTCTCTTTGGCTACTCCAGCTTCCTCCCACACTCTCTCTCTCTATCTTCCCCCCAGTCTAAAAACAATGTGTGAATGGTCGTCTGTCTGTATATGTTGGCCCTGCAACAGGTTGGTGACCTGCCCAGGGTGTACCCTAACTCTCACCCTATGACAGCTGGGATAGGCTCCAGTCTCCACCCCCACAATCTTGAATTGGATAAGTGGAAGGAAATGGATGGTTGGATCCTAGTCCACACATTAAAAGCTCCATGAGTTACAGTATTTCTGTACAAAACCTAATTCTTTCAGAAGTTGATGGCACATTTAACTCATGACAGATTGTATCTGTATCAATGTGTTGACTGATTTGCCTCACAGTGTGACATTAAATTTAGTTTTTTTGTTTGAAAAAAAACAAAACAAAACAAAACCCTCTAATGAACCTAGATGAAGGATTATCCAGTCAACATCACATGCTGTGCAGCGAAAACATGTGGATATTAATTGACAAATGGTGAAAGTTGCTGAACTGTTTTCACTTTGCTACATTCTGCCCAAAAAATCTTCATAAAACCAATATGTTGGCAAGGACACATTAATTTGGTGATAGACGTATACTGGTCTTTAAGGGCTGGTTAGGTGATATCAAACAGTTTCCTCCATGGAAATTTGCTATCATGGAGAAAATGTCAGAAGCCGGAAAGTGACTGAAACAAGCTGACGGTCCTGCCTGATATCAGGTAATGTAAGCCAGGGCTTTTATTTCATCTTTAAAAATATATTGCTTTCAAGGCCTTGTGAGAAACTTGTGAGAGAAGACAGGACTTCATGTTTGAATTTAAGTTAAACTTAGTGAGTGCAGAGGCCACACAAGCGCACTAATTTTCCCATTTGATTAAACTTGTTGTTTCTGATTAAAGGTTGTCATTCGTCAGTTTCAACTAATTAAGCCACAATCCTGGAGGGCTTTTCAACTCTCACTTTTTGTTTTTGTTTTCCATCCCTTTGCTCGCACAGATGCTCTCCTCCTGTCTCGCCAATCTGTCTGTCTGTACGCTTGTCAGTCTGTTCCTGTCTGTCTACACCCGTCTCTCAGTCTTTCTCTGCATCCATTAACAGAGTTCTGTGTAGTGAGGCTCAGCGGACATTACATGCGCCATCTATTTGCCAGATGCTATTGCTTACACGGTGGCAATTTCATAAGGTGCTGTGACAATTTCATTAACTTGGGGAAAATCAGACTCTCTTTCTCAGAGAAGGGGAAAATGCAGAGGCGAAGGGGGTTCGGGATCTGAAACGCTGCTGGATTAGCAAGATGGAGGAGAAATACATCACCAAGGAATTACCGAGCACAATAGACACAGCAGAACTATTCTCCTCAGTTTTAATGAGATATGCTCAGCTCATGGTACCTGCTCACCTGGGCTGTAGGTAAATGAAAATGCTCCGGTGTGGCATGCTGAATTGTTACTGACAAGAGCCTTGATCTGTTAGCGATGTGGCTGATTCTCCTATCTTCGCCGGTATGAATTTAAATTTTCAAATTGAGAGACATGGAACGATATCAGACATATCCCATTTCAGGAACATATTGTGCTCTGAGCATAAGCTCACTGTAGGTCTTGCAGAGGAGCAAAAATATGCTGGGTTGTGCTGAAGCTGCACAGTTGCATGGTTAATGGGGCTTCATTGAAAGCAGAAGATGAGGGGTGATAGCCCTCCCTGATCACATTAGTCACACATCGATTTTGCCCCTCTATCTCCTCAGTAAAGGTGAACACACAAGACATAATCCTGTTAGCAGCTCAATTCCAGACTACTCCCCCAGATGGAAGGGTATCTATGATAAGTTTTTGTATCTGTTTACATCTGAGGTGTCGCCGGAAGAGGTGCTTACAAGTTCAATTGACAATCTACTGCTCTCTTCGTGTGAAGCTCAGAAATGCAAAAAATAAGCTGTTGTCTCTGTGTCTTTTTCACTTTGGAAGGCTATATCTTATCTATGCGCACACATACTCACACAAAAGTATACACACCAAAGTTATTACACACGCACATACTCAACTGTTCCTGACTATAGCGTGCAATTTCTGTAACAGATGAAGAGATAAACGGAATTCGTCCAAAGGCACAACTCTTAAACTCGGTGTCCAGTGATGCATAATTCATTGCTGATCAAATTTGACAGGTTCTTATCTTCCTGTTTGGGATTTGCTGTGGAACAATGCGGCGTCTTTCAAGGCTGCATCGTCTTTGGCTGCGCTGTGAGTGCAAGCAGTCTAATTTCCATTTTTGCAGTCGTTCCACATTAGCATAGAGTCCTCCACGCAGTATTGGGTGAGTGGGTGGAGGGGGACAACTGGGGTCCTAATCAGATAGGATTAAAGACGAGAGTCTGCTGGAGCAGAACAGATTTAGGGAGAGACAGGGAGCGATAGCAAGGAGCAGAGAGGACCAGAAGAAGAGGTGTAAAAAAAGTAGTTTGACCAACATGACACACGAGTCTTCCACATAACGCATAGTTTCTCTGCAGTACATCGGAACCAATTATTAGATGGCATTTGAGTCACGTCTTTTACGTTTGGATTTTTCTTTATTGTTCACATCAGTATTTCATGATCACCATGTTGGTTCACGTAAGCTCTGGAAACTCAAAGTTTATTCTACTCACCTAATTTAACATAGTTGTGCTTAGTACAATGTCATTTTGCCCTTGCAAGGTACATCAGCAAAATTGATGGTATTTCTCCTGCAACTGAAAAAAAAATGGATAGGCCATTTAGGTTGCAGTCATACAATGAAAATGTATTGTCAGACAGATATTTTATAGCGTTCAAAGTCAATGTACTGTACAGGGGCAGACAGATGAGTTTTCACACTCAGGTTGACTGACTCAGACACTTGCAATCATAAAGGCCTGAAACGGGGCCTTTGAGATGAATAGCTCCCAATCTAACAGATAATTTAGTTTGTTTTTTCTTTTTTTTTTATTAGTCTTGTTTTCCTGCTAATTCAGTTTGAATGTTGTGTCACAAATTTACATTTATGAATTTGAAAATAAAACTTTCTATAAATCGGCAAATGTGTGAGCACTCAAAACAAAAATTCAGGTCTATCGACAACAAAAGCAGCATGTGAACATATTTTAGCAATTGCATCATGATATATATATCAGAGTATATCATAGTATATTTAATTAACATGCAAAAGACTCATGGTTGGAGACCAGCAGGAGACAGAAATCCCTGTGAGGGCTGCCTCAAGGAAGGGCATCCAGTGTAAAAAAAAACCCCCGCAATTAAACACAAAATCCATGCATTGTGGTGACCTGTTGTGAATAAGGGAGCGGTGACAAAAGTGATAAGGCTGGTTAAAACAAGAACAACAACTACGCGCCTTCCTCCTCCCATCCTAAATTAGGAAGCATTTAATTTTCATTAATCTGGAGAAAAGCTTAACAAATGACAATATCTAAATCAGCATGAGTTTCTTCTGAAATTTTTAGCTTTTAAATACATCTTGTTGGCTTTCATGAACAGATGTACAGTAGTTGTTCACTTAATGGTAAGAAATCCAGCTTCTATCACATGGCTTGTGTATTGAGTCGTATGGAGGGGTGATGACCCCTGTCTCTGTTAAAGGATGACACACTGACACCTACCGAATCGATGCTGTGCTCATTCAGGTGAAGATTTGTGTGCAATGCTTCTCAATGAATTTGTGTTTCAATCCGATTGTATTAAGTGTATGCTCTACAAGGACACCACACCATTTTGTAGTCAGCTCCTGGTCTGAGTCCGACATGCACACACAATCTGCAAGTGAACAGGAGCCCACTGGTAGAAGTTATAGAAGTTCTTATAAAAGCGTTAAAGTGATTGTTCTCATTTTGGGTATTATTATATTAACATGCACATGAATAAAGTTGATGATGATGATGATGATGATGATGATGATGATGATGATGACAGAATGGAGGGTGCAGAGGAGGGGTGTTTGCGTGTATGTCTCTGTGGTTGATGGTGGAGAGTTGATATCCACATATTAAACCTGACATCATTAGTCATCTCTGGCTCCAAAGACTTCCTTCCATTTTAAAAAACACAGAGGCTCCACTAAGAGTTAGAAATGGTCTAAATTTGTAGAGCTAAAATAAAATAATAATTGTGGTCATTCTTCAGTTTAATATTCAGACATCCATAAAAGAAGAAGTTAACAGAAAGCTAGCAAGCTAGTTTTAAATGTGATATGCCATATTTTTAATTATTTCTAAATAACTTAAATTGTAAAGACTGGTATAACTCTGGATGTAAAAACAGGCAGAAAAAACAAAGAGCAGCAACATTTGGAGGGTTTGAAATGTAATGACATATCACTCAACGGCTAGCTACAGAGCAATGGCTCGGCTAATGGTAACACTTAGCAAATGGAAACTGTAGGTTGAAGCATACATTTTTCCTTAGTGAAGGTAAAAGATTAACACCATCATATGGCTGGAAGAAGATGCCCAAAAAAGGCCAAACATCACAAAATGAGGTTAGTCATTAATATGTTACTCTGTGCTTTAAATTATAGGCTAAGAGAAAGTCAAGTCCTAAGGTGAATATCTAAACAGAAATCTTAGTTAGCCCAAGAGTCAGTGTTTTCTGAAGCCCACAGGCTGTAATTATACTGTAAGGTTTAAAGCCCAAGAATTACTATTTTTAGGTGTTTTTTTTCCTACTAAATAAAACACAAAGCATTACAACGACACCCTCAATCAACCTGCAAACAAAGCGCTAACATGTTATCACTTAATAAGCAAACTGAGAAATATTCTCTGTAAATAATATATATGAAAAGAAAGATAAGAGAAGATACAAACTCTAAGAATGTCATGTCACTGAAAGACTTTAAGTGAATAAAAGTTCAATTAACTGCACGCCCACCTGCATTTTTTCTTTTAAAGAGAGAAATCTCTGAAGAAGAAGAAGAAGAAGAACCATTAATGTAAAGGGCATGCGGAGATGTACTACTGTGAAGGATTTCTGCTGCAGCTTAAATGCCGCTTCGTGCTGCAGTAGCATTAACAAAGACTGCCTTTTTTGAGTTCGGTGTAAACATTCAGAACAAACAGCTAAAGCTGAAAGGCAGGTGGGGAATTCAGCAATACTTTGACTCCTTTCACATGGAGCCAATATGTAATGTGTACAAATGGTCCAATTTTGAAGTGACCCAGAGTTTACTCTTTTTTCCCCGCTAAAAATACAAGCTTAGTTCAAAACACTTCTCTCAGTATTCATATACAATGGAACGAGCATCGCTGTGTTCGTTTTTTGTGTGTGCGCTGATCAAATGGACAACAGACCATAATGCTGCAGGGACTGAATGGAATACACTTGTTTGAGTGATGAATGTTAATATTCTTGATAATAAATTGATGTCTAGTACTTTTCCAGTGGTGATTCATTGCTTTTTTTATGAGGTCAGGTTACAGCACATGGACTGAAGTGCATCATGTAGCTGATGATGTGCTCAGCTTGCTCTCTGCTGCTGCTTCATGTCTCTAGCCATGCCTAACCCAATGTGATCGCTCTCTCACGCTTCCTCTCGTACACACATACACATACAGGAAGACATTGCTGCTAGACAAATTCACCATCCAATTATTTGTTTGTCTTTTTTTTCCTTTTTTTTTAGAGGGGTGGGTGGTAACATCACAATAGCACATTTCCTGTCAACTCCCACTTCTTTATTCAACAACTGATGCGTAAGACAGTTATTGTCCTGTTTATTTAGATGATTGTCTTCAATTCTACTAACATCACTTCACCGCTATCTTCTTGGCTCTGACCTTTATGTATGGGAAACATAATTTTTACATACAAACACATACACATACTGAACCTGGAATTTGTTAGTTAGGACAGTTTACAGCAGGGATGGGCAATTAATTTTCCCAAGGGTCCTTATGAGAAACTGGGACTGTTGTGCAGCCCTGCACCAATAAGCTGAACTCCATTTTGCATTTCATTTTAGCTCTTTATAAATGTATTTGTGTGGTCTTGCACAACAGCCCAAATTCTCATGTTGCCCGTGGGGAAAAATTAATTGCTCACCCCTGTTAACTGACATGCTTGAAAGCCTTGAAGGAGGTGTTATATAGTATATAGTATTATATAGGAGGACTCATATAGTCAGCTACCTTAGCTGGCTGTTTTCAAAGTGGAAGAGCAGCAGCTTTACTCTGAACCCCTTCTAAATGACTATGCCACCAGCCCACTCATTAATAGTGACCCGGACACTCTTTTTTTCAATACGTGGTATCAGACTGCGCTGCTGTAATTAGAACTTAGCTTGCATTACATAAGACTCATTCTCACTGGACATTGGATTTCACCAGGGCTGCCCTTTGCCACCAATTGTGTTCATATTTCTTTTAAAACAGACTGATCTTGTTCATAACTTTTATGGGCGCAGTATCTCGCAGAACAATTCCCGGTTTGATGGCCTCTAGATCTTGTCTCTGGTATTTGCAGATGATGTGGTTCTGTTGGCTTCATAAAGCAATGACCTCCAGCATGCACTTGGACTGTTTACAGTCAAGTGTAATGTGGCAGGGATGGGGAATTACTACCTTCAAGCTCGGGGGCACATTTACTGGTGTTTAAGTATCTCTAAGTCTTTTTCAAGTGGGGGAAGAGTGAAGAGGGAAATTGACAGGTACAAATTAGCGCAGTGATGCGGATGCATCTGGTCTACTGAGTGAAGAGCGAGCTGAGCATGAAGGCAGAGCCGTTGATTTAGTCAGTATACACTCATAATTTCATCCATGGCCAAGTGCCTTGGGGAGTGACTGGAAAAACAAGAATATGATTAAATGATTAAAAAAACATGACTAAAATAGCTATTATGCTTTTCTTGTTGTATTGTTTATTATTAATTCACTTGATGACAGTGGCACCACAGTGCCTGACATACAAAATCCCCAGTTCAAGACTGGGAATAGACACAAACCCATCGTTTATCCAGGTCACAAGTCTGTATAAATGGATAGTCTTGTGTCAAAGAGGGCATGGAAGCTGTGGTGACCACTTGGGAAAGCAGTTGAAAGTACCTCAAATTTCTGTTCGTGATACCTTTCTTTTGACGAGATAAAAAAAAAAAAGGGCAGCATTTTCAAATGTGTGTGCGTATGTGTGTGTTTGTGTGTGAGAGAGAAAGCTGTGTGAATATTTGTTTAAAAATTGCCAATGTACCTAAATTATCTTCTCTTCACAATAGCTTCTGTTTTTCTCTAGAAGTAATAAAAATATTATATGTATTTTATGCACACAAACAAAGGATTAAAAAGGATATTAGTCACATGTGTACATAACTCACTGTCTTTGTGTTGACGAATGCTGCGTCTTTGCACTTTGTAATATTTATAGCTCTATCAAACAATAAGAATTGACAGGCAAACACTGGAAATTAAATCTATCTTTAAAAAAAAACATACACATATATAGAAATAGGAAACTATAAGCAAGCAAACTAGTAATACTTCAGTAGAAGGAACTGACTGTAATTTATTACGAAAGGGAACATTTGTTAGTGCGGTAGTTTAGAAGCTTTTGCAAATATTCGTCTTATACATCAAGATGTGGTTCTGTATTTCAGTGCTGTTCCCTTTGCAATGGTTCAGACTTTTTGTAACACAGAAGAGACTGAACACAAAGAGCTAAAGTATGCTCAAAGTTGATCAAAAAGGTTATTTGCCAGTAAATCAAAATGTTGAGACTAATCTACCAGCAGACTCCATGGCCGCTTTTATCTTTAAAGGCTGAATCTAAGGGTTTGATCAGGTTCTTACAGATTTGTACTTCAATGTGCACAATAAATTTCAACATTAATAATGCAAGTGTTTTCAAATATGACATTTTTTCAATTAACTTTCAAATTCTCCAACTAATAAATCTATCTTCCCAGAATCTAAAATGGTGATTGAATTAGTGTTAGTCGATATACAAAAATCTGTCAAAAACAACCCCTGGGTTTTAAAAGATATAATTGGTTTTGCAAAATTCAACCAAGCTTTGTCATGAAATGTTCTTGCACTTGGACTAGCACGACATGTTAAGCTGTCACAAATGTAAGTATCAAGACCTATTCAAAAGAAATTACATGTACTTTCAAAAGTAACAATTTAACAGCTCATACATATGTCCTTATTTATACATCTGGACATCACCACTGGACAAGTAAAGTACATACTGTACTGTACTGTTTTTCATTCCCACCTTGAATATTCTGATTATTTTACAGACCAACTGTACAATATGTTCAGGTCAGTTTAAAGAGACGGCAGTGTGTAGATTCTATCAACTTCAAGGTCACAGTGTTCTCTGAGAAACAGCAGAAAAATATGTAAGGACAATTGAAGTTGGTATAATACACACAGCTATAATCGTGTCGCACCACAAGCAAAGACTTGCCCTGTAGGCAAAGACTCCATCTTTGCCAGGTGAGATAATCCCATGGAGGGTATTGGTATTCATCAGATTGAAAAAGACAAGACTTCACTCTGCTTTCCATCACGGTATCTCCAACCAGGAGCTTCGGTTTGACGTACCCGCCGCTGGAGGCAAAAAAAGTCTTTTCAACTTTTAAGTCAACTTTGCTCTTGCAAAGGGATCTAAATTAACATTGCTTTGTGAGGCATAAAGCATGTGGATTTGAACAGGGATTTATGATGAGCGCAGCACACAGTGAAGTTATCAGTACAGAAGCCGTTTTTACAGGAGACTTTGCAAGTCTGAGACATTACAGGCAGGTGAAAACCTATTTCTTGTGACATTAACTCTGAGAAATACTGTAGAAATTCCAGCTCCACAATAAGTGAGGCTTCATCTTAGCTGGGAGTTCAAGTTTAGTGACCGGTACTTTTAATGCAGTGACAGCAGCAATATAATGAGTCCTGAAGTTTGCTGATTCTTCTTTATGCACCCCTCACAGGAAATCACCAAAACTCTAGCTGCTCATTATCCACGTGCCTGGATATAAAATTGTCGGTGTTGATATGAGTTTTAGGTGTGCTGGAATATACACTTAAATGCATGCATAAGTGAGCACACACATACATGCGCGTGCACACTAATACACCTCACTTCTCTACCCACTCTTTCCATCTTATACATTTCCAGCATGACTGAGCTTACCACATTCCCCCACAGAGCCCTTCTCCAAACTTGCAGAGTGCTCGAGCAAACACTGTGTACTGGGCCAATTAAAACTCCTGTGGTGTGGGCGAGAGGGAATGGCAGCATGGGATGGATAGATGGGGCATAACGACCCATTTAGGTAATGACCATCTTTCCCCTCTGCCTCCCTTTTCTCCACCTATAAACCCTTCAACTCCTTCACTCTATTGTATCTCCGCACTTCCCCTTCTCTTCGTTCTCTCCTTCTCTCTTCATGTTGATTGTCTGTCACTCCCTCTGTGCTCCTGGGAGCAGCTAATTGCACCTCTTGCACTCCCCCGCTTACCCCTTGTGTGATAGGATGCCGATTGTGGCAGATGCTTACCTTAAGAGATCAATGGCGCGAGTTGCTAAACAGCTCTGCGCAGGGCTGGCTGCCACAAAGTTGGCTGTGGTCGATGCGCGTTTTGCGGCCCATTGTTGTTTTGAATTTCAAGGGAGTTTTCGCTCAGGCATTACACGACCCTCATCTTTGTTAGCTGAAATGTGCTGTAAGGTAGAAAGCGTGCATGGCAGCAGGATTTCAAATTAATACCGTCGCTGCCGGTAATGAAGCCATCGAAAAACAAACGAGCTACGTCAGCCCAAAGGGATGAAGAAAAAAAATGTTTATTTTTTTTCTTGTGTGCACAATACTTTAGTTGAAAGTTCAAGGCTTTCGCTTGCTGTCTTCTCTCATGTGTCACTGTCAGGTATCATTACGGTTCCAGTTGACAGTGTTACTGTGCGCTCCAGAATAAACTGTGAGTTGGCATAAAGGAATAATGACAGAATGTGACAAATTATCACTCACAACTTGTCAATCATACACACCCAGGGGTTGTTTGTTGTGACACAAATAGCAGCAGTAAACTTAGTCACAGGGAAGATGACATTTGCAAAGGTTTGGGTTACATCCTCTGTATGCAAGGATCTGTTTTTGTTCAACAGCCGGCTATGCCAGCAGTCCTTTGTGTATTAAACATGGTGGAAGTACTCTCTCACAAGAATGAGGCCTGGATTCACACAAAAGAAAGCAGATTGGTTATAATGGTGGCTTGCTATCACTTATTCACTCCTGTATGGTGAGACATATTTGTCTTCATGCAAACAAACACTGCCAATGACTAAATGCACAATTACTAAAGGGTATTCTATTTGTATCCTCCAAGTCTTGATTTTGGCAAAATGACTGCTTCGAGTCTCCTCCTGGCTCATTGCTGAAAGACAAAATACCTTCTTGGAGTTAAACACACTGCATGTTGTGAACGAGCTGTCGCAAGTGATGTGATTAGAGAGTAATACCCCACAGCGCTGAACAAAGAAATGAACAGGAAGATTTTTGGGATGATGTTTGGCAAAAAGCTTTGACATCACACACACACACACACACACACACACACACACACACACACACACACACACACACACACACACACACACACACACACACACACACACACACACACAGGATGAAAACAAATGTCCTTTAAAACAAAATGGTTTTCTAACATCATCGCTGGATTCAAAACTACAGCAAATTGAAAATGATCATAGGAAAGACATGCTCCTCTACCTCTCTCTCTTCTCTTTTGCACTGTGATCTTGGCTGGAATTATCAATGCCTAATTACGCTTTAAGTTTCTCATCAATTTCAAATCTAATCAAGTAGAAAATTAATATTTCAAAATCATATTTTCCGAGCAATATTCAACTCTATTCATGTCTGCTAATGAGAGAGGCTTAGACACACTCGACAGGCTGATGCACTCTTTAATTATCCCCCTTTTGCCTTCTCTCCACATTACAAAGGACAGCTTCACTGGCCAGTTCCTTTTGACCACAACACTGAGCTCAGTACATTTGTAACTATATTACAAATTTAATATTGCTACACACACACACACACACACACACACACACACACACACACACACACACACACACACACACACACACACACACACACACACACACACACACAAAAATTAATTAAAAACTGCATTTTGTGTTTACTTGGCTTATCTTTAACTAATATTAGAATTTCTTTGATGATATGATAGATGTAGTAGTTAAAAATATGCCTCAAAAATTAATCAACGAGGAAAGGAGTAAATACTTTTTTACACCATTGCACGCGTTTTGTAGATGACTGGCTGTGGTTTCTAAACCTTTCCACTTTGCAGTAATATCACCTCAGTAGAATATTGTGGAGGGAAGAAATTTCAAGAAGTGAATTGTTAATTGTGGAATTCTATTACATTATTGCACTCAAATTCATTAGAAAAACCCCTTCTTTCACAATTGTTTGTAAAGCTTTATTGCATAGTTAGGAGCTGAAATGAAAGTTTCAGAGGGGTGCCCCAATACTTTTGTCCATATAATGTATGTATATTTATTTTTTCAACAAAAATAAGAACAAATACAACTGCATTTTTGTGTGTGTTTCTAAAAAGTAAATAAGCTTCACGTTAGAAATTTTTTGAATAATTATCCACTAGTCTTGGAACTCAAATCTGATTCTGACTAGGACCATTACCCGATTGAAAGGTCTGTCCATCCATTTAACTAACCATTTGTCTAACTAGGGTTGGGGGTGGGCTGGAGCTTATTACATCTGATGTGGTCTACACTCTGGTCAGGTCACCAGTCCATCACACAGCTAACACAGAGAAACAGTCAGGGTGACTGATTTAGAACCAATTAGACTAACATGCACTTCGGTCTTTGTTGGTTGACCACTCTGGGAGAAACAAATAATGGTCTTACACTTTCTCTCTTTGTACATAGTTTCTCTGGCTGTTTGTGGAGTAACTTTTTATAGCCCAATCTCACACTGGATATGCAATGATACCCACATTCAGTATTGATATCTTGATTTCCAGAACCATATGTTGTGAGGAAAGGAGTTTCATGGTTCTCTATATTTAAAATAAGTGTTGGCATTCTATTTTAACGAGCATTGGCACTGAGTTTTAGGGAGACTTAACTATTTCAGGCTGTTGTTATTAGCTTATCCATACAAATATATTATAGTTTTGTATAAATAAAACCAAGGTGACCAACCACACCTTGTAAACCCATTAACTGAAAACACAAATGAAGTCAAAGTAACTGATCAGCTCAAGACTTTGCTACTCACAGAAATGTGACCTGAGATCTTTTTCTTTCAGTTTTCCAGATACTGATGTAACTTGGGTGGGCTACTGAGATACATTGATGGCCACCCAAGAAAATCTGGCAGTTTTGATATTATCATCTGTCTGACATGACAATGGTGTGGATTTAATACTGGAAAATCCCCTCACTCTTCTGAAAGTGCAGTCACTAGCTGGATTTGGTCCTTCATAGCGTTTCCCTACAGGCAGGCTGCTCAGATTGCTTATGTGGTGGTCCTTGTCTCAAATGTCTTCTACCATGACTAGGTGGACTCCAACTCCACTGTTTTGGACTGTAACCTGCAAATGTACAACTCGTTCAGCTCAACCACCACAACAGCAATCCGAATAACCTGCCTGTAAGGAAACACCAGATGTAGTCCAAGGCAGTTGAGCTGTCAGACTTTTAGAAATGTTTATCAGACGTCTGCATTCTATCTGGTATCAGTGCAATAATCACTGGTATTATGCTTCTTTAATTTCCCCAATTATAAAAGGTCTGTGGTCTGATTACTGGCACTGCTACCTTTGAAGTGATTTTAATTTGCAGTTTTAAAAAATATATAATTAACCTTATTCTAAATAGCAGTACAAGAGAGTTGATTTCACCTCCTTCAACCTTTACGACCAACGAATTTTGTTGTTCGGCTGCTCAAAAGGTCGTCTTCTATTAATGAGTAGAACAACAAAGTGCATCTAATAGTGCTCTGTGCCCTTTCAATGATACAAGTGAGCTAAATAGCCAAATACATGGTGGTCACCTTGTGAGGGTTTGCTGACAACAAAGTTTGCACCTTATAGGTACAAGTCTTGAATATACATGGGGTTCTTGCAGACACAGACACACTCAAAACCTTTTTCTTTTGCATCGTTAGCACTACACTGTTGAGAAATTGTGTTTGAAGAAGATATTTCTCTGTTTGGAAGTATAAAGTCCTTCAGTAGAAACATTTATCTTGTACAGCATCAACTAGGTGACAATAAGCAGAATTTTAATTAGTGGCAAAATTTCAGAATCTGGGAATCAGGAACTCCTTTTAACAGGTAATCAGTGTAGATTACACTTCAAAATCACATATACCCAGCACTGTCAAGATGTCAACACAGTTTTAGCACGAAGCCAGGTGATTCAGGCCAGATGTAATTCCTAGCCACTCCTAGTCCTCTCCTGTTAATTAGATAATGCTTCACTTCTGCTGGCATCACACACTTGATGAACGCAGTCCTGGGAGATTACTTCTCCAGAGCAGCTGACAGGCTGGATTACCTAGACAAATTAATGGCTCTATAATTTGATTTTCCTGGGATTGCAATGTCTAAGCGACTCCAGCAGAGAGGAACAGTCTGAATCAGTCCTGCTACACAGTGGCATTAGCTAATCACATCTACATGCTAAAGAGACTTCTAAGGCAACGAAGAAATAAAAGGGGAAGGAAAGTATTTCCTGTTTCTCCCCACAGGAACTGGTCTGTGGGGAGAAACAGTGGGGTTCTTGCCTCAGACATAAGACTCCAGGTTAAATCAAACAAAGGTTGTGCTGGAGGATGTGAGAGGACAAGGTAAGAGGTAGATCTGTTTCGAATGAAAAGAGCACAGAGCTCTCTGGTTGGTCGCTTGTCCCTATCAGAGTGGCTGTTGTGGCTAGATGAGCTTCCAAACACTTTTCAGGTGTTTGTTTGATTACCATTGACTCTACTCAATGGCCACGTATGTGCACAAAATGCAAGCAAATAAAAGCAAGCATACCAACACTTTATCTCAGTCCAGTACCATTTTAAAAAAAAAGTTTTACCTTTACAAAACAAAAGCCTATTGTGCACATGTACAAACACCTCTGCACACACTATTGCAAATGGAAACAATGACATTATAAAGAACTTATGTTGCATTTTGCTGGTTCACAGCACTAATAAAGGTTGTAATGGCAGCTCTACCATTTGGACCTAGTGGCATGTAATTAAACTGTCTCATCAGGGAAGCCCAGGCCTAATGAGCCTCACACATTTCAACAAGTAAACTGCTGCTACAGAACAGTTTTGAGCTCAGGCATCCATTCACAATCTATTCTCAAGGGTAATTTCATCGGAATGAAAGTTCTGCAATGTACTAGCAAGAAAAAAGGCAAAAAATGTCACCACTCCAAAACTTAATTCATTCCTTTGCGTCAGAGCATGTGTGTTCTGTATGACTGACAGTCAGGCTCGGAGTGACGGGCAGTGAGTGACAGCCAATTGGGGAGGCTGCTCTACCTGCCCAGGAAGTCCCATCTGTGCTGACTGTGCAGATTTGATCAGCTTGTGCTGCACAGGATTGGTGTGCACACCGCCTACATACTGATGCATTCAGAGGCGATGGCAAATCAACACCTAAAATGGGCTAGCCTTGCAAAGTGTTGATGCTTCTTATATAACAACAATAGCATCTTCTGCAAGTATTTACTACAGTCATTCTTACTCAAGTGTAGAGAAAGTTTGAATTCCCACGGAAGCGCAAATAATTTTGAAGTGAGAGGTTATATTCATCTCTGTGGGAACATGATGCTGTAAGTGTTATTATGAAAGCATATAATTTTCACGGCTTCATACAGGCACCTCGCCATCAGGGGCTGGATTCAAAAATTCATGTAGCTCGTCTTTGTTCTTCTTTGGCTCATGTGTATTCATGACTAATGAAATGCAAATAACTTCTTTTAGTAACGTCCTCCATGCATGCACACTAGGCATAAAAAGATGACTCACTGTGCATTATCTTTCTCTCTAAATTAATAGTGTTGTGCAGCTCTGATAGCTGTTTACAAATGTATATAGAATTTGAAATTTATGAGAAAATAACACTAAACTAATGCAATTTAACTTTTATTCCCAAGGTACCTCGTCAGGTTTTCAAAGAGTACCAGTGAGGTAATTTAAGGCCTTGCATTCCAAACCAATTTCATATTCAAAAACCTCTTAAATAGAAAGAATAAATCACAACAGCCTGTTTCCACCCATGTCTGTCCTGTCTGTCTGTGGGATGGGTAATATTAAAGGTAAAAAAAGCATCTTCAAGACTACTATCAGACAGTGATCAGTGAGCCTCTTCATCTTGGCACAGGGTGTTCTCTCAGTGGACCTCTGGTGACTTGTTCCCTCGTGTGTGGTTCACAACATTGAATTGTGGCCATTTGATCTCTGCATGCTCCCAAAGGTACAAAAAGACTCTGGCATTTGCAGACAAGGCGAAAAGGAGTGCTTTGCTACAATGTTCAAAAGGAGGGTCAAAATGTCAGGACAGAGCGGAGATGCCACTGCAAACCTCCCAAAATATCCCAGGTGGAACAGAGAGAAAGAATAATTTGAAGAGGCACTGCAGATGAAGCTGTCATGAAAGCTTCAAAAGATGTGCGCCATTCAGGGACGTTCTCTGAAAAACTTTCATATAAAACAAAGATGCATAATGCTTTTATAACACAACAAGCTGTAAACACAAGACTAATATACGGTTATACATCTCCCTGAATGTGTTACTTCGGTAGCACATATACTAAAATCGAATTTCCCAGAGGAACCCACCCGAGGGATTAATAAAGTTCTATCTAATCTAATCTGAATCAATTTTAAATGATGTTTGTTTCAACTGATGAAGAATATTCACGATTTGTCTTGCTCTTGTTTGGTCTTCTGCTCTAAAAAAAAAAATTCTAAATGATTTTATCAGTTTTCCATTTGCATCTATTTGCTATGCAGAATGACTTTTAGGGCATTCTTAAAGGTGTACCTTACTTTTCTTCAAGTATTTCATGACTGGTCATTGTCAGTCTCAGTTTATAGTTTGTTTGTTTTTTTGTTTTTTTTTAATTGAATCCATGACATGTTTTTAACTATGCCCACTGTTTCCTGTGCCACAACATTCTTTCTGTTCCAAAATAACCTTTCTTGCATTTATCCACATTTTGCATTAGATACTTAAGATATTGTCAATTGTGATTAGGTATAACTATCTTTCAGTTTTAAGGTTTGATGTATCAGAGTATAATAAAAAGAATCTGGTCCCTTACCATGTTCCAAAATGATTGCAATACAACCTGATAACAATACATGGAATATTACATGTTGATAGTATTTATGTAACAAAACCTAATTCAAAATACAGAAGCAGTGCCTGAAAAATCAGAGTTGTAGTGCTATTTGTTTAAGTAGCGGAGTGCATCGTTTACACATTTGGTTGCAGCATTCTCCTCGCTGGATGTGTCTTCTCTCCCTTTTTCATTCTTTCCTGTGGGATAGTTGCCTGCTTTATCTCTAACTTTGATGCCATCTCGAATTTTGAATTCAGCCACTTTTCACAGAGTTAACGTTGGAGTTATAGATATACCTGACAGCTTAGATGGCGGCAGCATTCATCCAGAGGAATCCTGCTTTTTACAAACTACTCCACTGTATGAACCTGAAATCTGAGTTTCAGCTGACATGTTTGGTGTGAAGAAGCACACAAAAAGTTATTTACCATTAGATCCTTTTCCCACTCATGGGTCGCAACTGTAATGCTAACTTTTTTTAAAGTCAGTATTATATACTGTAAGATTCAGACATTTCTCACCTTTCTCAGTCCTATTAATTGTACCAATTTTACATTTCACTGCTGTATAGTAGATATCTGACAAAGACAAACTACATTAGCCTCCTAAGACCCGAACTCTTTAATGGCATGCATTTTTAATTTTCCTTTGCTATTTGGGTTGATTGGGACCTAAAGAATGTAAAAACAAAGAATTACCTGAATTTCTTTTTTTTTTTTAACCTAATTTTTGTTTTTGAGAAAAATGAGATCCACATATGAGGACATTTGTTTCAAATTTTGATAGAACAATGGCAAAAATGGAAAAATTAAGTATTTTGGTCTAGACGTCCCAAAATGTGATGTCCACATATGTGGACGCCAAGTCCTAGGAGGTTAAAGTGATTTGTGGTGTTGCTATATAGCTGCACTTGTGTTCATCTTGGAGTAAATTCTTGTGTGAAAAAAATGGGTCGCTCTCAGGAGCTCAGTGAAATGTTCCTATGTGATAGGATGTCATCTGTGAAACAAGTCCAGCAATACAAAATATTCCACAGTCTACTATTAGTGATTTTATAACAAAGTGTTGATTGATTGATTGATTGAATCTTTATTTTGAACATGTTGAAAAAGTACAACAAAATAGAATAAAAAGAGACAAATGGAAGCGATCGGGAACGACAGCAATTCAGCCACGGAGTGGTAGGCCACATAAATCACAGAGAGGGATCAGTGTATGATGAGGGGCATAGTGCACAGAGATCACCAATTTCTTGCCGAGCCAATTGCTAAAGACTTCGAAACCTCATGCGGTCTTCAGATTAGCTCAAGAAGAATGAGTAGAAAGCTTCATGGAATGGGTGTTCATGGCCGAGCTCCATCTAAGCCTTATATCACCAAGCCCAATGCAAAGCACTGGATGCAATGGTGTAAAGCACCCCACCACTGGACTCTAAACCAGTAGCAAAGTGTTCTTCGCTGTCTGGCAATCCGATGGATGAGTCTGGGTTTGGAGGAAAACAGTGTTTGTTTCACTTAATTGTCCCAAGTATAAAGTTTGGTGGAGAAGGGACCTTGGACTGGGGTTGTTGTTCTTACATGTGAATTATACTTCTGCGTCAGATCTACGTCGCAATTGACCCCATAAGCAGAACCCCATTAACCCTATGTACCTTCGATGTAGCTGAGCATGCACAAATGTAACTACATGCTGGGTGGGTGCAAATCACAGTGACTTGAATCATGTCATTGCAGTGTAGGGATAAAAGGAGTTTGTGGTTACTACATAAGTTAGAACGTAGATTTCCTGCAGAATTCCAATTCAAGCTTTAGTCCCAGTGAAAGAAACTCTTAAAGTTTCATCATACCAAGACATTTTGTACATTTTTCATGCTACCAACTTCGTGGGAACAGTTTGGGGGTTGCCCCTCATATTAAACCCTGTGGATTAAGAATGGGATGTCAGTGAAGTTCATATGCATATGAAGGCAGACAAGCAAATACTTTTAACAATGTAGTGTATCAGCTCACTTTAAAAAATATCTGGATTTCATGTATGGCTGTTGTACTGTGGCTTCCCTGCAGGCTCTGAAAGGGAATCTCCTACAAATACATATTTAATGAGGTCAAGTGCAAAAATAACTGTGTCCACGGGCCAGATTTACTAACACTCCTCATCACAACAAAACCCTCTTTTGGCATTAAAAAGTTACTGTTGGATCTAATGACGACGTGCAGCATCAGTTTTACCGTGTCATCAGAAAAGTGCATTATTGTGAAAGAGGATGGCTCAAAGAAGTAAGCTCTGTGCTAAAATGTGTCTGTCGTGTAACTCTTTACTAAGTCTTTACACTGAGTCTTTAGAGCCGAGTCTCTTTGTGCTCTTAAGAAATAATAATTAGATTAATCAATTTTAAATCATGTTTTTTTAATTTGTTTTTGTTTTTTAATGTCTCTATAAAGCACTTTGAATCACCTTGTTGTTGAATTGTGCTATATAAACTTGCCTTGCCTTGCCTATTATTATTATCAAATTATTGAAACTGGACATAATTGATTAACCTGAAGGTCTTAAGTCATATGCACAGAGATCAGTATATAATTAAAATACTTGCTGGTCTTTTCTCAGCAGTGTGCACACAAAGCAGTGTCGATGCAGTTTCTTTAAATTTAAATTGCTTTCTATCAGAGCCATTCATAATGTATTGAAATGTCTGTCAAAATGGAGCTGTTAATGTGACTCTGTTAGTGTGTCAAATTAAAGTCTGGA